>NC_086455.1:121712849-122024724 GCF_028390025.1 Pseudophryne corroboree | reverse complement strand
CCCCCCCCCATCCAATGGGCTGCGGATGGGGAGGCTGATAGCCATTTGTGATAATGAAAAGATATTGTTTTTAGTAGCAGTACTACAAGTCCCAGCAAGCCTCCCCCGCATGCTGGTACTTGGAGAACCACAAGTACCAGCATGCGGCGGAAAAACGGGCCCGCTGGTACCTGTAGTACTACCACTAAAAAAATACCCAAAAAAACACAAGACACACACACCGTGAAAGTATAATTTTATTACATACATACACACATACATACATACTTACCTTATGTTCTCACGCAGGTCGGTCCTCTTCTCCAGTAGAATCCAAGGGCTACCTGTTGAAGAAATTCTACTCACCAGATCCAGTGGTCCAGGCTCCTCGGCAAATCCAGGGATAATCCACGTACTTGAATAAAACAAAAAAACGGTTGCCCGACCTCGAACTGAAAGGTGACCCATGTTTGCACATGGGTCACCTTTCCACGAATGCCAGAAACCCACTTTGCCTTCTGACTAAGTGGGTTTCTTCAGCCAATCAGGGAGTGCCACGTTGTAGCACTCTCCTGATCAGCTGTGTGCTCCTGTCCTCACTGACAGGCAGCACACGGCAGTGTTACAATGTAGCGCCTATGCGCTACATTGTAACCAATGATGGGAACTTTCTGCCCTGCGGTTGACCTAAAGTGACGTCACCGCTGAGCAGAAAGTTCCCAGCATTGGTTACAATGGAGCGCATAGGCGCTACATTGTAACACTGCCGTGTGCCGCCTGTCAGTGAGGACAGCAGCACACAGCTGATCAGGAGAGTGCTACAACGTGGCACTCCCTGATTGGCTGAAGAAACCCACTTAGACAGAAGTCAAAGTGGGTTTCTGGCATTCGTGGGAAGGTGACCCATGTGCAAACATGGGTCCCCTTTCAGTTCGTGGTCGGGACACCGTTTTTTTTTATTTATTCAAGTACGTGGATTAACCCTGGATTTGCCGAGGAGCCTGGACCCATGGATCTGGTGAGTAGAATTTCTTCAACAGGTAGCCCTTGGATTCTACTGGAGAAGAGGACCGACCTGCGTGAGAACATAAGGTAAGTATGTATGTATGTGTGTATGTATGTAATAAAATTATACTTTCACGGTGTGTGTGTCTTGTGTTTTTTTGGGTATTTTTTTAGTGGTAGTACTACAGGTACCAGCGGGCCCGTTTTTCCGCCGCATGCTGGTACTTGTGGTTCTCCAAGTACCAGCATGCGGGGGAGGCTTGCTGGGACTTGTAGTACTGCTACTAAAAACAATATCTTTTCATTATCACAAATGGCTATCAGCCTCCCCATCCGCAGCCCATTGGATGGGGGGGACAGCCTCGGGCTTCACCCCTGGCCCTTGGGTGGCTGGGGGGGGGGGGACCCCTTGATTGAAGGGGTCCCCACTCCCCCAGGGTACCCCGGCCAGGGGTGACTAGTTGGATTTTTGATGCCACGGCCGCAGGGCGCTGTATAAAAGTGACCCCCGGCTGTGGCATTATCTGTCCAGCTAGTGGAGCCCGGTGCTGGTTTTAAAAATACGGGGGACCCCTACTCTTTTTGTCCCCCGTATTTTTGGGACCAGGACCAGGCGCAGAGCCCGATGCTGGTTGCTTAAATATGGGGGAACCCCTGTCATTTTTTTCCCCATATTTCTGCAACCAGGATCGGCTCAAAGAGCCCGAGGCTGGTTATGCTTAGGAGGGGGGACCCCACGCAATTTTTTTGGCAAAAATAAGCACTTTCCCACCCCTTCCCACTGATATACATGCACGGATCTCATGGATCCCTGCATGCATCTCAAATCACGGGAAAAAAAAGCAGGTCTGTTTTTTTTAGGACTTTTTTACGAGTTGTAATTTTTCACGGCAGTGTTTTGTGTTTTTTTGCTTTGCACTTCTTAGTAAATGACCGAGATTCATATCTAAACAGGCGTAATTTGACCGATGGTGTATTCATTCGTAATTTTTTACCTGAACTAGCAAAAAATTACGAATGCCCTCATCACTGCCGTGATTAGTGTTTAGTAAATGACCGAGATTAACCGAGATGACACTTTGAAGAAAAAACGGCATCTCGGTCAAAATCGGGAGCTTAGTAAATATACCCCAAAGTGTCTGGACATCCACACAGTTGTTACATTCGTAAGACTGACACTCTGCAATATAGTTACAATTTGGCAACAAGTTTGTGCTAAAACTATGTGGTAACATTTGTGCTAAAACTATGAATTGGATATATTGAAGTGATGAATATATTCAGATCTAATCAATTCCTTTTATAATTTGTTGTAATGTATTTGTATGTGTTTTTTAAACTGTGATAAAGCATAAATTATTCTATTGAAAACCACTGACATTTCTACTTTTTAATACTATTATAATTCAATATTACACTGCGTGATCTTTTTTGGGTGGTAATTTAGAGACTGAGGGTGACAGGGAATAAGTGGGTGACAGAGAGAGAGACTGAGGGTGGCAGGGAATAAGTGGGTGACAGAGAGAGAGACTGAGGGTGGCAGGGAGCAAGTGGTTGACAGAGAGAGAGAGACTGAGGGTGGCAGGGAGTAAGTGGGTGACAGAGAGAGAGACTGAGGGTGGCAGGGAGTAAGTGGGTGACAGAGAGAGAGACTGAGGGTGGCAGGGAGTAAGTGGGTGACAGAGAGAGAGACTGAGGGTGACAGGGAGTAAGTGGGTGACAGAGAGAGACTGAGGGTGACAAGGAGTAAGTGGGTGACAGAGAGACTGAGGGTGATATGGAGAAAGTGGGTGACAGAGAGAGAGACTGAGGGTGACAGGGAGTAAGTGGGTGACAGAGAGACTGAGGGTGATAGGGAGAAAGTGGGTGACAGAGAGAGAGAGAGAGAGAGACTGAGGGTGACAGGGAGAAAGTGGGTGACAGAGAGAGACTGAGGGTGACAGGGAGTAAGTGGGTGACAGAGAGACTGAGGGTGATAGGGAGAAAGTGGGTGACAGAGAGAGAGAGAGAGAGACTGAGGGTGACAGGGAGAAAGTGGGTGACAGAGAGAGACTGAGGGTGACAGGGAGTAAGTGGGTGACAGAGAGACTGAGGGTGATAGGGAGAAAGTGGGTGACAGAGAGAGAGAGAGAGAGAGAGAGAGAGAGAGAGACTGAGGGTGACAGGGAGAAAGTGGGTGACAGAGAGAGAGACTGAGGGTGGCAGGGAGTAAGTGGGTGACAGAGAGAGAGACTGAGGGTGGCAGGGAGTAAGTGGGTGACAGAGAGAGAGACTGAGGGTGGCAGGGAGTAAGTGGGTGACAGAGAGAGAGACTGAGGGTGACGGAGTAAGTGGGTGACAGAGAGAGACTGAGGGTGACAAGGAGTAAGTGGGTGACAGAGACTGAGGGTGATAGGGAGAAAGTGGGTGACAGAGAGAGACTGAGGGTGACAGGGAGAAAGTGGGTGACAGAGAGAGAGAGACTGAGTGTGACAGGGAGTAAGTGGTGACAGAGAGAGAGACTGAGGGTGACAGGGAGTAAGTGGTGACAGAGAGAGAGACTGAGGGTGACAGGAAGAAAGTGGGTGACAGAGAGAGAGACTGAGGGTGACAGGAAGAAAGTGGGTGACAGAGAGAGAGACTGAGGGTGACAGGGAGTAAGTGGGTGACAGAGAGAGAGACTGAGGGTGGCAGGGAGTAAGTTGGTGACAGAGAGAGAGACTGAGGGTGACAGGGAGTAAGTGGGTGACAGAGAGAGAGACTGAGGGTGGCAGGGAGTAAGTGGGTGACAGAGAGAGAGACTGAGGGTGGCAGGGAGTAAGTGGGTGACAGAGAGAGAGACTGAGGGTGACAGGGAGTAAGTGGGTGACAGAGAGAGACTGAGGGTGACAAGGAGTAAGTGGGTGACAGAGAGACTGAGGGTGATATGGAGAAAGTGGGTGACAGAGAGAGAGACTGAGGGTGACAGGGAGTAAGTGGGTGACAGGGAGACTGAGGGTGATAGGGAGAAAGTGGGTGACAGAGAGAGAGACTGAGGGTGACAGGGAGAAAGTGGGTGACAGAGAGAGAGACTGAGGGTGACAGGGAGAAAGTGGGTGACTGGGGAGCCAGCTGGTTACGTGGGTGGCAGAGGTGATAGTGAAAGAAAGAGGGTGACAGGGAGATAGTGGGTAACATGGAGGCAGTGGGTGATAGAGAAGCAAGGGTGACAGATGCAGAGGGTGACAGTGAGATAGTGGGTGACTGGGGAGGTACTGGGTGACATGGAGGGAGTGGATGACAGGGAGATAGTGGGTGACAAAGAGAGAAAGCGAGAGAGACTGAGGGTTACAGGGAGATAGTGGGTGACAGAGAGACTGAGGCTGACAGGGCGATAGTGGGTGACAGAGACTGAGGGTGACAGAGAGAGATACTGATGGTGACAGGGAGATAGTGGGTGACAGAGAGAGACTGAGGGTGACAGAGAGAGATACTGATGGTGACAGGGAGATAGTGGGTGACAGAGAGAGACTGACGACAATTCCCGTGGCCTGAGCAGTAAGGATAGCGGTAGTTGAGACAGCCGGGGACGACCGGCTCTCAGAACTATGTACAACATCAAGACACTGCTCACTGCAGGGGGAGTCTCTGACCTAATTAAGGTAGCCCATTCCATGTGAGGGCTAAGTGGTGACCGAACACACAAGCGGAACAAGCAGCAATTCCAACTGGGGCTCCATACGGGCAGAGCGGCAACTCATTCATATATGTGATAATAGCGGGACTGCTAACTGGTGCTGTATGTTGATCAGCTGGTAATACAAAGTATATTTATAGCCCATATTTACTGATTTACAGCTCATTCCACCCAGCCGGAGAGCCGTTGTGATAAGATACAAAGTGTCTGGACATCCACACAGTTGTTACATTCGTAAGACTGACACTCTGCAATATAGTTACAATTTGGCAACAAGTTTGTGCTAAAACTATGTGGTAACATTTGTGCTAAAACTATGAATTGGATATATTGAAGTGATGAATATATTCAGATATAATCAATTCCTTTTATAATTTGTTGTAATGTATTTGTATGTGTTTTTTAAACTGTGATAAAGCATAAATTATTCTATTGAAAACCACTGACATTTCTACTTTTTAATACTATTATAATTCAATATTACACTGCGTGATCTTTTTTGGGTGGTAATTTAGAGACTGAGGGTGACAGGGAATAAGTGGGTGACAGAGAGAGAGACTGAGGGTGGCAGGGAATAAGTGGGTGACAGAGAGAGAGACTGAGGGTGGCAGGGAGCAAGTGGTTGACAGAGAGAGAGAGACTGAGGGTGGCAGGGAGTAAGTGGGTGACAGAGAGAGAGACTGAGGGTGGCAGGGAGTAAGTGGGTGACAGAGAGAGAGACTGAGGGTGGCAGGGAGTAAGTGGGTGACAGAGAGAGAGACTGAGGGTGACAGGGAGTAAGTGGGTGACAGAGAGAGACTGAGGGTGACAAGGAGTAAGTGGGTGACAGAGAGACTGAGGGTGATATGGAGAAAGTGGGTGACAGAGAGAGAGACTGAGGGTGACAGGGAGTAAGTGGGTGACAGAGAGACTGAGGGTGATAGGGAGAAAGTGGGTGACAGAGAGAGAGAGAGAGAGACTGAGGGTGACAGGGAGAAAGTGGGTGACAGAGAGAGACTGAGGGTGACGGGGAGTAAGTGGGTGACAGAGAGAGAGACTGAGGGTGGCAGGGAGTAAGTGGGTGACAGAGAGAGAGACTGAGGGTGGCAGGGAGTAAGTGGGTGACAGAGAGAGAGACTGAGGGTGGCAGGGAGTAAGTGGGTGACAGAGAGAGAGACTGAGGGTGACGGAGTAAGTGGGTGACAGAGAGAGACTGAGGGTGACAAGGAGTAAGTGGGTGACAGAGACTGAGGGTGATAGGGAGAAAGTGGGTGACAGAGAGAGACTGAGGGTGACAGGGAGAAAGTGGGTGACAGAGAGAGAGAGACTGAGTGTGACAGGGAGTAAGTGGTGACAGAGAGAGAGACTGAGGGTGACAGGAAGAAAGTGGGTGACAGAGAGAGAGACTGAGGGTGACAGGAAGAAAGTGGGTGACAGAGAGAGAGACTGAGGGTGACAGGGAGTAAGTGGTGACAGAGAGAGAAACTGAGGGTGACAGGGAGTAAGTGGGTGACAGAGAGAGAGACTGAGGGTGGCAGGGAGTAAGTGGGTGACAGAGAGAGAGACTGAGGGTGGCAGGGAGTAAGTGGGTGACAGAGAGAGAGACTGAGGGTGACAGGGAGTAAGTGGGTGACAGAGAGAGAGACTGAGGGTGGCAGGGAGTAAGTGGGTGACAGAGAGAGAGACTGAGGGTGACAAGGAGTAAGTGGGTGACAGAGAGACTGAGGGTGATAGGGAGAAAGTGGGTGACAGAGAGAGAGACTGAGGGTGACAGGGAGTAAGTGGGTGACAGAGAGACTGAGGGAGACAGGGAGAAAGTGGGTGACAGAGAGAGAGAGACTGAGGGTGACAGGGAGAAAGTGGGTGACAGAGAGAGAGAGAGAGAGAGAGACTGAGGGTGACAGGGAGTAAGTGGGTGACAGAGAGAGACTGAGTGTGACAGGGAGTAAGTGGTGACAGAGAGAGAGACTGAGGGTGACAGGAAGAAAGTGGGTGACAGAGAGAGAGACTGAGGGTGACAGGGAGTAAGTGGTGACAGAGAGAGAGACTGAGGGTGACAGGGAGTAAGTGGTGACAGAGAGAGAGACTGAGGGTGACAGGGAGTAAGTGGGTGACAGAGAGAGAGACTGAGGGTGGCAGGGAGTAAGTGGGTGACAGAGAGAGAGACTGAGGGTGGCAGGGAGTAAGTGGGTGACAGAGAGAGAGACTGAGGGTGACGGAGTAAGTGGGTGACAGAGAGAGACTGAGGGTGACAAGGAGTAAGTGGGTGACAGAGACTGAGGGTGATAGGGAGAAAGTGGGTGACAGAGAGAGACTGAGGGTGACAGGGAGAAAGTGGGTGACAGAGAGAGAGAGACTGAGTGTGACAGGGAGTAAGTGGTGACAGAGAGAGAGACTGAGGGTGACAGGGAGTAAGTGGTGACAGAGAGAGAAACCGAGGGTTACAGGGAGTAAGTGGGTGACAGAGAGAGAGACTGAGGGTGGCAGGGAGTAAGTGGGTGACAGAGAGAGAGACTGAGGGTGGCAGGGAGTAAGTGGGTGACAGAGAGAGAGACTGAGGGTGACAGGGAGTAAGTGGGTGACAGAGAGAGAGACTGAGGGTGGCAGGGAGTAAGTGGGTGACAGAGAGAGAGACTGAGGGTGGCAGGGAGTAAGTGGGTGACAGAGAGAGAGACTGAGGGTGACAGGGAGTAAGTGGGTGACAGAGAGAGACTGAGGGTGACAAGGAGTAAGTGGGTGACAGAGAGACTGAGGGTGATATGGAGAAAGTGGGTGACAGAGAGAGAGACTGAGGGTGACAGGGAGTAAGTGGGTGACAGGGAGACTGAGGGTGATAGGGAGAAAGTGGGTGACAGAGAGAGAGACTGAGGGTGACAGGGAGAAAGTGGGTGACAGAGAGAGAGACTGAGGGTGACAGGGAGAAAGTGGGTGACTGGGGAGCCAGCTGGTTACGTGGGTGGCAGAGGTGATAGTGAAAGAAAGAGGGTGACAGGGAGATAGTGGGTAACATGGAGGCAGTGGGTGATAGAGAAGCAAGGGTGACAGATGCAGAGGGTGACAGTAAGATAGTGGGTGACTGGGGAGGTACTGGGTGACATGGAGGGAGTGGATGACAGGGAGATAGTGGGTGACAAAGAGAGAAAGCGAGAGAGACTGAGGGTTACAGGGAGATAGTGGGTGACAGAGAGACTGAGGCTGACAGGGCGATAGTGGGTGACAGAGACTGAGGGTGACAGAGAGAGATACTGATGGTGACAGGGAGATAGTGGGTGACAGAGAGAGACTGAGGGTGACAGAGAGAGATACTGATGGTGACAGGGAGATAGTGGGTGACAGAGAGAGACTGACGACAATTCCCGTGGCCTGAGCAGTAAGGATAGCGGTAGTTGAGACAGCCGGGGACGACCGGCTCTCAGAACTATGTACAACATCAAGACACTGCTCACTGCAGGGGGAGTCTCTGACCTAATTAAGGTAGCCCATTCCGTGTGAGGGCTAAGTGGTGACCGAACACACAAGCGGAACAAGCAGCAATTCCAACTGGGGCTCCATACGGGCAGAGCGGCAACTCATTCATATATGTGATAATAGCGGGACTGCTAACTGGTGCTGTATGTTGATCAGCTGGTAATACAAAGTATATTTATAGCCCATATTTACTGATTTACAGCTCATTCCACCCAGCCGGAGAGCCGTTGTGATAAGATACAAAGTGTCTGGACATCCACACAGTTGTTACATTCGTAAGACTGACACTCTGCAATATAGTTACAATTTGGCAACAAGTTTGTGCTAAAACTATGTGCTAACATTTGTGCTAAAACTATGAATTGGATATATTGAAGTGATGAATATATTCAGATATAATCAATTCCTTTTATAATTTGTTGTAATGTATTTGTATGTGTTTTTTAAACTGTGATAAAGCATAAATTATTCTATTGAAAACCACTGACATTTCTACTTTTTAATAGAGATGAGCGGGTTCGGTTTCTCTGAATCCGAACCCGCACGAACTTCATGTTTTTTTTCACGGGTCCGAGCGACTCGGATCTTCCCGCCTTGCTCGGTTAACCCGAGCGCGCCCGAACGTCATCATGACGCTGTCGGATTCTCGCGAGACTCGGATTCTATATAAGGAGCCGCGCGTCGCCGCCATTTTCACACGTGCATTGAGATTGATAGGGAGAGGACGTGGCTGGCGTCCTCTCCATTTAGATTAGGAGAGAGAGAGAGAGATTGACCTGAGGCTGATACTGTAGAAGAGAGTGCAGAGTTTAGTGACTGACCACAGTGACCACCAGCAGTGCAGTTGTTTTATTTAATATATCCGTTCTCTGCCTGAAAAAAACGATACACACAGTGACTCAGTCACATACCATATCTGTGTGCACTGCTCAGCCCAGTGTGCTGCATGCCTGCATCATCTATGTATATATTATATATCTGACTGTGCTCAGCTCACACAGCTTATAATTGTGGGGGAGACTGGGGAGCACTGCAGTGCCAGTTATAGGTTATAGCAGGAGCCAGGAGTACAAGACAGTCACATACCATATCTGTGTGCACTGCTCAGCCCAGTGTGCTGCATCATCTATGTATATATTATATATCTGACTGTGCTCAGCTCACACAGCTTATAATTGTGGGGGAGACTGGGGAGCACTGCAGTGCCAGTTATAGGTTATAGCAGGAGCCAGGAGTACATATTATATTAAAATTAAACAGTGCACACTTTTGCTGCAGGAGTGCCACTGCCAGTGTGACTGACCAGTGACCTGACCACACTGACCACCAGTATAGTTAGTAGTATACTATATTGTGATTGCCTGAAAAAGTTAAACACTCGTCGTGTGACTTCACTTGTGTGGTGTTTTTTTTTTTATTCTATAAAAAACTCATTCTGCTGACAGACAGTGTCCAGCAGGTCCGTCATTATATAATATATATACCTGTCCGGCTGCAGTAGTGATATATATATATTTTTTATATCATTATTTATCATCCAGTCGCAGCAGACACAGTACGGTAGTTCACGGCTGTAGCTACCTCTGTGTCGGCACTCGGCAGTCCATCCATAATTGTATACCACCTACCCGTGTTTTTTTTTTCTTTCTTCTTTATACATACATACTACTACATCTCTTTATCAACCAGTCTATATTAGCAGCAGACACAGTACAGTACGGTAGTTCACGGCTGTGGCTACCTCTGTGTCGGCACTCGGCAGTCCGTCCATAATTGTATACCACCTAACCGTGTTTTTTTTTTCTTTCTTCTTTATACATACATACTACGACATCTCTTTATCAACCAGTCTATATTAGCAGCAGACACAGTACAGTACGGTAGTTCACGGCTGTGGCTACCTCTGTGTCGGCACTCGGCAGTCCGTCCATAATTGTATACCACCTAACCGTGGTTTTTTTTTCTTTCTTCTTCATACATACATACTACGACATCTCTTTATCAACCAGTCTATATTAGCAGCAGACACAGTACAGTACGGTAGTTCACGGCTGTGGCTACCTCTGTGTCGGCACTCAGCAGTCCGTCCATAATTGTATACCACCTAACCGTGGTTTTTTTTCTTTCTTCTTTATACATACATACTACGACATCTCTTTATCAACCAGTCTATATTAGCAGCAGACACAGTACAGTACGGTAGTTCACGGCTGTGGCTACCTCTGTGTCGGCACTCGGCAGTCCGTCCATAATTGTATACCACCTAACCGTGGTTTTTTTTTCTTTCTTCTTCATACATACATACTACGACATCTCTTTATCAACCAGTCTATATTAGCAGCAGACACAGTACAGTACGGTAGTTCACGGCTGTGGCTACCTCTGTGTCGGCACTCGGCAGTCCATCCATAATTGTATACCACCTAACCGTGGTTTTTTTTTCTTTCTTCTTCATACATACATACATACTACGACATCTCTTTATCAACCAGTCTATATTAGCAGCAGACACAGTACGGTAGTTCACGGCTGTAGCTACCTCTGTGTCGGCACTCGGCAGTCCGTCCATAATTGTATACTAGTATCCATCCATCTCCATTGTTTACCTGAGGTGCCTTTTAGTTGTGCCTATTAAAATATGGAGAACAAAAATGTTGAGGTTCCAAAATTAGGGAAAGATCAAGATCCACTTCCACCTCGTGCTGAAGCTGCTGCCACTAGTCATGGCCGAGACGATGAAATGCCAGCAACGTCGTCTGCCAAGGCCGATGCCCAATGTCATAGTACAGAGCATGTCAAATCCAAAACACCAAATATCAGTAAAAAAAGGACTCCAAAACCTAAAATAAAATTGTCGGAGGAGAAGCGTAAACTTGCCAATATGCCATTTACCACACGGAGTGGCAAGGAACGGCTGAGGCCCTGGCCTATGTTCATGGCTAGTGGTTCAGCTTCACATGAGGATGGAGGCACTCAGCCTCTCGCTAGAAAAATGAAAAGACTCAAGCTGGCAAAAGCAGTAGCACCACAAAGAACTGTGCGTTCTTCGAAATCCCAAATCCACAAGGAGAGTCCAATTGTGTCGGTTGCGATGCCTGACCTTCCCAACACTGGACGTGAAGAGCATGCGCCTTCCACCATTTGCACGCCCCCTGCAAGTGCTGGAAGGAGCACCCGCAGTCCAGTTCCTGATAGTCAGATTGAAGATGTCAGTGTTGAAGTACACCAGGATGAGGAGGATATGGGTGTTGCTGGCGCTGGGGAGGAAATTGACCAGGAGGATTCTGATGGTGAGGTGGTTTGTTTAAGTCAGGCACCCGGGGAGACACCTGTTGTCCGTGGGAGGAATATGGCCATTGACATGCCTGGTGAAAATACCAAAAAAATCAGCTCTTCGGTGTGGAACTATTTCAACAGAAATGCGGACAACAGGTGTCAAGCCGTGTGTTCCCTTTGTCAAGCTGTAATAAGTAGGGGTAAGGACGTTAACCACCTCGGAACATCCTCCCTTATACGTCACCTGCAGCGCATTCATAATAAGTCAGTGACAAGTTCAAAAACTTTGGGTGACAGCGGAAGCAGTCCACTGACCAGTAAATCCCTTCCTCTTGTAACCAAGCTCACGCAAACCACCCCACCAACTCCCTCAGTGTCAATTTCCTCCTTCCCCAGGAATGCCAATAGTCCTGCAGGCAATGTCACTGGCAATTCTGACGAGTCCTCTCCTGCCTGGGATTCCTCCGATGCATCCTTGCGTGTAACGCCTACTGCTGCTGGCGCTGCTGTTGTTGCTGCTGGGAGTCGATGGTCATCCCAGAGGGGAAGTCGTAAGCCCACTTGTACTACTTCCAGTAAGCAATTGACTGTTCAACAGTCCTTTGCGAGGAAGATGAAATATCACAGCAGTCATCCTGCTGCAAAGCGGATAACTGAGGCCTTGACAACTATGTTGGTGTTAGACGTGCGTCCGGTATCCGCCGTTAGTTCACAGGGAACTAGACAATTTATTGAGGCAGTGTGCCCCCGTTACCAAATACCATCTAGGTTCCACTTCTCTAGGCAGGCGATACCGAGAATGTACACGGACGTCAGAAAAAGACTCACCAGTGTCCTAAAAAATGCAGTTGTACCCAATGTCCACTTAACCACGGACATGTGGACAAGTGGAGCAGGGCAGGGTCAGGACTATATGACTGTGACAGCCCACTGGGTAGATGTATGGACTCCCGCCGCAAGAACAGCAGCGGCGGCACCAGTAGCAGCATCTCGCAAACGCCAACTCTTTCCTAGGCAGGCTACGCTTTGTATCACCGGTTTCCAGAATACGCACACAGCTGAAAACCTCTTACGGCAACTGAGGAAGATCATCGCGGAATGGCTTACCCCAATTGGACTCTCCTGTGGATTTGTGGCATCGGACAACGCCAGCAATATTGTGTGTGCATTAAATATGGGCAAATTCCAGCACGTCCCATGTTTTGCACATACCTTGAATTTGGTGGTGCAGAATTATTTAAAAAACGACAGGGGCGTGCAAGAGATGCTGTCGGTGGCCAGAAAAATTGCGGGACACTTTCGGCGTACAGGCACCACGTACAGAAGACTGGAGCACCACCAAAAACTACTGAACCTGCCCTGCCATCATCTGAAGCAAGAAGTGGTAACGAGGTGGAATTCAACCCTCTATATGCTTCAGAGGTTGGAGGAGCAGCAAAAGGCCATTCAAGCCTATACAATTGAGCACGATATAGGAGGTGGAATGCACCTGTCTCAAGCGCAGTGGAGAATGATTTCAACGTTGTGCAAGGTTCTGATGCCCTTTGAACTTGCCACACGTGAAGTCAGTTCAGACACTGCCAGCCTGAGTCAGGTCATTCCCCTCATCAGGCTTTTGCAGAAGAAGCTGGAGACATTGAAGGAGGAGCTAACACGGAGCGATTCCGCTAGGCATGTGGGACTTGTGGATGGAGCCCTTAATTCGCTTAACAAGGATTCACGGGTGGTCAATCTGTTGAAATCAGAGCACTACATTTTGGCCACCGTGCTCGATCCTAGATTTAAAGCCTACCTTGGATCTCTCTTTCCGGCAGACACAAGTCTGCTGGGGTTGAAAGACCTGCTGGTGAGAAAATTGTCAAGTCAAGCGGAACGCGACCTGTCAACATCTCCTCCTTCACATTCTCCCGCAACTGGGGGCGCGAGGAAAAGGCTCAGAATTCCGAGCCCACCCGCTGGCGGTGATGCAGGGCAGTCTGGAGCGACTGCTGATGCTGACATCTGGTCCGGACTGAAGGACCTGACAACGATTACGGACATGTCGTCTACTGTCACTGCATATGATTCTCTCACCATTGAAAGAATGGTGGAGGATTATATGAGTGACCGCATCCAAGTAGGCACGTCACACAGTCCATACTTATACTGGCAGGAAAAAGAGGCAATTTGGAGGCCATTGCACAAACTGGCTTTATTCTACCTAAGTTGCCCTCCCACAAGTGTGTACTCCGAAAGAGTGTTTAGTGCCGCCGCTCACCTTGTCAGCAATCGGCGTACGAGGTTGCATCCAGAAAATGTGGAGAAGATGATGTTCATTAAAATGAATTATAATCAATTCCTCCGCGGAGACATTGACCAGCAGCAATTGCCTCCACAAAGTACACAGGGAGCTGAGATGGTGGATTCCAGTGGGGACGAATTGATAATCTGTGAGGAGGGGGATGTACACGGTGATATATCGGAGGGTGATGATGAGGTGGACATCTTGCCTCTGTAGAGCCAGTTTGTGCAAGGAGAGATTAATTGCTTCTTTTTTGGGGGGGTCCAAACCAACCCGTCATATCAGTCACAGTCGTGTGGCAGACCCTGTCACTGAAATGATGGGTTGGTTAAAGTGTGCATGTCCTGTTTTGTTTATACAACATAAGGGTGGGTGGGAGGGCCCAAGGACAATTCCATCTTGCACCTCTTTTTTCTTTTATTTTTCTTTGCGTCATGTGCTGTTTGGGGAGGGTTTTTTGGAAGGGACATCCTGCGTGACACTGCAGTGCCACTCCTAAATGGGCCCGGTGTTTGTGTCGGCCACTAGGGTCGCTAATCTTACTCACACAGTCAGCTACCTCATTGCGCCTCTTTTTTTCTTTGCGTCATGTGCTGATTGGGGAGGGTTTTTTGGAAGGGACATCCTGCGTGACACTGAGGTGCCACTCCTAAATGGGCCCGGTGTTTGTGTCGGCCACTAGGGTCGCTAATCTTACTCACACAGTCAGCTACCTCATTGCGCCTCTTTTTTTCTTTGCGTCATGTGCTGATTGGGGAGGGTTTTTTGGAAGGGACATCCTGCGTGACACTGCAGTGCCACTCCTAAATGGGCCCGGTGTTTGTGTCGGCCACTAGGGTCGCTAATCTTACTCACACAGTCAGCTACCGCATTGCGCCTCTTTTTTTTCTTTGCGTCATGTGCTGATTGGGGAGGGTTTTTTGGAAGGGACATCCTGCGTGACACTGCAGTGCCACTCCTAAATGGGCCCGGTGTTTGTGTCGGCCACTAGGGTCGCTAATCTTACTCACACAGTCAGCTACCTCATTGCGCCTCTTTTTTTCTTTGCGTCATGTGCTGATTGGGGAGGGTTTTTTGGAAGGGACATCCTGCGTGACACTGCAGTGCCACTCCTAAATGGGCCCGGTGTTTGTGTCGGCCACTAGGGTCGCTAATCTTACTCACACAGTCAGCTACCTCATTGCGCCTCTTTTTTTCTTTGCGTCATGTGCTGATTGTGGAGGGTTTTTTGGAAGGGACATCCTGCGTGACACTGCAGTGCCACTCCTAAATGGGCCCGGTGTTTGTGTCGGCCACTAGGGTCGCTTATCTTACTCACACAGTCAGCTACCTCATTGCGCCTCTTTTTTTCTTTGCGTCATGTGCTGATTGGGGAGGGTTTTTTGGAAGGGACATCCTGCGTGACACTGCAGTGCCACTCCTAAATGGGCCCGGTGTTTGTGTCGGCCACTAGGGTCGCTAATCTTACTCACACAGTCAGCTACCTCATTGCGCCTCTTTTTTTCTTTGCGTCATGTGCTGATTGGGGAGGGTTTTTTGGAAGGGACATCCTGCGTGACACTGCAGTGCCACTCCTAAATGGGCCCGGTGTTTGTGTCGGCCACTAGGGTCTCTAATCTTACTCACACAGTCAGCTACCTCATTGCGCCTCTTTTTTTCTTTGCGTCATGTGCTGATTGGGGAGGGTTTTTTGGAAGGGACATCCTGCGTGACACTGCAGTGCCACTCCTAAATGGGCCCGGTGTTTGTGTCGGCCACTAGGGTCGCTAATCTTACTCACACAGTCAGCTACCTCATTGCGCCTCTTTTTTTCTTTGCGTCATGTGCTGATTGGGGAGGGTTTTTTGGAAGGGACATCCTGCGTGACACTGCAGTGCCACTCCTAAATGGGCCCGGTGTTTGTGTCGGCCACTAGGGTCGCTAATCTTACTCACACAGTCAGCTACCTCATTGCGCCTCTTTTTTTCTTTGCGTCATGTGCTGATTGGGGAGGGTTTTTTGGAAGGGACATCCTGCGTGACACTGCAGTGCCACTCCTAGATGGGCCAGGTGTTTGTGTCGGCCACTAGTGTCGCTTAGCTTAGTCATCCAGCGACCTTGGTGCAAATTTTAGGACTAAAAATAATATTGTGAGGTGTGAGGTATTCAGAATAGACTGAAAATGAGTGGAAATTATGGTTTTTGAGGTTAATAATAATATGGGATCAAAATGACCCCCAAATTCTATGATTTAAGCTGTTTTTTAGTGTTTTTTTTAAAAAACACCCGAATCCAAAACACACCCGAATCCGACAAAAAAAATTCGGTGAGGTTTTGCCAAAACGCGGTCGAACCCAAAACACGGCCGCGGAACCGAACCCAAAACCAAAACACAAAACCCGAAAAATTTCAGGCGCTCATCTCTACTTTTTAATACTATTATAATTCAATATTACACTGCGTGATCTTTTTTGGGTGGTAATTTAGAGACTGAGGGTGGCAGGGAATAAGTGGGTGACAGAGAGAGACTGAGGGTGGCAGGGAGTAAGTGGGTGACAGAGAGAGAGACTGAGGGTGGCAGGGAGTAAGTGGGTGACAGAGAGAGAGACTGAGGGTGGCAGGGAGTAAGTGGGTGACAGAGAGAGAGACTGAGAGTGGCAGGGAGTAAGTGGGTGACAGAGAGAGAGACTGAGGGTGACAGAGAGAGAGGCCGAGGGTGACAGGGAGTAAGTGGGTGACAGAGAGAGACTGAGGGTGACAAGGAGTAAGTGGGTGACAGAGAGACTGAGGGTGATATGGAGAAAGTGGGTGACAGAGAGAGAGACTGAGAGTGACAGGGAGTAAGTGGGTGACAGAGAGACTGAGGGTGACAGGGAGAAAGTGGGTGACAGAGAGAGACTGAGGGTGACAGGGAGTAAGTGGGTGACAGAGAGAGAGACTGAGGGTGACAGGGAGTAAGTGGGTGACAGAGAGAGAGACTGAGGGTGGCAGGGAGTAAATGGGTGACAGAGAGAGACTGAGGGTGGCAGGGAGTAAGTGGGTGACAGAGAGAGAGACTGAGGGTGGCATGGAGTAAGTGGGTGACAGAGAGAGAGACTGAGGGTGACAGGGAGTAAGTGGGTGACAGAGAAAGACTGAGGGTGACAAGGAGTAAGTGGGTGACAGAGAGACTGAGGGTGATAGGGAGAAAGTGGGTGACAGAGAGAGAGACTGAGGGTGACAGGGAGTAAGTGGGTGACAGAGAGACTGAGGGTGACAGGGAGAAAGTGGGTGACAGAGAGAGAGACTGAGGGTGACAGGGAGAAAGTGGGTGACAGAGAGAGAGAGAGAGAGAGAGAGACTGAGGGTGACAGGGAGTAAGTGGGTGACAGAGAGAGACTGAGTGTGACAGGGAGTAAGTGGTGACAGAGAGAGAGACTGAGGGTGACAGGAAGAAAGTGGGTGACAGAGAGAGAGACTGAGGGTGACAGGGAGTAAGTGGTGACAGAGAGAGAGACTGAGGGTGACAGGGAGAAAGTTGGTGACAGAGAGAGACTCTGAGGGTGACAGGGAGTAAGTGGTGACAGAGAGAGAGACTGAGGGTGACAGGGAGTAAGTGGGTGACAGAGAGAGAGACTGAGGGTGGCAGGGAGTAAGTGGGTGACAGAGAGAGAGACTGAGGGTGATAGGGAGAAAGTGGGTGACAGAGAGAGACTGAGGGTGACAGGGAGAAAGTGGGTGACAGAGAGAGAGAGACTGAGGGTGGCAGGGAGTAAGTGGGTGACAGAGAGAGAGACTGAGGGTGACAGGGAGTAAGTGGGTGACAGAGAGAGAGACTGAGGGTGGCAGGGAGTAAGTGGGTGACAGAGAGAGAGACTGAGGGTGGCAGGGAGTAAGTGGGTGACAGAGAGAGAGACTGAGGGTGGCAGGGAGTAAGTGGGTGACAGAGAGAGAGACTGAGGGTGACAGGGAGTAAGTGGGTGACAGAGAGAGACTGAGGGTGACAAGGAGTAAGTGGGTGACAGAGAGACTGAGGGTGATATGGAGAAAGTGGGTGACAGAGAGAGAGACTGAGGGTGACAGGGAGTAAGTGGGTGACAGGGAGACTGAGGGTGATAGGGAGAAAGTGGGTGACAGAGAGAGAGACTGAGGGTGACAGGGAGAAAGTGGGTGACAGAGAGAGAGACTGAGGGTGACAGGGAGAAAGTGGGTGACTGGGGAGCCAGCTGGTTACGTGGGTGGCAGAGGTGATAGTGAAAGAAAGAGGGTGACAGGGAGATAGTGGGTAACATGGAGGCAGTGGGTGATAGAGAAGCAAGGGTGACAGATGCAGAGGGTGACAGTGAGATAGTGGGTGACTGGGGAGGTACTGGGTGACATGGAGGGAGTGGATGACAGGGAGATAGTGGGTGACAAAGAGAGAAAGCGAGAGAGACTGAGGGTTACAGGGAGATAGTGGGTGACAGAGAGACTGAGGCTGACAGGGCGATAGTGGGTGACAGAGACTGAGGGTGACAGAGAGAGATACTGATGGTGACAGGGAGATAGTGGGTGACAGAGAGAGACTGAGGGTGACAGAGAGAGATACTGATGGTGACAGGGAGATAGTGGGTGACAGAGAGAGACTGACGACAATTCCCGTGGCCTGAGCAGTAAGGATAGCGGTAGTTGAGACAGCCGGGGACGACCGGCTCTCAGAACTATGTACAACATCAAGACACTGCTCACTGCAGGGGGAGTCTCTGACCTAATTAAGGTAGCCCATTCCGTGTGAGGGCTAAGTGGTGACCGAACACACAAGCGGAACAAGCAGCAATTCCAACTGGGGCTCCATACGGGCAGAGCGGCAACTCATTCATATATGTGATAATAGCGGGACTGCTAACTGGTGCTGTATGTTGATCAGCTGGTAATACAAAGTATATTTATAGCCCATATTTACTGATTTACAGCTCATTCCACCCAGCCGGAGAGCCGTTGTGATAAGATACAAAGTGTCTGGACATCCACACAGTTGTTACATTCGTAAGACTGACACTCTGCAATATAGTTACAATTTGGCAACAAGTTTGTGCTAAAACTATGTGCTAACATTTGTGCTAAAACTATGAATTGGATATATTGAAGTGATGAATATATTCAGATATAATCAATTCCTTTTATAATTTGTTGTAATGTATTTGTATGTGTTTTTTAAACTGTGATAAAGCATAAATTATTCTATTGAAAACCACTGACATTTCTACTTTTTAATAGAGATGAGCGGGTTCGGTTTCTCTGAATCCGAACCCGCACGAACTTCATGTTTTTTTTCACGGGTCCGAGCTGTCGGATTCTCGCGAGACTCGGATTCTATATAAGGAGCCGCGCGTCGCCGCCATTTTCACACGTGCATTGAGATTGATAGGGAGAGGACGTGGCTGGCGTCCTCTCCATTTAGATTAGGAGAGAGAGAGAGAGATTGACCTGAGGCTGATACTGTAGAAGAGAGTGCAGAGTTTAGTGACTGACCACAGTGACCACCAGCAGTGCAGTTGTTTTATTTAATATATCCGTTCTCTGCCTGAAAAAAACGGTACACACAGTGACTCAGTCACATACCATATCTGTGTGCACTGCTCAGCCCAGTGTGCTGCATGCCTGCATCATCTATGTATATATTATATATCTGACTGTGCTCAGCTCACACAGCTTATAATTGTGGGGGAGACTGGGGAGCACTGCAGTGCCAGTTATAGGTTATAGCAGGAGCCAGGAGTACATATTATATTAAAATTAAACAGTGCACACTTTTGCTGCAGGAGTGCCACTGCCAGTGTGACTGACCAGTGACCTGACCACACTGACCACCAGTATAGTTAGTAGTATACTATATTGTGATTGCCTGAAAAAGTTAAACACTCGTCGTGTGACTTCACTTGTGTGGTGTTTTTTTTTTTATTCTATAAAAAACTCATTCTGCTGACAGACAGTGTCCAGCAGGTCCGTCATTATATAATATATATACCTGTCCGGCTGCAGTAGTTATATATATATATTTTTTATATCATTATTTATCATCCAGTCGCAGCAGACACAGTACGGTAGTTCACGGCTGTAGCTACCTCTGTGTCGGCACTCCATCCATAATTGTATACCACCTACCCGTGTTTTTTTTTTCTTTCTTCTTTATACATACATACTACTACATCTCTTTATCAACCAGTCTATATTAGCAGCAGACACAGTACAGTACGGTAGTTCATGGCTGTGGCTACCTCTGTGTCGGCACTCGGCAGTCCGTCCATAATTGTATACCACCTAACCGTGGTTTTTTTTTCTTTCTTCTTTATACATACATACTACGACATCTCTTTATCAACCAGTCTACATTAGCAGCAGACACAGTACAGTACGGTAGTTCACGGCTGTGGCTACCTCTGTGTCGGCACTCGGCAGTCCGTCCATAATTGTATACCACCTAACCGTGGTTTTTTTTTCTTTCTTCTTCATACATACTACGACATCTCTTTATCAACCAGTCTATATTAGCAGCAGACACAGTACAGTACGGTAGTTCACGGCTGTGGCTACCTCTGTGTCGGCACTCGGCAGTCCGTCCATAATTGTATACCACCTAACCGTGGTTTTTTTTTCTTTCTTCTTTATACATACATACTACTACATCTCTTTATCAACCAGTCTATATTAGCAGCAGACACAGTACAGTACGGTAGTTCACGGCTGTGGCTACCTCTGTGTCGGCACTCGGCAGTCCGTCCATAATTGTATACCACCTAACCGTGGTTTTTTTTTCTTTCTTCTTCATACATACATACTACGACATCTCTTTATCAACCAGTCTATATTAGCAGCAGACACAGTACAGTACGGTAGTTCACGGCTGTGGCTACCTCTGTGTCGGCACTCGGCAGTCCGTCCATAATTGTATACCACCTACCCGTGGTTTTTTTTTCTTTCTTCTTTATACATACATACTACTACATCTCTTTATCAACCAGTCTATATTAGCAGCAGACACAGTACAGTACGGTAGTTCACGGCTGTGGCTACCTCTGTGTCGGCACTCGGCAGTCCGTCCATAATTGTATACCACCTAACCGTGGTTTTTTTTTCTTTCTTCTTCATACATACATACTACGACATCTCTTTATCAACCAGTCTATATTAGCAGCAGACACAGTACGGTAGTTCACGGCTGTAGCTACCTCTGTGTCGGCACTCGGCAGTCCGTCCATAATTGTATACTAGTATCCATCCATCTCCATTGTTTACCTGAGGTGCCTTTTAGTTGTGCCTATTAAAATATGGAGAACAAAAATGTTGAGGTTCCAAAATTAGGGAAAGATCAAGATCCACTTCCACCTCGTGCTGAAGCTGCTGCCACTAGTCATGGCCGAGACGATGAAATGCCAGCAACGTCGTCTGCCAAGGCCGATGCCCAATGTCATAGTACAGAGCATGTCAAATCCAAAACACCAAATATCAGTAAAAAAAGGACTCCAAAACCTAAAATAAAATTGTCGGAGGAGAAGCGTAAACTTGCCAATATGCCATTTACCACACGGAGTGGCAAGGAACGGCTGAGGCCCTGGTCTATGTTCATGGCTAGTGGTTCAGCTTCACATGAGGATGGAGGCACTCAGCCTCTCGCTAGAAAAATGAAAAGACTCAAGCTGGCAAAAGCAGTAGCACCGCAAAGAACTGTGCGTTCTTCGAAATCCCAAATCCACAAGGAGAGTCCAATTGTGTCGGTTGCGATGCCTGACCTTCCCAACACTGGACGTGAAGAGCATGCGCCTTCCATCATTTGCACGCCCCCTGCAAGTGCTGGAAGGAGCACCCGCAGTCCAGTTCCTGATAGTCAGATTGAAGATGTCAGTGTTGAAGTACACCAGGATGAGGAGGATATGGGTGTTGCTGGCGCTGGGGAGGAAATTGACCAGGAGGATTCTGATGGTGAGGTGGTTTGTTTAAGTCAGGCACCCGGGGAGACACCTGTTGTCCGTGGGAGGAATATGGCCGTTGACATGCCTGGTGAAAATACCAAAAAAATCAGCTCTTCGGTGTGGAACTATTTCAACAGAAATGCGGACAACAGGTGTCAAGCCGTGTGTTCCCTTTGTCAAGCTGTAATAAGTAGGGGTAAGGACGTTAACCACCTCGGAACATCCTCCCTTATACGTCACCTGCAGCGCATTCATAATAAGTCAGTGACAAGTTCAAAAACTTTGGGTGACAGCGGAAGCAGTCCACTGACCAGTAAATCCCTTCCTCTTGTAACCAAGCTCATGCAAACCACCCCACCAACTCCCTCAGTGTCAATTTCCTCCTTCCCCAGGAATGCCAATAGTCCTGCAGGCAATGTCACTGGCAATTCTGACGAGTCCTCTCCTGCCTGGGATTCCTCCGATGCATCCTTGCGTGTAACGCCTACTGCTGCTGGCGCTGCTGTTGTTGCTGCTGGGAGTCGATGGTCATCCCAGAGGGGAAGTCGTAAGCCCACTTGTACTACTTCCAGTAAGCAATTGACTGTTCAACAGTCCTTTGCGAGGAAGATGAAATATCACAGCAGTCATCCTGCTGCAAAGCGGATAACTGAGGCCTTGACAACTATGTTGGTGTTAGACGTGCGTCCGGTATCCGCCGTTAGTTCACAGGGAACTAGACAATTTATTGAGGCAGTGTGCCCCCGTTACCAAATACCATCTAGGTTCCACTTCTCTAGGCAGGCGATACCGAGAATGTACACGGACGTCAGAAAAAGACTCACCAGTGTCCTAAAAAATGCAGTTGTACCCAATGTCCACTTAACCACGGACATGTGGACAAGTGGAGCAGGGCAGGGTCAGGACTATATGACTGTGACAGCCCACTGGGTAGATGTATGGACTCCCGCCGCAAGAACAGCAGCGGCGGCACCAGTAGCAGCATCTCGCAAACGCCAACTCTTTCCTAGGCAGGCTACGCTTTGTATCACCGGTTTCCAGAATACGCACACAGCTGAAAACCTCTTACGGCAACTGAGGAAGATCATCGCGGAATGGCTTACCCCAATTGGACTCTCCTGTGGATTTGTGGCATCGGACAACGCCAGCAATATTGTGTGTGCATTAAATATGGGCAAATTCCAGCACGTCCCATGTTTTGCACATACCTTGAATTTGGTGGTGCAGAATTATTTAAAAAACGACAGGGGCGTGCAAGAGATGCTGTCGGTGGCCAGAAAAATTGCGGGACACTTTCGGCGTACAGGCACCACGTACAGAAGACTGGAGCACCACCAAAAACTACTGAACCTGCCCTGCCATCATCTGAAGCAAGAAGTGGTAACGAGGTGGAATTCAACCCTCTATATGCTTCAGAGGTTGGAGGAGCAGCAAAAGGCCATTCAAGCCTATACAATTGAGCACGATATAGGAGGTGGAATGCACCTGTCTCAAGCGCAGTGGAGAATGATTTCAACGTTGTGCAAGGTTCTGATGCCCTTTGAACTTGCCACACGTGAAGTCAGTTCAGACACTGCCAGCCTGAGTCAGGTCATTCCCCTCATCAGGCTTTTGCAGAAGAAGCTGGAGACATTGAAGGAGGAGCTAACACGGAGCGATTCCGCTAGGCATGTGGGACTTGTGGATGGAGCCCTTAATTCGCTTAACAAGGATTCACGGGTGGTCAATCTGTTGAAATCAGAGCACTACATTTTGGCCACCGTGCTCGATCCTAGATTTAAAGCCTACCTTGGATCTCTCTTTCCGGCAGACACAAGTCTGCTGGGGTTGAAAGACCTGCTGGTGAGAAAATTGTCAAGTCAAGCGGAACGCGACCTGTCAACATCTCCTCCTTCACATTCTCCCGCAACTGGGGGTGCGAGGAAAAGGCTCAGAATTCCGAGCCCACCCGCTGGCGGTGATGCAGGGCAGTCTGGAGCGACTGCTGATGCTGACATCTGGTCCGGACTGAAGGACCTGACAACGATTACGGACATGTCGTCTACTGTCACTGCATATGATTCTCTCACCATTGAAAGAATGGTGGAGGATTATATGAGTGACCGCATCCAAGTAGGCACGTCACACAGTCCATACTTATACTGGCAGGAAAAAGAGGCAATTTGGAGGCCATTGCACAAACTGGCTTTATTCTACCTAAGTTGCCCTCCCACAAGTGTGTACTCCGAAAGAGTGTTTAGTGCCGCCGCTCACCTTGTCAGCAATCGGCGTACGAGGTTACATCCAGAAAATGTGGAGAAGATGATGTTCATTAAAATGAATTATAATCAATTCCTCCGCGGAGACATTGACCAGCAGCAATTGCCTCCACAAAGTACACAGGGAGCTGAGATGGTGGATTCCAGTGGGGACGAATTGATAATCTGTGAGGAGGGGGATGTACACGGTGATATATCGGAGGGTGATGATGAGGTGGACATCTTCCCTCTGTAGAGCCAGTTTGTGCAAGGAGAGATTAATTGCTTCTTTTTTGGGGGGGGTCCAAACCAACCCGTCATATCAGTCACAGTCGTGTGGCAGACCCTGTCACTGAAATGATGGGTTGGTTAAAGTGTGCATGTCCTGTTTTGTTTATACAACATAAGGGTGGGTGGGAGGGCCCAAGGACAATTCCATCTTGCACCTCTTTTTTCTTTTATTTTTCTTTGCGTCATGTGCTGTTTGGGGAGGGTTTTTTGGAAGGGACATCCTGCGTGACACTGCAGTGCCACTCCTAAATGGGCCCGGTGTTTGTGTCGGCCACTAGGGTCGCTAATCTTACTCACACAGTCAGCTACCTCATTGCGCCTCTTTTTTTCTTTGCGTCATGTGCTGATTGGGGAGGGTTTTTTGGAAGGGACATCCTGCGTGACACTGCAGTGCCGCTCCTAAATGGGCCCGGTGTTTGTGTCGGCCACTAGGGTCGCTAATCTTACTCACACAGTCAGCTACCTCATTGCGCCTCTTTTTTTCTTTGCGTCATGTGCTGATTGGGGAGGGTTTTTTGGAAGGGACATCCTGCGTGACACTGCAGTGCCACTCCTAAATGGGCCCGGTGTTTGTGTCGGCCACTAGGGTCGCTAATCTTACTCACACAGTCAGCTACCTCATTGCGCCTCTTTTTTTCTTTGCGTCATGTGCTGATTGGGGAGGGTTTTTTGGAAGGGACATCCTGCGTGACACTGCAGTGCCACTCCTAAATGGGCCCGGTGTTTGTGTCGGCCACTAGGGTCGCTAATCTTACTCACACAGTCAGCTACCTCATTGCGCCTCTTTTTTTCTTTGCGTCATGTGCTGATTGGGGAGGGTTTTTTGGAAGGGACATCCTGCGTGACACTGCAGTGCCACTCCTAAATGGGCCCGGTGTTTGTGTCGGCCACTAGGGTCGCTAATCTTACTCACACAGTCAGCTACCTCATTGCGCCTCTTTTTTTCTTTGCGTCATGTGCTGATTGGGGAGGGTTTTTTGGAAGGGACATCCTGCGTGACACTGCAGTGCCACTCCTAAATGGGCCCGGTGTTTGTGTCGGCCACTAGGGTCGCTAATCTTACTCACACAGTCAGCTACCTCATTGCGCCTCTTTTTTTCTTTGCGTCATGTGCTGATTGGGGAGGGTTTTTTGGAAGGGACATCCTGCGTGACACTGCAGTGCCACTCCTAAATGGGCCCGGTGTTTGTGTCGGCCACTAGGGTCGCTAATCTTACTCACACAGTCAGCTACCTCATTGCGCCTCTTTTTTTCTTTGCGTCATGTGCTGATTGGGGAGGGTTTTTTGGAAGGGACATCCTGCGTGACACTGCAGTGCCACTCCTAAATGGGCCCGGTGTTTGTGTCGGCCACTAGGGTCGCTTATCTTACTCACACAGTCAGCTACCTCATTGCGCCTCTTTTTTTCTTTGCGTCATGTGCTGATTGGGGAGGGTTTTTTGGAAGGGACATCCTGCGTGACACTGCAGTGCCACTCCTAGATGGGCCAGGTGTTTGTGTCGGCCACTAGTGTCGCTTAGCTTAGTCTTCCAGCGACCTTGGTGCAAATTTTAGGACTAAAAATAATATTGTGAGGTGTGAGGTATTCAGAATAGACTGAAAATGAGTGGAAATTATGGTTTTTGAGGTTAATAATAATATGGGATCAAAATGACCCCCAAATTCTATGATTTAAGCTGTTTTTTAGTGTTTTTTTAAAAAAACACCCGAATCCAAAACACACCCGAATCCGACAAAAAAAATTCGGTGAGGTTTTGCCAAAACGCGGTCGAACCCAAAACACGGCCGCGGAACCGAACCCAAAACCAAAACCCGAAAAATTTCAGGCGCTCATCTCTACTTTTTAATACTATTATAATTCAATATTACACTGCGTGATCTTTTTTGGGTGGTAATTTAGAGACTGAGGGTGGCAGGGAGTAAGTGGGTGACAGAGAGAGAGACTGAGGGTGGCAGGGAGTAAGTGGGTGACAGAGAGAGAGACTGAGGGTGGCAGGGAGTAAGTGGGTGACAGAGAGAGAGACTGAGGGTGGCAGGGAGTAAGTGGGTGACAGAGAGAGAGACTGAGGGTGGCAGGGAGTAAGTGGGTGACAGAGAGAGAGACTGAGGGTGACAGAGAGAGAGGCCGAGGGTGACAGGGAGTAAGTGGGTGACAGAGAGAGACTGAGGGTGACAGGGAGAAAGTGGGTGACAGGGAGAGACTGAGGGCGACAGGGAGTAAGTGGGTGACAGAGAGAGAGAGACTGAGGGTGACAGGGAGTAAGTGGGTGACAGAGAGAGAGACTGAGGGTGGCAGGGAGTAAATGGGTGACAGAGAGAGAGACTGAGGGTGGCAGGGAGTAAGTGGGTGACAGAGAGAGAGACTGAGGGTGGCAGGGAGTAAGTGGGTGACAGAGAGAGAGACTGAGGGTGACAGGGAGTAAGTGGGTGACAGAGAGACTGAGGGTGACAGGGAGAAAGTGGGTGACAGAGAGAGAGACTGAGGGTGACAGGGAGAAAGTGGGTGACAGAGAGAGAGAGAGAGAGAGACTGAGGGTGACAGGGAGTAAGTGGGTGACAGAGAGAGACTGAGTGTGACAGGGAGTAAGTGGTGACAGAGAGAGAGACTGAGGGTGACAGGAAGAAAGTGGGTGACAGAGAGAGAGACTGAGGGTGACAGGGAGTAAGTGGTGACAGAGAGAGAGACTGAGGGTGACAGGGAGTAAGTGGTGACAGAGAGAGAGACTGAGGGTGACAGGGAGAAAGTTGGTGACAGAGAGAGAGACTCTGAGGGTGACAGGGAGTAAGTGGTGACAGAGAGAGAGACTGAGGGTGACAGGGAGTAAGTGGTGACAGAGAGAGAGACTGAGGGTGACAGGGAGTAAGTGGTGACAGAGAGAGAGACTGAGGGTGACAGGGAGTAAGTGGTGACAGAGAGAGAGACTGAGGGTGACAGGAAGAAAGTGGGTGACAGAGAGAGAGACTGAGGGTGACAGGGAGAAAGTGGGTGACAGAGAGAGAGAGACTGAGGGTGACAGGGAGAAAGTGGGTGACAGAGAGAGAGAGACTGAGGGTGACAGGGAGAAAGTGGGTGACAGAGAGAGAGAGAGAGACTGAGGGTGACAGGGAGAAAGTGGGTGACAGAGAGAGAGAGAGAGACTGAGGGTGACAGGGAGTAAGTGGTGACAGAGAGAGAGACTAAGGGTGACAGGAAGAAAGTGGGTGACAGAGAGAGAGACTGAGGGTGACAGGGAGTAAGTGGTGACAGAGAGAGAGACTGAGGGTGACAGGGAGTAAGTGGTGACAGAGAGAGAGACTGAGGGTGACAGGGAGAAAGTTGGTGACAGAGAGAGAGACTCTGAGGGTGACAGGGAGTAAGTGGTGACAGAGAGAGAGACTGAGGGTGACAGGGAGTAAGTGGTGACAGAGAGAGAGACTGAGGGTGACAGGGAGTAAGTGGTGACAGAGAGAGAGACTGAGGGTGACAGGAAGAAAGTGGGTGACAGAGAGAGAGACTGAGGGTGACAGGGAGAAAGTGGGTGACAGAGAGAGAGAGACTGAGGGTGACAGGGAGAAAGTGGGTGACAGAGAGAGAGAGACTGAGGGTGACAGGGAGAAAGTGGGTGACAGAGAGAGAGAGAGAGACTGAGGGTGACAGGGAGTAAGTGGTGACAGAGAGAGAGACTAAGGGTGACAGGGAGTAAGTGGGTGACAGAGAGAGAGACTGAGGGTGACAGGGAGTAAGTGGGTGACTGTGGAGTGGATGACAGAGAGGCGGCAGCAGCAGTCTCCTTACTTCAACCTCTGACTGACCTTTTTGCTGTCTCTAAGTTCAACCCCACCCGCTCCACACCCAGCACTGCGACTCTGCTCCTCACAGCACCTCCTCCCCAGCCCTCAGCAGCAGCAGACCTCCGTCCTCATCCACTCTCCTCATCAGCAGCCTCTTAACTTTCACATCTTGGCCCTTCTCCCTGCACAGAAGCACTGATACTCCCCAATCCCAGACTAATTAAAGCAAGGCCAGGGCATCATCTTCTGATTCAGGTCAGTGCTCACCTGGTGGCCTGCTGAGTGCTCACCTCGTGGCCTGCTGGGCATACGGATCGTGGCACCGGCATTGTCGTGATCATGGTGGTGGCTGACCTGGCTGGAAGTCCCTGCTGCAGCGCTGCGCTGCGCTGTCCCTCAGCAGCACTTGGTCCACCTCCTCCGGGCCCCATGTGATGACTGGGCTGAGCTGTCACTTGCAGAATGGCATCCGCGTTGTGGCTGCTGAGCTCCTCTGCACTGCACTGCACATCACGTGTGCACTGTGCAGGTAGCCAATCTAGATCAAGCCTAGCCCAGCAAGCAGAATGCTGGAGGCAGAGCTGCTGAAAACGGAGGGCTGACAGCAGCCTAAAGTAATGAAGCTGTCCGCAGTATAACAAAAAAAAATATCTCTAAATGACAGGGGGGGGGGGGGGGGGCACGTGCCTTGGTGCCCCCCCCCCCCCCCCCCCTTCCTGTATCCGCCACTGATGATAACTAAAGCAGTGAAGAGTAGAGAAATTGTCTATAGCAACCAGATTCTACCTTTTAGTTTATGGAATGTACTTAATAAATGCTGTTAAGTACATTCTTTTCACTGCTTGATACATCACCCTTTCTGCCCTTTGTCTCCTCTCAGTTCCCAATACTGCATGTGGCAGTTAGCTTTTGACTATAAAGATGGAGATTTATCAAACCTTCTATAGAGGCCAACTGAAGGTGTTGTCCATAACAACCAGATTCCAGTGTTACTGTAATTTTTAATGAATGTACTAGATGATAGCTAGAGTCTGATTGGCCACTATGAGGGCAATGCCCCGCTTGTCCTCCGTAGAAGATTTGATAAATCTCCCCGAAGACCAAGGCTGGCCAAACCGGTCCTCGAGATCTACCAACAGTTCATGTTTTCCAGGCCTCCTGGAGATTTGTAGAATTGTCAGTTAGGAGTGAATGCAGCACATCTTAATTAGTAATGACTACACCTGTGCACCAGCTAGGTGGTCTGGAAAATGTGAACTGTTGGTAGATCTCAAGGACTGATTTGGCCAGCCCTGCCGTAGACTGTTTAAGGACTGCAATGTATAGAACACGGAGAACGTCTGCCTGAGAGGCTAGACTGGTAACTTGGCCAGATGAGGGCTCAGCGCTGGCCTGTGGCACATAATAATAGGAATGGACAGGTGGTGCAATTTACAAAACACCTAGCAATTTCTGAAGTTCAGTCTCATTACAAAGAAGTATTGCACTTAGGGGTACATTTACTAAGAAGTGATAAGAGCGGAGAAGTGAGCCAGTGGAGAAGTTACCCATGGCAACCAATCAGCACTGAAGTAACATCTATAATTTGCATACTATAAAATGATACAGAGCTGCTGATTGGTTGATGGGGAAATATCTCCACTGGCTCACTTCTCCGCTCTTATCACTGCTTAGTAAATGTACCCTTCAGTCTGCAGAAGCAAGCTCAGTATCAGCACAATTATGATAGTCTGAAGAGTATATTCAGTGTGTGCTCTGCCTGCGATATAATACACACACAAACACAGAATGAAAGAATGTCAGCTGGTGTCCATAATACGTGTCCCTATGGCCTTATATCAGACTTCACCTATAAGGCCACGTTTCGGCAAAACTGGTGCATTAAATATACAATTATAGGTCAAAGTACAAATAGAATTAGCGCCGTCTTAACAGCAATGTAAGCCCTGAGCAAAGCCATGCACTGCGGCCCCTGCTGTCAGCACTCTGGCTCCAGCCATCCTCCAATCAGCATGCTGACAGCCATTCAAGGTGTACACACGGTGAGATAAATCTGTAACATTTTGACAATATAATCAAAATCTTAAGGAAAGTTAGCGCACATCTCAAGGCAGAGCTGGCCCTAACCAATATGATGCCTTAGGCAAGATTTTGGCTGGTGCCCCAGAGCACCACCGCTAGTTCCGCCTCTGACCCTGCGCCCCTTTCCCAGCACCCCTCATCCATAGCAGTGCTTATTTTGGTGTTCCTACCCCCTATATTTCAAATAGGAACAGTGCACACATCTCAAAAAGGGGCGTGTTCTTGCTGGGAAGTGGCATGGCCACACAATAGTGCCCCCAATTCAAATTACGCCACACAGTAGTGCAACTTTATTCATATCATGCGATAGTGTCCCTTATTCTCGTTACATCACACAGTAGTACCACTTTACCTTATAAATTTTACTCCACAGTAGTGCCCCTTATTCACATTACATCACACTGAATTGCTCCTTATTCACATTACACCACACCATATTGCTCTTTATTCACATTACTTCAGTGACGTGCGGTGGGGTGAGGCAGGGCCTTTCCTGTTATACTAACATTTGTGCCAGAGTTTTTACTGTATAAAGTATATGAAAAATACAAATAATATGTTTGAAATATCTTCTTTGCATTATTCTAATCATTTTTATAACCAAAACTCCGGAGTAAAAAGTCTATGGCAGGGGATGCAGTGCCTCACCTGGCTATCTTTTCCACACATCTCTGATCAAAACTCACCAAATTTCCAGGAGTTTGTACTGCTGCCCCAGTGTATAATGCCCAGATGTACGCTTTGGCTCATATATTGTGTGTAAATCTGGCTCTGGCGCTAGCCAGTGCCTCCTGAGCCATTTAGCTCACCGCACGTCCATGCATTACACCACACAGTAGTGCCATTTCTATACGTTACGCCAGAGTGGGGCACCTTATACACATAATGCCACAAATTAGTAATGCATTTTTACACATAATACCACACAGTAATGTCCCTTACACATATGACACACATTATTAATGTCCTTATAAACATAATGCCAACCTTTATTAATGCCCTTATACACATAATGTCCCTTACACATATGCCGCACATTAATGCATTTATACACATGACTCACATAATGCCCCTTCCACATATGCCGAACACTACTGGACAAACAACCCACCCACACACAGCACTCACATGGCTGCTAACACTGTGACCTCTGCCTCTGCTTGAATACAGATGTGTCCTCATACATCTTGCCTCAATACGCCATGCAGCAGGAGATCAGGAGATGCCTGGCTTGAGTCATCTGGCAGCTCTGCTAAAGTTGGGTTCCTTTTTTGATGCAAAAATGCATCTTATTTGCATTGCTATGTGGCTAGGATGCACAAGCAATGTCTGCTGATTAAAATGATATGCAGCATGCCTATATTGTGTGTGCGACTGTGGCTGTATCTGCATACGAAATGCTACATTACAGTGATTTCCAGGAATATACTGTAACATAGCATTTCGCATGCAGATACAGCCGCAGTCACACACAGAATAAAGGCATGCCGCATATCATTGTAATCAGCAAAAGCTGCTTTTGCCTCTAGGCATACTAAATGCCCTAGGCATCTGCCCAGTTTGCCTATGTCTAGGATCCGCTCTGTCTCAAAGTGTTATGACGCTTGCGATACCGATTCAATCTCGATGCGCACTCCCGTGGGGTCGGTATCGCAAGGCTAGATAGACTGTGCAGGCAAGTCAATCTTGACTATCTAGTGTACTATCTAGCACAAAGTATAGTCAAAATTGGCACTTAGTCAAAATTGTACATAGACAAAATTAAAAGTACAGATGGTCAAAATCTGTGCCATCTGGGCTCTGGGGGAGTTCAAGGGAAACGCATAGTCAAAATCGGGCATAGCACCTTCACTGTCTGGCTGCAGGCTGAGAGGCAGGTAGAGAATGCCGCCTGGTTTGTGTGATGTGTGACCATCAGCATACCCTGCTGGAAGGCCCCTAGAAGTGTGGGGCCATGGCAGCTGCCCAGTGTGCCAGCCAGTGGTCCAGCCCTATATTTCTACACCTGCATGCGTCATATGGGCAGAAGTGTTGGTGTAGCTCCTCCCCCTTACCTCCCAGTGTATGCAAATGAGTCTCTCTCCTTTCATTGCAGGTAATTACAACGGCCCCATGCAATTTTGGTCTATATAGAAAATTCATACTACAGTGCAAATATATTATATTGGGTAATTACACCAATAATATTTACATCAGCAGTTATTATTGTATACTAGGATGATACTTTATTTCAACTTTCTAAATTGTTGGTAATCTGCTATCAGTGTTTATGCTAGTGGAGTTTTCTTGCATCCTCTGTAACTGGGGGTGGGGTGATAGGCCTTGATTGGAATTATTGGACACACATGGATAGAATCCATTCTTAAGGAGAGGTGCTGGGCTGATCAGGGTTGTTTAAAAGGGTTAAGAAATATTATACAAAACAACCCCTGTCACTTGGTGATGTCAATCTCCCTTGTCCTGAAGACTACTCTCTAGCCTCCAATTATAGATATGCTCTGGATTGGATAGGGAATGGTGACAACTTTGTTAATTGAGCTTTGGAACAAGCTTTCTCACCTCAACATACTTTGGTACATATATTGCATTTCGCCAATGACCCTCCTCAACATGACCGACCCCACAATCCATAGTTATATGCTCCATGTACGGCTTGGCGTATACTTAGGAAATGCTTAGGCCTTCCCCTGACGGATTCCTTATTTCAGCCTCTGTTGTGTAACCCACAATTTCAGGGTGGAAAATATAATGAGATTGAGATTCGTGGTTGGCATCTCCATGGCCTTTCTTTACTATATACATTTTTGAATGTGGAATGCTCAGCGATCTTGACTCTATCTCAACTAAAAGAAAAATGCCCCACTCTTCATTTTCCTCTTTTTGCCTATTTCCAAGTCTGCAGCTTTATTACTAACAAATTATTGTGACTACGCTCCCCTGATCTCACTTTTCCCGTAGATGGCCTGGTGCGGCGGTGCCCAGGAGCCCCATATAACACTTCTTTAATTTATTTTCATACTAGACGGAGGTTGGATCTATCTAATCTCACAACTGGGATGGCCAAATGGACCGACACCCTCCCTGACACTGATCTTCCAACAGTGATTCTGTGGCGTAGCTTGCTAAATAAACAATTAGTTTCATCTTTCTATGCAGAGATGCACTTCAAAATACTACATAGAGCATATTACACCCCCAGACTCCGGTTTCTTACTGGAGTATCTGATAATTCTCTATGTTTTAAATGCAATTCTCCTGAAGCCGATATTATCCATTGTCTCAGGGCGTGCTCAGTGGTACAAACATTCTGGACTGCAGTCCAAACATACATTAATGTGGAACTTCATATTTCTTTTAATATTACTATGGTTTGGGCTTTTTGGAACTATATAAATGCTCAGGATCCCCCATATTCCAAAGGGACAAAATTATTGCTTGCCCGTGTGGCCGCTGCCGCTAAGAAAACAATCTTATCCCAATGGATACACTCGGAACCGATACCCCTTTCCCTTATGTTACCACGTTTAACCTACCTCTATCAAATGGATTGGGTAGATTGTTCCCTAGACGTAGAGTCCCGTTCCCCGAAATTCTTTGCCATTTGGTTACCCTACCTGCTCACGCTGCCCACTGCCACCAAGGACCATGTGCGCAAAGTAGTTAGATTAACAACATGGTATAATACGGAATCTCTCACCCTAGGCTCACCACCCTTTTAAATTTTAAATTGTCTGACCGATATTACATCTTAATAATTGAACTGTATGGTTGATGGCCCTCATAACCCTGTTTATGATATTCCAAACTTTTTGTTTTGCTCTTCTTTTGACGATTTCTGTACATTGCAGTGGTTAATGTTCTTTTAAGCATTATGACTTACGACTGGTACTTTTACTGTGTATTCCTTCTCAATAAATACATATTAAAAAAAAAATATATATTATACAAAGGACTTAAACAGGACGGAAACAGACAAACATTACAGCAAAGAAACAGACATGCAGCATGCCTTTCAGCCTTATGCAAACTCATCTTTCCATTTAAACGTATGTACATATGTTTCTCTCTCACATCCTCATGCAGTCTAGGAACAGTTGTTATATCATGATTTGCTTGCGACTTAATACCTGGGTTTGCAATCTTTGCTTAGCTATGTATAGTCAATAAAAGCATGCTGGCCTGGTGTTTCCATACTCACAAAATACTCACTTTCACCTATAACCAACTAAACTTTTGCCACACTGGTAGCCTTTATTCATTTACCAAGAATTCCTTTAGATGCAATCTACAGTCAGCTGTGCTGATCAAATTTGCCTTCACATACGTAAATTATTCATAATACTAAGTGTTTGTAAATGAACAGCTAAACAACACCAGTAAACAGGTATTTGAATGTTTACATTTAAATATTTCAACATTTTAAACTCCAAGCCTAAAGAACTGCTCTTTTATCTGAAATGAACCATGTACCACAAATTAATTTTCTTCATAGTACTCCATAGTGTTTTCTCTAAAACAATAACATCCTTCATTCTCCCTGCTACTCGCCCCTCTGTACACATTGCTGGCTCAATTATTCACTCCCCTCTAACACTCATGAGATTTTTACTTAACTCTCTACTATGACAATAACATCCACAACTGGACAACATAAAAAACATTCACAAACCTCTAACTTTATTTATCTCTCTCTCCTGCTGCTTTTAGCTGGTGACATTTCCTCAAATCCGGGACCCAATCACTTGCCCCACTCACACCCACCTGATTCGCAGCAAAATAGAAATTCAGCCAAACTCAAACATCACGTCTCCTTGCACCCTCCAAATCACTAAAATGTGCCTTATGGAATGCATGCTCCGTTTGTAACAAATTAACATCCATACATGACCTCTTCATATCTAACAACTTCAATCTGCTTGCTGTAACAGAAACATGGCTCACACAATCAGACACGGCCTCCCCTGCAACACTGTCACACGGTGGTCTCAACTTCACACACACCTCCAGGTCTGGTAACAGTAAAGGAGGTGGGGTTGGATTGTTACTTTCCCAATCTTTCACATACACAGTTCTACCACAAGTACCATCACTCACATCATTTGAAGTACATTCCATCAGGATATACACTCCTTTCTCTCGGCGTGTTGCAGCTATCTATCGCCCACCTGGGTAACCCAAACAATTTCTGGAAGATTTTTCTGCCTGGCTCCCTCACTTCCTATCCTCTGACATCTCCACCATCTCCATCATCATGGGTGATTTCAATATTGCTATTAATAGTCCAAAATCTGCTGCTCATGCCTCCAAACTACTCTCTCTAACCTTCTCGCTTGGCCTCTCCCAATGGACTGACTCCTCTACTCATCAGGAAGGCCACTGCCTTGATCTAGTATATACCAGACTATGCTCAGTTTCTGAATTCACTAACACCACTTTCCCTATCTCAGATCACAACCTTATCACCTGAATGCTCTCCACCATTACTTCAAACTCAGAAGCATTGAAGTCCTCTAATCATCCTCAAACCCGCAGAAATATTAACACAATTAATTTTCAAGGACTGTCCACCTCTCGGCAACAACTGCTCTTACCTATTTCTGCATTTACTACTCCTGAGACTGGTGTATCACACCTGAACCAGACTCTAGAAATAGCCCTTGACCAAGTGGCTCCAGCTACCCATCACATTCCACGTAGGTCAAGATGTCAACCATGGCACTCTAAATTAACAAGACACCTACAAAAACTCTCAGGCAAAGCTGAACATCAGTGGCGTAAATATCATATTCCTAGCGACTTTCCCACATACAGTATAAGACTCTCTACCACTCTTATCGTAATGCCCTGGACTCTGCCAAACAAACATATTTCCAAACTCTCATCTCTGCTCAAACCTCTAACCCCAAATGACTTTTTAATACATTTAAATCACTTCTGAACCTTCCCTCACCCAACCCACCAGCCGCTATCAAAGCGCAAGATCTTGCTTCCTATTTCAAGGACAAGATTGATGAGATCCAAGATGAATTGGTATGCTCTTCCTCAGCCATGACCTGCTCAAATCTCTACCTGAACCCTCTGGCACCTCCTCCTCATTTCATCCCACAAGTGTAGATGAAGTTTCCACACTCTTCTCAGCCTGCTACTCTACTACCTCTCCTCTTGAGCCTATACCCTCACAAGTAAATGTCTGTCTCCTGTGCTCATCCCAACCTTAACATCTGTAATCTCTCTACTGGTATCTTTCCTTCACTGTTCAAGCATGGACTGAATACTCCCATTCTGAAAAAACAAAATTGTGACCCTAACACTCTCTCATACTACCGTCCCATCTCTCAGTTGCCATGCCTCTCCAAGCTACTTGACACTTGCCTACACTCGCCTCACACACTTAAATCATACAATTTATTTGACCCACTTCAGTCAGGCTTTCGTTCCCAGCACTCCACAGAGACAGCACTGACTAAAGTAGTGAATGATCTGGTCACTGAAAAGTCCAAAGGCCATTACTCACTTCTTATTCTTCTAGATCTCTCTGCTGCTTTTGACACTGTTGACCATTTTCTTCTCATACAAACACTACAATCCCTAGGTCTTAAAGACACAGTCCTCTCTTGGTTCCTATCCTACCTATCTAATCGCTCCTTCAGTGTTCACTTCCCTGAATCCACCTCTTCTTCGCTATCTCTTTCAGTTGGAGTATCACAAGGGTTGGTCTTAGGTACTCTGCTTTTCTCAATCTAGACCTCATCTCTTGGGAAACTAATCAGCTCTTTAGGATTTCAGTATCACCTGTACACAGATGATACTCTAATCTACCTATCCTCCCCAGATTTGTCACCATCTGTATTGGTCAGGGTCACTGAATGCCTTTCTGCTGTTTCATCTTGGATGTCATCTTGCCACATCAAACTTATATTTCCTCCAGCCAGTAGTAGTTACCAACCTGATATCTCTATCACTGTTGAGAACTCAACAATCAATCCTACCCCTCAAGCTCGCTGCCTGGGTATTATACTTGACTCAGAACTGTCCTTTGCTCCGCACATTCAATCTGTCTCAAAATCATGTTACCTGCATCTAAAAACATATCCAAAATAGGACCATACCTTACACAAGACCCTGCAAAAACTCTAATCCATGCTCTCATTATCTCCCGCATTGATTATTGCAACAGTCTTCTTACTGGTCTTACCAAAAAGAGACTCTCACCACTACAATCCATTCTGAATGCAGCTATGAGGCTAAGCTTCCTTGCTAGACGTTCATCGTTTGCAGATCGACTGTCAGTCCCTCCATTGGTTACCTGTATTCTACAGTATTCAATATAAAATACTTTTACTCACACATAAGGCCATTAACCATACTACACCAATATACATCTCTTCTCTCATCTCAAAATATCTCCCAAACCGACCTCTCCACTCTTCACAAGATCTACGTCTCTCATCCACACTCATTACTTGCTCGCATGCACATTTGCAGGACTTTCTTTGGGCTGCACCCAACTCTGTGGAATGCCCTACCACGCACAATAAGACTCTCCCCTAGTCTCCAAACCTTCAAGCGTTGCCTGAAAACTCACCTCTTCAGGCATGCTTGTAACATTCCAGAACCGCTCACTCAACCTTCATAAGCTTTCCTATCCGATTATATCCCCACTGTACAGTCCGCACATATCCTCCACATATTTTCTCTTTCTTCACTTTCCCTTCTTTCTGACCATGGTTCATCATTGCTGTGATGTGATATCATGCAACCCACCTAGAACCTTTGCAATCCGGTGGACAAATATGCAATAGATCGTGCCTTTCCTTGTGTATCAATGCCTATTTCCCTATAGATTGTAAGCTTGCGAGCAGGGCCCTCCTACCTCTATGACTGTTTGATTATTACCCAGTTTTGTTTTATCATTGTGTCCAATTGTAAAGCGCAACGTAATTTGCTGCGCTATATAAGAAACTGTTTATAAATAATAAGGAACATCGACAATGGATGCACACTCACCAACATACAGGGAGCATTACAACATTCAATTTTCCATATCTTGGATACATTGTAGCAGGTATATAATCTGTCCAGTTTTAATAATATGTAGCTGTCAACATTTAAATGCAAATGTATCTGCCATTCTACACGTCAGATGTTGTGAACTGGGGCTCTATTTGAAAATGCATTGGAAAATAGGCTCTCCACTGCTTCATTCCATGCATCAAAGGGTTAACATAGGTCAGCACTTACTGCCATCCTCAGACTTCTATGAGGACTACAGAATTAGGCAATTCTCTAGGTAACACCATCTTAATATGGTGACACCTATAGCATACCTCCCAACATGACCCTCTCCAGGAGGGACACAGTGCTCTGCTCCTGGACTTTTCTCTTAATATATGATTGCCATCACCTGTATTGAACAGGTGAATGGATAATAAAGGTGTTTCACCACAGGTGAGGGCAATCATGCATTAAAAGGGTATTCAAGCAGCAGATCATTCTGTCCCTCCTGGAGAGGGTCATGTTGGGAGGTATGCCTATAGCCAGCAATGAGGAAAGGCAAGGCCGGAGAGACTGCAATTGATTCCTGTCATGTTAAATAACTATGTATGTGTCTATTGTCCATGCACACTTGATATTAGTCTTCAGGCTGCCAGTAACCGAGAAGAGGACATCATGGACAAGGAATGTAACAAGAAGGTAAGTCTTGATGCTCACAGGTATTACCAGAATATGCATCATTAGAAGAAGGCATATAGTGGGAGCCAGTTCAGCACAATTTTCTGAAAAATGGGCTTGCAAAATAAACCCCTTAACCACTTGCAATGCCTAGAACAGGCATTCCCAACCTCAGTCCTCAAAGAAAAAAATGTATTTTGGTGTGAGGAAAAAAGAAGACTCTATACTGGGGTCACTCTTAACTATAATAGGAAAAAGAATCCAGAACGGTATCAATGTTGATCAGTCTAAAATCTACTATTTATTAAATATGCATTAAAATAAAAGGAACAACACATACACATAAAGAAATTCATGCATATCTAATAAATAGTAGATTTTAGACTGATCGACATTGATACCGCTCTGGATTCTTTTTCCTATTATAGTTAAAAGTGACCCCAGTATAGAGTCTTCTTTTTTCCTTGCACCAAAATCCTGTGAGGAGACCTGGAAAACATGAACTGTTGGGGTTACTTGAGGATCAATGCTGGGAACCACTGCACTAGATCAGTGGTTCTCAAACTCAGTCATTAGAGTCCAGGGTTTAAGGATATCCACCCAGATGGTTAATATCTCAAACTCGGTCCTCAGGACCCCACACAGTGCATGTTTTGCAGGTCTCCTCACAGAATCGCAAGTGAATTAGCTCCACCTGTAGGCTTTTTAAAATGTGTCAGTGAGTAATTAATATACCTGTGCACCTGCTGGGTTACCTGCAAAACATGCACTGTGTGGGGTCTGAGGACCGAGTTTGAGAACCTGTGATCAAGGCTTATCATACTATCCCTTTAAACAGGGATGCTCATGGATTATACAGATTCTGATTAAAGCCAGGTGAAATGCAGGCTCAAAGTCAACCAGCCATTAACCACTTTCCTGGCATGGTCGCATCAGATGCGACCATGCCTGCAAGTGCTCTATCTGACCTGGTCGCACAGGATGCGACCAGTCAGATAGAGTGTGTTAGCAGCGGCAGGGAAGATAAACTTCCCTCCGCTGCTGCTGTCAGAGGGACCGGAAGGTCCCTCTGCCTCCCCGCACTCTCCCCATGTGTCTGCCGTGCTGCCAATCACTGCTGATCAGTCAGCACGGCAGTATCCCCCTCCAGCGGCTGCAGACAATGGCAGCCGCTGGGGAGAGTAAATGAACCCTCCCAAGCCACCCTCAGACCCCCCCTGTATACCTTCAGGCTGTCCCGGCTTTCAAAATGAAAGCCGCGATGGTCGCAATGTTCCCGATCGATGTTTCAATGTTTGAAAAAATTAAAAACAAGAAATTAAAAAAATATTTTTTTTCCTTTTTTTTTTTACTAAAATCATTTGGAATAGGGTTAAAATCATGTTCTTCACCTAATTCACTCATTAAAAAAAACCCGACAATTTCGGAGCAGTTTTCGGCTACATAAATAGAAAGTTAAGTGGTTAAAGGGATAGTATGGTAAGCTAATGGGCCCTATACACATACCGATCCGCCACCGAGCTACCCGATGGCGGATACGGCCGACCCGGCGGCGGGGGGGGGGGGGGGGGGAGTGAAGTTTCTTCACTCCCCCCGTCACCCAGCTCCATAGCACTGCAGGCTAATATGGACAATCTCGTCCATATTGGCCTGCATGTATAAGCGACGGGGCACCAACAATTAACGAGCGCGGCCCGCGCATCGTTAATAGTTGGTGCCTACACACAGAATGATATGAACGAGTTCTCGTTAATTTATGAACGAGAACATTCGTATCGTTCTGTTTTATCTGCCAGTGTGTAGGGCCCATTAGTTAAAGCACATTGACTGAGGTACTATTTAATTCACCTGTGCTTAAAACTGTGGATTGCCTTAATAAAACCTGGACTGTAATAGCAGGATTTAAAAAAATAATAAAAATAAAAAAATGCTCGAAAACATGGGGGTAACTCAGCAAATTGAAGCCTCTAAGATAATATTTTATTTCTGCTGTTTACAGCTTCTCTCAGTTGAGGCAAACTTGGGCTGCATAATAATGCTGACGCAATGATATTCTGTGAAAAGCATTTGGAAGTTATTTTTAACACTGTTGCTTCTAAGAGGACTCCCTCTAGTGGTTACTTGGGACATCTATAAAAATTACATATTAGCAAAATAAAAAAAAGGAACAACATTTTTTGCAAATACCAGCACTTTTGCAAATATAGGGCCTGATTCGCACGCACTGCCGATGTCAGACGTATTAAGTGATTTACTGAAAATGTATTGGGTTTTCTGGGCATGGACAGGGTAGTGGCTTAGTGCAGTGGTTCCCAACCTCGGTCCTCAACTACCCCCAACAGTTCATATTTTCCAGGTCTCCTCACAGGATTGCAAGTGAAATAATTTGCTCCACCTGTGGGTCTTTAAAAATGTGTCAGTGAGTAATGAATACACCTGTTCAACTGCTAGGTGACCTGGAAAACATGAACTGTTGGGGGTACTTGAGGATCGAGGATGGGAACCACCGGCTTAGTGGATGCATGGAGAAGTCCATCTTAAAGGCATGTTATGGTAGTGCATGCTTGCCTACCTGACCCTCTCCATGAGGGAGAAAATGCTCCGCTCCTGGACTTTCCTGGTAATGTATGATTGCCATCACCTGTGGTGAGCTAGTTAATTGATAAGAAAGGTGTTTCACCACAGGTGATGGCAATCATACATTACCAGGAAAAGTCCAGGAACAGAGCATTTTCTCCCTCATGGAGAGGGTCAGGTAGGCAAGTATGTAGTAGTGTCGCAGGTGTGTTCCCAGCCATGTTAACATGGTTAATGTATAAACACCCACAGCTGTGTGTGCAGAACATTTTCACTTCATGGACCAATGACTAGAATGCAACATACACAAGAGGCTACATATTGTAACAAACTCTGACACTTGTCCTGTACAAGTCTTGGTGAAGAACAAAGTGGAGGGTATTGTTCAGATAACATTGTGCATGGTTTCTGTATGTTTCATTGCATACATTAAGCCAATGGTTTAAATTCTGTTTGCAGCAGCAATATTCCTTACTTCATTATGGGAATAGATTGTGATATTCGCTGGACGGCGTTTTCTTTCCCCTGTGATCACACAATAAGCTGTCAGCGTTCCCTCATTCAATAGGAAACATGGCACAATAGGATAAGATTAGGGTCTGTGGTCAGTGGTGGTTGTCTATCTGCTCCCTGCGTGGTTCCCTGCCCCAAACAGGAAATGCAGATATGCCCCTTATCTGTGCTCCCTGCCCTTCCTCCAAATGCTGAACAGTCCATCATTCCATTACATAAACTTCAGGGACAGTGCCTGGGAATGTCCTTGTTTTTCAATGTTAACCAACTGTATAAAATATATATATATATATATATATATAAAGGTAAAAAAGCTGCGCATTCAACACACTTTCCTTTAAAATACTTTAAGTCCTTGGTTGATATCCTAGGTCCCGTTTTCTATGCGATGTACGCTGCCGCTTCCTCCTTTAGGGAATAGAGCCACTAATCCCAAGGTGCATGTAGTAAAAGAAGAATGGAGGGCGCAGGTATAAATACACAGGTTCACAATTCCATTTATTTAGAACATATGCTCACATACATCTTGGTTTAAAACGGTGCACTCAGTCCTCCGGTCTATCCAGCATCGGACCCGCTTTCTCCCGTCGATGAATCTCCTTCTACCGCAGGGATCACGGATACCGTCTGCTCTGCCACCGGGACCAGGATCAAATTCAGACCATCTGTCCTTTGCTCCACAGGCGACGCCCAACGCGTTTCGTCAATGGACTTCGTCAGGGGGTCCATTGACAAAACGCGTTGGGCGTGGCCTGTGGAGCAAAGGACAGATGGTCTGAATTTGATCCTGGTCCCGGTGGCAGAGCAGACGGTATCCGTGATCCCTGCGGTAGAAGGAGATTCATCGACGGGAGAAAGCGGGTCCGATGCTGGATAGACCGGAGGACTGAGTGCACCGTTTTAAACCAAGATGTATGTGAGCATATGTTCTAAATAAATGGAATTGTGAACCTGTGTATTTATACCTGCGCCCTCCATTCTTCTTTTTATATATATATATATATATATATATATATTATGCTTATACAGTAATGTGTAGAAGACATACGTACAAAATACCAAAAAGCAGGGACGTGCGGTGAGCTAAATGGCTTAGGAGGCACTAGCTAGCACCAGAGACAGATTTAAATGCAATATATGAGCCAAAGGGTACATCTGGGCATTATACACAGGTGCAGCATTATAAACCCCTGGAAATTTCGTGAGTTTTAATCTGAGAGGTGAGGAAAAGATTGCAAGGTGAGGCACTTTTTACTGCAGAGTTTTGGCTATAAAAATGATTAGAATAATGCAAAGAAGATAGTTCAAACATATGCTTTGTATTTTACATATACTTTATACAATCAAAACTCTGGTGCAAACGTAAGTATGACAGGAAAGGCCTGCCTCACCTCACCGCACTGCCAAAAAGTTATACATGAAAACGTCATGAATGCTATTATTGTGCTCCACTGGCCACTGAGACAGTATTGTGTATGACAGGCTCAGATCCACCAGCAGGTCCCTATTATGAAGTGTTAGCAACTATGTAGAGCACAGGTTCTCAAACTCAGTCCTCGGGACCCCACACAGTGCATGTTTTGCAGGTAACCCAGCAGGTGCACAGGTGTATTCATTACTGACATTTTAAAAGGTCCACATGTGGAGCTAATTATTTAACCTGCAATTCTGTGAGGAGACCTGCAAAACATGCACTGTGTGGGGTCCTGAGTACTGAGTTTGAGAACCTGTGATGTAGAGAGACATAACTTTTCTCATCCATAATAGGCAACTACTTTCAGGCTTCGCGAGAGAGAAGATACTCGTCTTTTGGTGAAGACAACAGTGTCTTGTGCTCTAATGTACATATAGGGGTATATTCAATTGAGGTCGGATCCATTCTGACATGCACTGGTTGGAATGGATCCGACAAGGGCTATTCAATGCCCATCTCAATTCGACTTTAAAAAATTAAATTGAGATGAGGGACCGGAGAGGGGGGAGACCAGCGGGGAGACGGGGGACAGCCGCGGGCACACGGGGAACAGCAGCGCTGCAGGAGGATGTGGCACAGCCGCCAAACCTCATGGCAGCGTCCACCCAGCGGGACCTCACTTGCTGGAGCCGGGTGCACACTGCCGTGAGTGGCGGCTGTGCCACATCCTCCCGCAGCGCTGTGCTGTAGCACTGCTGTCCCCCGTCTGCCCGCGGCTCTCCCCCCTCTCAGGTCCCTCATCTCAGTCCGACTTTTTTTTTTTTTTTAAGTAGGACTGAGATGGTCGGAAACGGGGCCAAAACCTGTCGGATTTGGCCCCGTTTCCCTTAGAAGCACATGAATCGGCAGCTATACCGCCGATTCACATACTATTCGACAAGTCGAATTCCCCGACTTGTTGAATAAAAAAGCTGGAGACTGAGTAGGTCGGAACCCCTTCCGACCTGAAAAAGTAGTCACTAGACTAGAGCCCTGACGAAGCTCTAATATACAGTGAAATGCGCATAGGGATTAGTCGCGCGCCGTCGATCTGAATGGAAATGTTATTATTAATGTATCAGAATTATTATTCCACCGCTGCACCTGGCAACCTTACCTTTGTGACTAATATTGCATGCATATTAAAGTCTCAGCCACAAGCGATATGGCACTGTGAGACTTTAATAATACATATCGCAGACAGCACTTGCTACTCTACCTGTGGCAGTGAATACAGCAGTTCCCAGATTGCCTATAGTCTATACATATGTGAATAATGTGGCGCACAATGTTTATAATAGCATATGATATGCATAATCGTATATTATAAGACATATTATTTGGACTTTCAAAAGGATAAACTCGAACAATATATCTATTAAGTGTAAACACATTATTCCATTGGCGGACAAATAATGCACAAGTGGTAGGGAATATACTGCAATCAAGCAATGTCACATGTACCTATATACATATGAAGGACCTTATATAAAAGAGACCACCATTATATTTCTCTATATATGACAAAAGGTTATTATTAAGACAATCACTAAATCCTAACTGGGAATTATTTGGCCATATTACTACTATATACGCATGAAATATAATATTGGAGCATAGGTTATACACAGCCAAATAAACATACTCCCAGGAAATCATACATTGGAGAGACTGCAGATCTCCAATGGTATGAGGGCACAGTCTTAATATAGTAAGACACTTTGTCTATTAAAGCAACAAATGTTTCACTTTAATATCCTGTTTAACACAGAATGACATCATATGTATCATTCAGTAATGATTGTAACACTCAATAGAGTAGACACATAGATCAAGGTGGGAATTATTATCCTCATTAAGCAATACAATGTTTAAATTCAATCAAGATATTGTTTAGTATTAATTAAATTAGGTTGCGACAGGTTCATAAAGTAACCTAATATTGACTAGCGATTGTTGCATCATTATAGATCATATACATCCTAATCATATCGTTCCAAGTAATATATGAGTGGTATATAATTCATGCGCACAATATATACAATCTGAAAATAACAGGCGACACACGGCGTTGTTTTTAATACTTTATTATTTTGCACTAGGACAAAATAAAACTTTTTCTTTTTTGTCCATTTTTCTAATTCACGTCCAACTATCTTATTTTTTTATATTTCACTGTTCATGGCCCTATAAAGGGGTCTTAATACTTCATGTGGGATACTAATAAAGTTGATATATTCCATATGGGTATTGGTGTATACTACAAATTGAGTGTCAACTCATATATATATATATATATATATATATATATATATATATATATATATATATATATATATAAAAAGAAGTATAATGACACGAATATAATACCAAAAAATGTTGGTGTTAGTGGAAGTGAGTGCACCCAGAGAAACTGGTCCCTGTTTCTTGTCCTTTTCTCGTATATGTTTTAGGATCAGTGGGTAGCACCAGTCTAGAGCTTTGTATTTGTATGATATACAGTTATTTAGAGACTACATCCCTGGAATAGTTATTTATTAATAAAGTCTGGTGCGGGACTTCCTTGTTTCTTTTCAAATTAGAAAAAAGTGCCCTCAGGAGAGGATGCACATTTCTGAGCTCCAGAGAGTTTTCTTAAATTTCTTCTTAATGTTTGTTATTTTCGGTATGCTGTTTGGGCAACAGCATACCTGCACCGTGGGAGTTAGGGGGGAAAAGGGGGGTGAGGGTCACCGGCCTAGCGAGGTGCAGAGCCGCTTCTCTGCTGCAGGACCACCGTCCTGAGGGGTTGTTGTTCAGCGGGGCACTGCGCCTTGGCTACCACAACTGCAGCACACCCCTAACACGTCGTCTGTGGTGAGTACAAACCAGGGGCCCTGCTAGCGTGGTCCCCCAGTTCAAAGTGCGGCTGAACATGGGCAAGGCGTAAGGGACCCTCCTGGGGGAGTCCCACTAGGTTCCCCCATGTAGACTGGCTGACAATAGCTTGAACTAGCACTTGTGTTACGTTTTTGAGCAAACGGGAGACAATGTCAGTATAAATATTCACTATAGCTCCGGCGCCATTGGAGGGGGCAGAGCTACCTCAGAGTGGGACCAGTGGCATTTTGGCACCTTCCTCTGCTTAATGCAGCCACAGACAGCACACACAGCGCTTCCTGCCTTACAAGCCATGCTGGAACACTGGTACAGGGTGTAGTAGGCAAAGGGGGAGAGCCGCTATTGTACACTATCTGGGTCCTCTACAGGACAGACATTATTAGTGTTTACTGTGATGTAATCAGCTGTTAGCCTCACTGGGGCTGTACAGCTAGGGGTGTGCTGGTGTCGTCCTCTCTGGGTGTCTTCTCTCACATACAGTAAGGGCAGGCTTGAGAATATTACTGTCTGTGTGTATGTGTATGTTATTGTGCTTACTGTAAAACATGGGTAAACACAAGCTGTGCAGTGTATGTCACACTAGATTCTCTCCAGTATCTTCTGATTCTGTTTCTTGTGAACAATGCAGCCAATCTTCACAAATCAGTGGAGGGGCTGGAGGAGAGTGTCCAGAGCCCACATGGCTAGGGTCTCTGAAAAATATGATGTCTGATATGTCATCCCAGCTCACTGCTAATGTTCAAAAAAACTCAGCTACTACAACAGGCTGTTGCAGATGTAGCTGCTAGGGCAAATGTTACACAGCACCCGCCCCCGCCCCCCTCCTCTCATGCAGGACCACAAAAGCGTGGTTTGCCTGCTCTATCTGACACAGATGAGGATATACAGGAGGATGGGGAGGACTTGGAACCCATTAGTGGGGATACAGATTCTGCTCAGGGTTTTGAAACCCCTAATTCTGGCTATATGGGACGTTTTAAAGCTCCCTCTAGGGGACACTGCGTCACAGCAATAGTTTTTCTTTACACTAAACAAGCCTAATATCAATTTCCCTGATTCTGCAGAGTTAGATGACCTATTCAAGTTGGCCTGGAAAAATCCAGACAAAAAAATCCAAGTGTCCAAAAAGTTTTTGCGCACTTTCCCATTTGCTCCTGAAGGTAGGAAATTTTGGGAGGAACCCCCAGGGGTTGATGTATCAGTCTCTCAACTGTCCAAAAAGGCGGTGATGCCTGCCCCAGGCTCCTTTACTATAAAGGACCCTTCGGATAGGAAAATAGAAGCTACACTCACATTTACATAGCAGCAGGAGTCTCGCAACGGCCGGTCATTGCGGGTTGCTGGATGACACATGCCATTCATTCATGGGCCACTCAAAGTCTGGAGGGCCTCTTTGGGGCTATGCCTCTGGTCACTATGGTGACTCTCCTAAAGCACATTCAGGACACTAAACGCATCCTCTGTGATTCCCTCAAGGAAATGGGGAACATCAATGCTAGGACCTCTGCCATGGTAGTGTTAGCGCGCCGGGCCTTGTGGTTGCGTCAGTGGATAGCGGATGCGGAATCCAAATGCAGTGTGGAATCCCTCCCCTTTTCAGGGGAATGGCTCTTTGGGGTTGAATTGGATACATGGATTGCCAAAGTTACAGCTGGGAAATCAGCGTTTCTCCCCTCTGGGGCCCCGCCGGCGAGACGCTCCTACCGGGGGCCGTCTGTACAGTCCTTTCGGTCTCACAGATTTTGATCTAAGGCCTGATGTGCCTCCAATGCGACTAGAGGCACCAGAGGTAAGTCAAGAAAGCTTGCAAGCACCGGCTGTCCGAAACAGACCACCAGTTCTGCTTCCACTAAGGTCTCAGCATGACAGTGCCCGCCCACTTTGAGGGGATCTCGAGGTGGGAGCTTGACTACGTCACTTCAGCCGCATCTGGGAGGCTTCCTGCCAGGATACCTGGGTCTGGGATCTCGTTTCTCAAGGCTACTAGCTGGAGTTCGACAGTGCTCCTCCCCAACGATTTTTCAAATCAAGCTTACCAGCTTTGGAAGATATGCGGGTTACGTTGCAACAGGCCATCCCCACGTCATTGTTCCAGTACCAATACCACAACGAGGCAAGGGTTATTACTTCAACCTGTTTGTGGTTCTGAAACCGGATGTTTCAGTAAGACCCATTTTGAATCTAAAGTCCTTCAATTCTTACCTGAAGGCGTTCAAGTTCAAAATGGAATCCTTCCGAGAAGTGATTGTGGGCCTGGAAGAACAGGAATTCATGATTTCCTTGGATATCAAGGACGCCTACCTCCATATTCCAATTTGGCCACCTCTTCAGGCATACCTGGGGTTTGCCCTGCTGGACGATCACTACCAATTCCAGGCACTGCCCTTCGGCCAGTCCACAGCTCTGATGGTGTTCACAAAGGTGATGGCGGAGATGATGTTCCATCTCCGGGTCTTGGGAGTCAATAATGTTGCTTACCTGGACGATCTTCTGATCAAAGCAAGATCCAGGGAGCTTTTGTTGCTCTATATCGACCACACTATTCAACTTCTGCCATGCCGTGGGTTGATCCTCAACTTACAGAAGTCCCACCTGGAGCCAACTCAGTAGCTCCTGTTCCTGCGGATGTTGCTGGATACTGTGGCCCAGAAGGTGTTCCTACCAGAGGACAAGGTGAGGACACTTCAGGAGATGATCCGCATGGTGCTTTGACCTACTCGAGTGTCCATCCATCTTTGCATAAGATTGTTAGGAAAGATGGTCACCTCATACGAGGCCAGGACTTTTCAGCTGGATCTCCTGAGCAAATGGTCCGGATCACATCTTCAGATGCACCGGATGATACGGCTGTCGCCTAAGGCCAGGATTTCCCTCCTGTGGTGGCTGCAATCCTCCAATCTCCTGGAAGGCCGGAGTTTCGGGATTCAGGATTGGATCATCCTCACAATGGATGCGAGTCTGAGAGGATGGGGAGCGATCACCCAAGGGGCGCAGTTCCAGGGCAGGTGGTCAGCCCATGAAGCCCTCCTTCCGATCAACATTCTGGAACTTCGGGTGATTTACAATGCTCTGCTTCAGGCCTCTCCTCTGCTCAAGGATCACGCAATCCAAGCACAGTCTGACAACGCCACAGCGGTGGCGTACATCAATCAGCAAGGAGTAACAAAAAGCAGAGCCTGCATGCGAGAAGTGTAAAAAATACTCCTCTGGGTGGAAAGAAATGCAAGAGCAATGTTGGCAATCTTCATTCCGGGTGTGGACAACTGGGAAGCGGACTTCCTGAGTCGTCACAATCTCCACCATCAGGTGTTCCAACAGATCGTCCACCGGTGGGGCTGCCCGCAGATAGACAAGATGGCTACTCGTTTCAACAATAAGTTTCACTGGTATTGCTGACGAACCAGGGACCCTCAGGCGAGGGCAGTAGATGCAGTGACGTCGCCTTGGCCTTACCGGCTGGTCTACCCATTTCCTCCTATTCCGTTGCTCCCAAGAGTGCTCAAGCACATACGAAATCAGGGAGTCCAGGCAATTCTGATTGCCCCGGATTGGCCTCGGAAGGCGTGGTACGTGGATCTTCTGGACATGTCCGTCGAAGACCCTTGGCCTCTACCTTTCAGAAGAGATCTTCTTCAACAAGGACCGTTCATCTACCCAGACTTACAGCGACTTCATTTGACGACCTGGAGGTTGAGCGGAACATCCTAGCTCACAAGGGCTTTTCCAAAAAGGTACTTGCTACCATGGTTCAGGCCAGGAAGCTTGAGACGTCAAACACTATCATCATATCTGGAGAAGATAAGTCTCTTGGTGTGAGGAACGCACGTATCCGCCTGCAGAGTTCCACTAGGGACGTTTCTGATGTTTCCTGCAGGCTGGTGTGAATAAAGGCTTACGTCTGGGATCCATTAAGGTCCAGATTTCAGCTCTCTACATTTTCTTTTAGAAGAAATTGGCAGTGTTGCCAGAAGTTCAGACCTTCTTGCAGGGGGTACTTCACATACAATCTCCTTTTGTGCCGCCTATGGCACCCTGGGATTTGAATGTAGTGGTGGAATTTCTACAGTCCTCCTCGTTTGAACCTCTGATGACGGTAGAAGACAAGTACCTCACGTGGAAGACTATGATGTTACTGGACCTGGCTTTTGCTCGACGTGTCTCAGAATTGGGGACCTTATCGTGTAAAAGTTCGTACCTGGTCTTTTACGAGCAGTTCCAGCCGAAGGTTGTCTCAGTGTTTCACCTGAATCAACAAATTGTGGTTCCGTCCAGTTCTGATACTTCTGCTCCTCCAGAAGCATTGGATGCTGTGCGTGCCTTGAAAATCTATGTCATCTTAACAGCTCGGATTCCTTGTTCGCGCTCTATGATGCGCAGAAAAAAAGGTTGTCCTGCTTCGAAGCAGTCCATTGCTCATTGGATTAGGCTTACTATCCAACAGGCCTATGTGTCGGCAGCCTTACCTTTTCCTAAGTCTCTAAAGGCCCACTCTACAAGATCAGTGGGCTCTTCCTGGGCGGCTGCTTGTGGAGTCTCGGCCTTACAACTATGCCGAGCGGCTACCTGGTCGGGGAAGAACACCTTTGTGAAGATCTACAAATTTGATACCCTGGCCAAATTGGATACCCAGTTTGGGCAGGCGGTGCTGCAGCAGACTCCGCACATTCCCACCCATTCTGGAAGCTTTGGGACGTCCCCATTGTACTACTGTAGATTCCCCAATATCCCTTATGGATTCTAGACAAAATAAGATTTTAATTATCTACCGGTAAATCCTTTTCTCGTAGTCCATAAGGGATATTGGGCGCCCGCCTCAGTGCGTTAACTTTTTTGCTGGTTCTCTTTTCTGTAGTTACCTGTTCAGCTGTTGTTGTTTCCAGACGTTGCTGGTCATTGTATGTTAGTGGTGTGCTGGTTTATAAATCTCACCACTCTTTGTTGTCGTTTCCTTCTCTCATATATGTCCTTTCTCCTTCGGGCACGTTTTTACCTATAACTGCCTGTGGGAGAGGGCATAGAGGGGAAGAGCCAACACACCCAGTGAAGAAATTTAAAGTGCACCGGCTCCTTTGGACCCCATCTATACCCATCATATTAGATTCCCCAATATCCCTTATGAACTACGAGAAAAGGATTTACCGGTAGGTGATTAAAAAGTGTTTTATTTACCTACCGGTAAACCCTTTTCTTGTAGTCCGTAGAGGATACTGGGGTTCCATTAAGTACCATGGGGTATAGACTGGTCCACTTGGAGCCATGAGCACTTTAAGAATTTGATAGAGTGGGCTGGCTCCTCCCTCTATGCCCCACCCACCAGACTCAGTCTAGGAAACTGTGCCCCTGGAGACGGACATACTTTGAGAGAAGGATATAAAGGATAGTGTTGAGATTCCGAACCAGCACACACAAACCAGAGGAAAGCTATGCTAACCAAACTTTAAACAGGAACAGCAACAGCTGAACCAACAATATTTAACCAAATAACAGTGCAGGAAGAATGAAGCACCGGGCGGGCGCCCAGTATCCACTACGGATTGCGAGAAAAGGATTTACCGGTAGGTAATTAAAATCCTATTTTCTCTTATGTCCTAGAGTATACTGGGGTTCCATTTAGTACCATGGGGATGTACCAAAGCTCCTAAACTGGGTGGGAGAGTGCTGAGGTTCCTGCAGAACTGATTGACCAAACTGAAGGTCCTCAGAGGCCAAAGTATCGAACTTGTAGAACTTAGCAAACATGTTTGAATCAGACCAAGGAGCCGCTTGGCAGAGCTGTAAAGCAGAGACACCCTGGGCAGCCGCCCAGGAAGAACCCACCGACCTAGTACAGTGGGCCTGTACAGATTTAGGAACCGGCAAACCTGCCGTGGAATTAGCATGCTGGATAGTGAGCCTGATCCAGCATGCAATAGACTGCTTTGAAGCAGGACACCCAATTTTATTGGGATCATAGAGAAAGAACAGCAAGTCGGATTTCCTGTGACGAGATGTCCTCTTTACGTATACCTTCAAAGCCCTCACAACATCCAAAAACTTTGAAGTAGCAGAGGTGACTGTGACAACTGGGACCACAATAGGTTGGTTGATGTGAAACGCAGACACCACTTTAGGAAGAATTGCTGATGAGTTCTGAGTTCAGCTCTGTCCGCATGGAAAATTAAAGAGGGGCTTTAGTAAGATAAGGCTCCCAGCTCCGACACACGTCTTGCTGAAGCCAAGGCCAACAGTGTGACGGTCTTCCACGTAAGATATTTTACGTCCACCTCCTGTAACGGTTCAAACCAGTCCGATTGGAGGAAATGCAGCACTAAGTTGAGATCCCAAGGTGCCATGGGGGGCACAAAGGGAGGTTGGATGTGCAGAACAACTTTTAAGAACGTCTGGACCTCCGGGAGAGGAGCCAATTGTCTTTGAAAGAAAATGGACAAGGCCGAAATCTAGACTTTTATGGAGCCAAGGCATAGACCCACATCCACACCTGCCTGCAGAAAAAAACAGGAAACGTCCCAGATGAAATTCCACCGCAGAATAATTTCTGCTCTTACACCAAGAGACGTAGTTCTTCCAAATACGATGGTAATGTTTAGACGTTACTCCCTTCCTGGCTTGGATCATAGTCGGGATAACTTTGTTAGGAATCCCACTTCTGGCTAGAATCAGCCATTCAACTTCCATGCCGTCAAACGTAGCCACGGTAAGTCCTGATGGACGAACGGGCCCTGTTGCAGAAGATTCTCGCGAAGAGGTAGAGGCCACGGATCTTCGAGGAGCATCTCGATAAGGTCCGCGTACCAGGCCCTTCTTGGCCAGTCCGTAGCAATGAGTATTGGTTGAACCTTTTCCCTTTTTATTCTTTTTAGAATTCTTGGGATCAGAGGAAGTGGAGGAAACATGTACACCATCTGACCCATGGAGTCGTCAGAGCATCTACCTACACAGCCTGTGGGTCTCTCGACCTGGAACAATACCGTCTGAGCTTCTTGTTGAGACGAGAGGCCATCATGTCGATTTGTGGATATCCCCATCGACGTGTCAAGCACCTGAACACTTCCGGGTGAAGGCCCTACTCCCCTGGGTGCAGGTTGTGTCTGCTGAGGAAGTCTGCTTCCCAGTTGTCGGCTGTCTTCATTCCGGGAGTAGACAACGCCACAGTGTTTTTTTCTGCCCAGAGGAGAATTCTTGACACCTGACATTGCTGTTCTGCTTTTCATTCCGCCCTGTCAGTTTATGTATGTCACTGTCGTCACATTGTCTGACTGGACCTGAATGTCCCGATTGTGAAGATGATTTGAGGCCTGCAGAAGGGCGTTGTATATGGCCGTGAGTTCCAGAATGTTGATTGGAAGAATGACTTCCTGACTTCACCATGTTCCTTGAAACTGCACCCCTGGGTGACTGCTCCCCAACCTCTGAGGCTTGCGTCAGTGGTTAACAGAATCCAGTCCTGAATTCCGAACCTCCGACGAGGTGAGAAATCTGTAGCCACCACAGAAGGAAGATCCTGGCTTTTGGCAACAGACGGATCCTCTGGTGCATGTGAAGATGCAATCCAGACCATTTGTCCAAGATATTGAGCTGGAAGGGTCTTGCGTGAAACTTTCTGTATTGAAGCTCCTCGTAAGAGGCCACTATTTTCCCAGTAGGGGAATGTATAGATGCACCGATATCCGGGTTGGCTTCAGGACATCCCGAACCATTGACTGGATTACCAAAGCCTTTTCCAGCGGAAGGAACACTTTCCGCGACTCCGTGTTCAGTATCATTCCCATGAATAGGAGCCTCCGTGTTGGCTCTAGGTGAGATTTCGGAAGGTTCAGAATCCACCCGTGATCCTGGAGAAGTTTGGTTGAGAGGCCAATGCTGTCTAGCAACCTCTCCCTGGATGGCGCCTTTATCAGAAGATTGTTCATGTATGGATTATATTCACTCCCTGTCTGCAGAGTATAAACATAATCTCTGCCATCACTTTAGTGAACACCCTCTGTGCCGTGGAGAGACCAAATGGCAGGGCCTGGAACTGGTAGTGACAGTCCTGCAGTGCAAACCATAGATAAGCTTGATGAGGCGGCCAGATCGGAATGTGAAGGTACGCATCCTTGATATCCAGAGACACTAGGAATTCCCCTTCCTCCAAACCTGAGATCACTGCTCTCAGAGACTCCATCATGAACTTGAACACTCTTAAGAACGGGTTCAAGGACTTGAGGTTCAGAATCGGCCGTACCAAACTGTCCTGTTTCGGTACTACAAACAAGTTGGAATAGTACCCCTTGTTGTGCAGATGAGGTGGAACTGGAACAATGACTTGAGTCTGTACCAGTTTTTAGATGGCATGCTGTAAAGTTATACTTGCCTCTTGTGAAACTGGTAAACCTGATGTGAAGAATCGGTGAGGTGGGAACTCTTGGAACTCTCTAGTAGCCGTGGGAAATAAGATCTATGACCCAGGGATCCCGGCACAAACTTAACCAGATGTGACTGAAGAATTTTAGCCGGGCTCCCACCTGACAGCCCTCCAGGCATCGCGGTCCACCGTCATGCTGAACGCTTTGAGGAAGAAGAGCCTGAGTTCTGTTCCTGAGCACCTGCAGTTGCTGGTTTGCGTGGTTTATCTCTTGCGCCTCTGGAGGCCGCAGAAGCACCTCTGGATTTGACCTTAAACTTGACTGTCCGAAAGGACTGTAAATTTGAAGCTGAAAAAGCTTTCCTGGCTGGGGGAGCTGCGGAAGGAAGATACGTAGACTTACCCACAGTAGCCTTGGAGATCCATTTGTCTAGTTCATCTCCAAACAAGGCCTCTCCTCTGAATGGTAGGCCTTCCATGCCTTTCCTGGAGTCCGCATCAGCAGTACATTGGCGTAGCCACAAGCCCCTGCGTGCTGACACTGCCATAGTGGTGGTGCGTGCATTAGGCAAACTTCTCTCTTTTATGGCTTCCACCATAAAGTTCGCAGAGTCCTGTATATGCTGCAGGAGTAAACATCCCCCCTAGACACGGAATCTAACGCCTCAATTAGGTTACATGACCATTTAGCAATGGCTTTTGTGATCCACGCACATGCAACAGTGGGTCTCTGGGCCACCCCAGCAGCTGTGTACAATGATTTGAGTGTAGTCTCAAGTTTACAATCAGCCGTGTCTTTTAGGGAGGCTGCACCAGGGACAGACAATACAATTTTTCATGACAGCCTATAGACTGATGCTACCACTATCGGTGGATTTTCACATTTTTTTCCTATCCTCCAGAGGAAAAGGAAAAGAGGAGAGCAACCTTTTAGGGGTTTGAAATTTCTTATCAGGATTAACCCACGGCTCTTCAAACAGGGTATTCAATTCCTTTGACGCAGGAAAAGTGACTGAGGACTTTTTTTTTTTTACATTAAAATAAGATTCCTCATACTCCTCTGACACCTTATCAGGAATTTGCAGAACATCTCTGATAGCCTCTATTCCCTGTGACAGAGTAGCATCCGCCTCCTCCAAATCCACCTTGCCCTCCTCCATGTCTGACCCGTCAGCGTCAGACTGCAGGATATGGGCCAGAGATCGTTTTTGCGGACAAATGGGAGGGGATTGAGACGCTGGTTTGGGGACTGAGTATTCATAAACTCATCCACAATCTGTCTGAAGTATTGCGTCTCTTTCTCATTGAATTAACCCACTCCGGCTCAGCCCCGCTATTCTGGGAAGGTGCACTGCCCGAGTACACAGTAGTGAGCCCCCTGGTGAAGAGGAACACTCCACTGTACAAGAAACACACTCTCTGCCTGACAATGTAAATGTGACCGCACACACAGGAAAAGGTTAAGCACAATTAACCCACAAAGAGCGCTTTAGGGAAACACTGAGTTATTTGGAGCCAGCCCCCACCGCGCCCTTATCGAAAGGCCAAACTTAGCCGGGCCACAGACTAAGTACCCTGATAGGGGACTTAGTACACTAATAATTGCTCACCCCCCTGCTATGACACCCAGGTACCGCTGAGGTAATCTGGAGCCTCTTTGGAGTAGCTGCACGTCCCGGTCAGTCAGTGTCTGTGTCCACGGCCGAGGGAAAATAGCGCTGGTGAGCTGCTGGATACGCTCATAGTGAAGGCACCGCCCCTTCAATGACGCGCAGTCTTCCCGCTTTTTTTATATATACTGGCTGAGGTAATCTGATGCTTAAAATGGAGAGAAAACCGTTTTAATGCTGTTTTTGCTAGTGTGGGTACTGTGTACTGAGACACAGCTGTGTACAGTGTCTGGAGACGCATTCCGCCCCGGTTAGAAGCTGTACATCTCCGTACCCTCATGCGGCCATAATGGCCGGCGCCCCACTAACTGGGACGCCGGCATAGTACTCACCACTCTTCATTCTTTTGGCACTGTTAGGGGTGGCGGCGTGCTGCTGGAATGTACGCCCGGCGTGGTGGGACTTGCGACTAGTTCCCTCAGGAGCCATTCCCCCCCCCCCCCCTTAGTCCCACAAAGCAGGCAGGCTGGTGCCAATCAGCCCTGCCTGAAAATAACAAACATATAAAATAACTGCAGAAAACTCTTCAGGAGCTTCCATAAGCGTGACCGGATCCTCCGGGCACATTTTCTAAACTGAGTCTGGTGGGAGGGGCTTAGAGGGAGGAGCCACCCCACACTATCAAATTCTTGAAGTACCCATGGCTCCTAGTGGACCCATACCCCATGGTACTAAATGGAACCCCAGTATCCTCTAGGACGTAAGAGAAATCCTATTATCGCACCCATAGTAATCAGGTTTAGCTGTGTAACGGGTTGGGCTCCCACGCTACCACAGGGATAGCGAGCTGAAATGATTATACCACGCACGTCAGCAAAAACAGAATGGGTGTGGAAGGGGGTGAAAATAATTGAATACCGTCCATAATGTCAATTCTGCAAAAAAACATCACCATGTCTGGTAAGTAATTAAATGTACCATGGCAGAAGATATAATCTAGAACCAAATAGTACTCCGCCTTTTAATATGCTGGTGTTACAGTTATAAGCCACGTTTTGTTGTGTAAGTGTAACATGGCAGATGCGTAATGGTTACGCGTGGGCAGGATGAACACTATGGGCCGGATTCAAATGTTAGCCTGTCCCTCCTGCGAGCGCCGGTGGTATTCTAAGGTTACTTCAGATGGGCACAACAGCTTCATTTCAGTTTGCTACCCCAGGAGATAGCAAGCTGAAAACGAGTTTTATGGTAAGAACTTACCTTTGTTAAAACTCTTTCTGCGAGGTACACTGGGCTCCACAAGGAATGGACGATGGGGTGTAGAGTAGGATCTTGATCCGAGGCACCAACAGGCTCAAAGCTTTGACTGTTCCCAGAATGCATAGCGCCGCCTCCTATATCACCCCGCCTCCCTGCACAGGATCTCAGTTTTTAGTTAACCAGTCCAATGCAGTAGCAGGAAAAGAGACAACGGTTAGTAGCCACAACACCGCATTCTCGCGACAGGAGACGTGTCAGCGGCTAATGCCATACCAACCCAAAGAAGCTAAGTGCGTCAGGGTGGGCGCCTTGTGGAGCCCAGTGTACCTCGCAGAAAGTTTTAACAAAGGTAAGTTCTTACCATAAAACTCGTTTTCTGCAGCGGGGTACACTGGGCTCCACAAGGAATGGACAATGGGGATGTCCTAAAGCAGTTCCTTATAGGAGGAGACGCACTGTAGCAGGCACAAGAACCCGGCGTCCAAAGGAAGCATCCTGGGAAGCGGCAGTATCGAAGGCATAGAACCTTATGAACGTGTTCACAGAGGATCACGTAGCCGCCTTGCACAATTGTTCAAGGGTCGCACCACGTTGGGCCGCCCAAGAAGGTCCAACAGACCGAGTAGAATGGGCCTTAATGTGATCAGGAGCAGAGAGACCAGCCTTCACATAAGCATGTGCAATCACCATTCTAATCCATCTGGCCAGAGATTGCTTGCGAGCAGGCCAGCCACGTTTGTGAAACCCAAACACAACAAAAAGAGAATCCGATTTCCTAATAGGAGCAGTTCTCGTCACATAGATACGGAGAGCCCGTACCACACGCAAAGACCGCTCTTTGGGAGACAGATCAGGAGAAACAAGTGCCAGAACTACAATCTCCTGATTAAGGTGGAACGAAGAAACCACCTTAGGTAGATAGCCGGGACGAGTCCTAAGAACAGCCCGGTCACGGTGAAATATCAGATATGGGGAACTACAGGACAATGCACCCAAAACCAACACTCTTCTAGCTGAAGCAATAGCCAGCAGAACCACCACCTTAAGGGAAAGCCACTTAAGGTCAGCTGAACCAAGAGGTTCAAACGAAGACTCTTGTAACGCCTCCAAAACCACGGACAAGTCCCAAGGAGCCACAGGCGGGACATAGGGAGGTTGGATACGCAACACGCCCTGAGTAAAGGTATGCACATCAGGTAAGGTCGCAATTTTTCTCTGAAACCACACAGACAAGGCAGATATTTGAACCTTGAGGGAGGCCAGACGCAGGCCTAAGTCCAGGCCCTGCTGAAGAAAAGCTAACAACCGGGCTATACTAAACTTGGAAGCGTCATAATCGTTAGATGCGCACCAAAGTAAGAATGCCAGACCCTATAGTAAATCCGAGCCGAAGCCGGTTTCCGGGCCCGCAACATAGTTTGAATGACCGTCTCAGAAAACCCTTTAGCCCTTAAGACGAAAGCTTCAAGAGCCACGTTGTCAAAGACAGCCGGGCTAGGTCCTGGTAGACACAGGGGCCCTGAACGATGAGGCCTGGGCGTTGTGGAAGTAGAAATGGACGCTCCGATGATAGGCCTTGCAGGTCTGAGAACCAGTGCCGTCTGGGCCACGCTGGAGCTATGAGAAGCAGAATTCCTTTTTCTTGCTTGAACTTCCGAATTACCCTGGGCAGGAGTGACACCGGAGGGAACACGTACGGCAGCCGAAACCTCCACGGTACCGCCAGCGCATCGACAAATGCTGCTTGAGGATCCCTTGTCCTTGCTCCAAAGACCGGAACCTTGTGATTGTGTCGAGACGCCATCAGATCTACGTCTGGAAGGCCCCACCTTTCCACTAGGAGTTGAAAACCTTCTGGATGGAGGCCCCACTCGCCGGCATGCACGTCCTGACGACTGAGAAAGTCCACTTCCCAATTCAGGACTCCCGGAATGAATATTGCCGATATGGCCGGTAGATGGCGTTCTGCCCACTGTAGAATCCGTGAGAATTCCTTCATTGCTAGGCAGCTTCGAGTGCCGCCTTAATGATTTATGTAATCCACTGTGGTGGCGTTGTTCGACTGTACTTGAACAGGACGGTTCTGAATTAAATGCTGGGCTAGGTTCAAGGCATTAAAGACCACCCGCAACTCCAGAATATTGATCGAGAGGAGGGACTCCTCCTTGGTCCACCGCCCCTGAAGGGAGTGTTGCCCCAGCACCGCGCCCCAACCTCTTAGACTGGCATCTGTTGTCAACAGGACCCAGTCGGATATCCAGAACGGATGGCCCCTGCACACTTGTTGGTCCCGGAGCCACCAGAGCAGCTACAGACGGACCTCCGGAGTCAATGAGATCATTTGGGACCTGATCCGATGAGGCAGGCCGTCCCATTTGGATAGAATCAGCGTCTGGAGAGGGCGAGAGTGAAATTGAGCGTACTCCACCATGTCGAATGCTGACACCATGAGGTCCAGCACCTGCATCGCCGAATGTATCGACACTTGCAGACGAGATAGGAAGCAACGAATCCTGTCCTGAAGTTTCAGGACTTTCTCCTGAGACAGGAACAACCGCTGGTTGTGAGTGTCCAATAGTGCTCCCAGATGCACCATGCTCTGAGCAAGGATCAGGGATGACTTCTTCCAGTTGATGAGCCACCCGTGGGCTTGCAGAAACCGGACTGTCACATCTAGATGACGCAGGAGAAGTTCTGGGGAATTTGCCAGGATTAACAAGTCATCCAAATACGGCAGTATCCTAACCCCTGGACGGCGGAGTACCACCGTCATCACTGTCATGACTTTTGTAAAGACTCGCGGAGCCGTTGTTAAACCAAAAGGTAACGCCTGAACTGGTAATGGCAGTTGCCAATCGCAAATCTCAGGTATTGCTGATGAGACACTGCTATAGGAACATGCAGGTAAGCATCCTGTATATCCAGGGAGACCATGACGTCCCCAGGTTCCAAGGCCAGAGCTATAGAGCGAAGGGTTTCCATCCGGAACTTGGAAACCTTCACAAACCTGTTCAATGCCTTGAGGTTGAGAATGGGCCGAGAGGAACCATTCGGTTTCGGGACTAGAAACAGCGGAGAATAGTACCCCCGGCCCCTCTGCGCAAGAGGCACCTGTACTACGACTCCTGTATCCAGGAGGGTCTGTACCACCGAATGTAGAGTGTTTGCCTTTGTCTTGTCCAACATCAGTCTGGCAAAATCGATGAGGGGGTTGGTTTTTGAAGGCTATGGCGTAACCTCGTGTGACGACTTCCCGTACCCAGGCATCTGAAGTGGTCTTCAACCATTCCTGGGTATACCCTAGAAGCCGGCCCCCAACCCTGGGTTTCCCCAGAGGGAGGCCCGCCCCATCATGCGGCAGGCTTATCTGTCTTGGAAGCTGGCTGACGGGCTGCCCAGGCTCTTTTGGGCTTAGGCTTACCAGGTTTGGAAGTGCGGGCCTGCTTGTTGTACGCCTGACCTTTTGCTTTACCTGAAGAACGAAAGGGGCGAAAGGAAGTACTTTTAGCCTTCGACACAGAAGGAGCAGTACTTGGCAGACGGGCAGTTTTGGCAGTAGCTAAGTCAGCCACAATCTAATTTAAATCCTCCCCAAACAGAATATTTCCCTTAAAAGGGAGTACCTCCAGGGTTTTTCTAGAGTCCGGATCCACAAACCAGGATCTCAGCCACAATATCTGACGAGCCTGGACTGATGTAGTAGAGGCCTTGGCTGCCAGGATACCGGCATCGGAAGCCGCCTCTTTAATATAACGAGAAGCTGTGACAATATAAGACAAGCATTGTCTAGCATGGTCAGAGGAGATTTCAGCATCTAACTCCAAGGCCCATGCTTCAATGGCCTCTGCAGACCAAGTAGCTGCAATAGTGGGCCTTTGTGCAGCACCCGTGAGGGTGTAAATCGCTTTCACACAACCCTCCACACGTTTATCCATAGGCTCTTTTAGAGACGTGACGGTGGTGACCGGTAGAGCTGAGGAAACCACCATCCTAGCCACATGCGAGTCCACAGGAGGAGCCAGCATCTTCTTTTGAGGCACAAACTTTGTACCCGGGTTTTCCCAGGGTTCCTGACGTATATCAATTAGGTGGTCAGAGTGAGGTAAAACTTGTTTAATCACCTTCTGACGCTTGAACCTATCTGGTTTCTTAGGAGGAACGGATGGCTCGGGATCATCCGTAATCTGTAAAATTAACTTAATAGCCTCCAAGAGATCAGGAACATCCACATGTGAACCACCCTCCCCATCAGCAGTACCTGAGTCAGAACCTGTGGGGTCACTGTAAGTGCCGTCTTCATCTGACGAGGTGTCGAAGACAGCAGTGGATTGTGAGGTGACAAGCGCTTGCTTAGAGGACCCCTTGGACATAGGCGAGCGACGGTCAGACTTTTTAGTAGTTTAGTACTGGTTCAACTTCTTTATTTGAGCAGATAAATCGTCCGCCCACGGCGGGTTAGCTGCAGGGACCACAATCGGTTGTACCGGCATTGGGGGTCCCATAGGGGGTGTTAGTTTATGAACTAGCATATGCAGAAGCGTAGAAAAAGCGGCCCACGGCGGGTCATTATTTGCCCCCGTCCCACTGGGGGGCAAGGAGCCCCCAGAAGCAGAGCCCAAAGCTGCTATATTCTCCTCATAGGTATCTGCGGCTTCAGCAACACTGGCAGTGTGTTCAGCCCCAGAACCGTTACCCTCAGAAGCAGACATGATATAACTTGCAGTATCAGGTAACACGGTATAATTTGTCAGCAGCACGATACCTCTAGCCCAAACCCCTGCGCAGTGTAGTCAGCACCAGCAGAGATAAAGGAGAGATATGGTGACTAAATCACAGAGAAAAATACGTAAAACAGTATATCTTTGTGAAAATCCTATATTAGATAAAACCTGACGCACCAAGCCCCCTCAGGTTATAGAATATAGGGATAGAAGGTTGAGTGAAAGACACGAAATGGACACCACTCAGCTATCAAATGCACACACAAATAGTAATAACCTCTGCATTGTACAAACTGTGACTAACAATAATACTGCACTGGACTAGCATATATATATATATATATATATATATATATATATATAATGCAGAACGACCCGGCACTCCCAAGTCCTTGTTAAATTAATCGCTGCTCATGGTGCCTTCCCTCAGGGCTTCTCAGCCAGTAATATAAACTAACAGATCGGGCGGCACTCAGAGACTTGGAATCAGTAGTCAAAGTGCAGTGACTTTATTGTCATCATCAAATCTACGTTTCGGGGTCGCAGCCTGACGATGGGGCTGCGACCCCGAAACGTAGATTTGATGATGACAATAAAGTCACTGCACTTTGACTACTGATTCCAAGTCTCTGAGTGCCGCCCGATCTGTTCGTTTATATATATATATAGCTATGTAGTCAATAGATATAACAGTACACAGTAAGAACTGGATGTATATCACAGGGTAATTGTACTAGGAAACCCTGACTAAATGCACTCTCTCTTAATTAACACTGACTAAAAAAGGCAGGTAGAATACTTAAGTGTCTTGTAAAGTCACAGCACTGACAACCAGGTGGCTTTACATAGGAGGATTTGCCCAAGCATTCCCAGGAACAGTGAGCTGAGGGATAATGGCGCCGCAGACACTGCCAGGGAGTGAGGGAGAGACAGATATGCAGCTCCAGGGCGGAAACATTTGCAGAAAATGGCGCCCTGGGGCTGAGGGAGGGGCTTCAGGTCCAAGCTCTATCCCCCTGCTGGCAAAACCACCGGGTACTGCGGGCTCTAATAAAATGGTATATAGAGAAAACCTGACCTGTCCCATGCCCTAGTGATCTAGTGGGATCGCTTGTACTGCCAGTGTCCACCGCCAGCGCGCGCGGCCCGCCTCCCACTGACCGCGCCGGATCGCGATAAAGACAGGGTCCCGCAAGCGGGACCCACTTACCACCTCCCGAAGCGCGGCCACGCGATCCCGGAGAGCCCCCATCGTGTGTGCCTGACAAGAAGAAAACCGGAGCCTCCAGCTGTAGTTACCCGGCAACCAGGGCTCGGGAGTGTACAGCGCCGCTGGGGAGAGCCGGAGCAGCAGCCGTGAATGTCCACTGACATGTAACACTGCTGCTGCCCTTGAAGTCTTCACTTTTTTCCTCAGAAAAAAAGCTCTTCTTAGGGCTGCCTGGAGCAGCCCCTCTGTTAAGTGCCTGCTACTGCAGCACCAACTACAAAACTGAGATCCTGTGCAAGGAGGTGGGGTGATATAGGAGGCGGCGCTATGCATTCTGGGAACAGTCAAAGCTTTGAGCCTGTTGGTGCCTCGGATCAAGATCCTACTCTACACACCCCATTGTCCATTTCTTGTGGAGCCCAGTGTACCCCGCAGCAGAAATGCGTGTAAAGAGACTCGTTTGGGCGCCCAAACGTCTCTCTTCACGATCGCACCCCTTACTTTAGTCGGGTTTAGGCGCTTGACGCACCTAAACTAGACTGTGAGCGCGAGCAGCGCAATAGTGGGGCACCTTTGAATAACGCCGCTCTATCTCTCGTCACTTTAGAATGGGGAGAATTAAATGTTATCCCACCGGCAGCCACTAAATGGCCCCCAAACAGAGATATTAAATTGCAGCTCTGCCGGCATCTGCATTTCAGCTTGCACCTCACCGGGGGTTACAAGCCGAAATGCGCAAAAAGTGACCCATTTGGGAGGACAAACTTTTCCATGAACGTATCCAGTACTTTCGTCAGGTTTAGATGCTTTACGCGGCTAAACCTGACACTAATGGGCGTGATCAGCGCAAAATAATTGTTTTTTTTAATTGCGCCCTGTGATTTCCCGGCACTTTAGACCGGAGATCAGGTGTACAAAACAATTGAATTCCGCCCGAAGAATGCCTCTTTCAAACTGAAAAACTAAGAAGAGTAAGACAAACCTTTAGATGTTACCATGGAGTAATCTATAAACAAAAAGTACTACACTTTCTATGTTACCGTATGGTATACATTATTCCCATTTTATTAATTTGTTATGGCGTAGTATAGCTGTTATACAGTATCTACATTCAAATTAAATTGAGAGGTACCAAACATATTTAAAGCAAGGGCTTCTACACAAGTATAGGTCATACATAAGCCCAGTGGTCCCCAAACGCGGGCACTTCAACAGTCCAAGTTTTAGGGATATCCCTGCTTGTGCACAGATGGTATAATCAAACTGACGGAGGTACTAATTAAGTCATCTCTATTGGGGTGCCTTGAGGACTGTATTTGGGGACCACTGCATTAAACAAATATCACAGAATGGTCAGTAACATACTACCCTGTGTTGCCTGTAATGATGACTAGAGGAGACCTGTGATTCCTAACCCCCTTCGCAGCTGGGATTTGCGCAAACCTGTGCTGAAGCCATTTGTTTACATTTCCAACATCAATTTCAATGAATTTTTATTATGCAGTAGCTACACAAATTATACCATGTTTTGTTTTCCCCAGAATACTTTGTACTTTAAGAACATACCATCAGTCTTTTTTGCTCAAACTCAAATTAAATTTACCTAAAATTTGCAATAACTTTTTTAAATTGAAATTTAAAAAACTGAACTAAAAGCAAATGTGATTTTTTTTAAATATATAAACACAACATATACATATTTTGCAGTTCTTGCTACAACATTAATCCTATGTATTCACAGAAAAACTGCAGCTTTGATTTGATTTGAGAGCTATGTGTAGGAATTTTATCGCAGTCCAACAAGGCCTATAATGTTTTATACCAGAAAACCTACACTAAATGTGGTGAACTTTTTTTTATTTAACACAATATAAAGAGAGATCTGGCCTTAAGATACCAAACCAGAGCATGTGTGATTTCTCTGTGGTGACAATCCTCCCATCACCAGAGCATGTGTGATTTCTCTGTGGTGACAATCCTCCCATCACCAGAGCATGTGTGATTTCTCTGAGGTGACAATCCTCCCATCACCAGAGCATGTGTGATTTCTCTGTGGTGACAATCCTCCCATCACCAGAGCATGTGTGATTTCTCTGTGGTGACAATCCTCCCATCACCAGAGCATGTGTGATTTCTCTGTGGTGACAATCCTCCCATCACCAGAGCATGTGTGATTTCTCTGTGGTGACAATCCTCCCATCACCAGAGCATGTGTGATTTCTCTGTGGTGACAATAATCTCATCACCAGAGCGTGTGCAATTACTCAATGGTGACAATGCTCCCCCATCACCAGCGCATGTGTGATTCCCCCTGGATGACAATCCTCCCATCACCAGAGCATGTGTGATTTCTCTGTGGTGACAATAATCCCATCACCAGAGCATGTGTGATTTCTCTGTGGTGACAATCCTCCCATCACCAGAGCATGTATGATTTCTCTGAGGTGACAATCCTCCCATCACCAGAGCATGTGTGATTTCTCTGTGGTGACAATCCTCCCATCACCAGAGCATGTGTGATTTCTCTGTGGTGACAATCCTCCCATCACCAGAGCATGTGTGATTTCTCTGTGGTGACAATCCTCCCATCACCAGAGCATGTGTGATTTCTCTGTGGTGACAATAATCTCATCACCAGAGCGTGTGCAATTACTCAATGGTGACAATGCTCCCCCATCACCAGCGCATGTGTGATTCCCCCTGGATGACAATCCTCCCATCACCAGAGCATGTGTGATTTCTCTGTGGTGACAATAATCCCATCACCAGAGCATGTGTGATTTCTCTGTGGTGACAATCCTCCCATCACCAGAGCATGTGTGATTTCTCTAGGGTGACAATACTACCATCACCAGAGCATGTATGATTTCTCTGTGGTGACAATCCTCCCATCACCAGAGCATGTGTGATTTCTCTGTGGTGACAATCCTCCCATCACCAGAGCATGTGTGATTTCTCTGTGGTGACAATCCTCCCATCACCAGAGCATGTGTGATTTCTCTGTGGTGACAATCCTCCCATCACCAGAGCATGTGTGATTTCTCTGTGGTGACAATCCTCCCATCACCAGAGCATGTGTGATTTCTCTGTGGTGACAATCCTCCCATCATCAGAGCATGTGTGATTTCTCTAGGGTGACAATACTACCATCACCAGAGCATGTGTGATTTCTCTGTGGTGACAATCCTCCCATCACCAGAGCATGTGTGATTTCTCTGTGGTGACAATCCTCCCATCACCAGAGCATGTGTGATTTCTCTGTGGTGACAATCCTCCCATCACCAGAGCATGTGTGATTTCTCTGTGGTGACAATCCTCCCATCACCAGCATGTGTGATTTCTCTGTGGTGACAATAATCTCATCACCAGAGCGTGTGCAATTACTCCATGGTGACAATGCTCCCCCATCACCAGCGCATGTGTGATTCCCCCTGGATGACAATGGTCCTATCACCAGAGCATGTGCGATTACTCTGGGGTGACGATGCTTCTATCACCAGAGCATGTGTGATAATTCCCCCCATCACCAGAACACTCACTGCATGAACAGATAAAATGTGTGATTAAAGCTTTGCATAGTCTTAAGGGGTGTACTCACGGAGCGATATTCTAAGCAATCTGACCAGATTGCTTAGAATTTAAGCATTATCGCTCCGTGTGTACCCCCTACAGCGATAGCGATGCGCAGCCCCGCGCATCGCTATCGCTGGTGCTAGATTGGCCTGCATGCAGGCCAATCTAGCGGGTCGCTCACTTCACCCGCTGGGTGAAATGAGCGCCCCCCCCCCCCCCCCCCCCGCACGCTCAGCACACATCGCGCTGTGCTGAGCGGGGGGAGAGATGTGTGCTGAGCGGTTCGCTCAGCACACATCTTTCCCACAGCGGCCCGTCTATATGGGCCTTTAGAATTATCCCTTTGTTTGAGGATTGAGCAATCTTGTACTACACCTCTCATTTACTGTCCAAGTATAAAGGGGACATAGTCCCGCGGTAACATCTGCTAACCAGAAACTTTCCCTTCCCAGCTTTGTTGGGTCACTATACACCACTACAAAAACACAAACTGGATTAGCAACAAAAAAAACAGGAGTGTTTTATTTGAGGTTGAAGTCAAGAGGCATCTACTCCCAAAGTGGATATAAGTAAAACAGTGTACAACGTCTGTAATAAAAGGATATATTTGTTACATCATCTTTATCATAGTTGATTCTTCTGAATAAATCTGTATTGAACAAAATAGGATAAAAGGTACACTTCTTTACTGCATCTTTAGGAATGTAGAGATCTAAATTTCCAGAATTTTTTTTTTATTCCATTCTTTTACTATAAAACTAAACTGTCTGCGGAGTTTCTTTTGTTTGTGTATTGTTCTGCTTTAAATCAGTAGTTTAATAAGCATTAGAAAAGATGCATCTCTGTTCAGTGTTTCTGACAAAGTAGAAAGGGTGAAGACATAAATAAGGCTTTAATTTTGGCAAAATATAATTACAATGCCTTCCACTACTTCCAGAATGGAGTAATCCCTTGGTGACTTCATCCTGTGGAGAGATAGGAGATTGGATTATTTATTAAAAGCGTGCAAAGTAATTGTAATAATCCACATGCCAACATTCAAGATCTACCAATCAGTAGAGAGCTTTCAAAAAATGCAAGCTGCACTACTGAAAGCAAACCTCTCAGTGGATGTTGTGTGCTACATTGGGTTTAGGCAACATGGCCCTCCACAGATGCTATGCCAGCGAGTCCTGCCAGCCTTGATATTGTATTCTCCATGTGCTTTGTTAGCGGATTTATACAGGACAAGATACACGCTCATCAACAAATGTCCAGGGTTTATTTTTAGTCAAACAATTAAAATCCAATTGTGAATTAAATTTAAATAAATTTAGTAGAAACAAACACAGCATTGGCAACAATGGGGTAACACCATCCTCAGATGGCGATAGCTGGGGGAGGGCTTAATAATGGGGATGTGGCTGGAGTTGGGAATGGAGGGATCGCAGAAGATATGGGAGATATCACACTCTAAATATATGCGCTTACTTCCTGAAAACAGGTCTTTTGTCAGGGAATAAGCCACAAATATATAATGATAAACAGGAGTAAGTGTACGGAGCTCGGTACAAACTCCTTGCACCAATGATTATGTCCAATGCCCCAATAAATCAGTCAGCCCCTGCACCCCCCCACCTACCAAATACGGAGTTTATGCTGATCTAATATCACACCCAGCATTACACATTACAATTTGCTCCCTGACCAATTTTATTTGTTCAGGGATTCAGACAATCACCATATACATCATCTAGATTACCACTGACAGAAATGATACTTTGGTAAACAATGATAAAACCTGCGCACAAAGATTTTCTTTTTGTTCTGTAAAAACAATACCTTTCATACCTATTATCTGAAGGTTTTCTCGTCCCTTTGTGAGCTGCTGGTTTACTGCCTGCAGACACTGCTGTAATTGCGTCACATTCTGGCTTAAACTTGGAAACATCTTCTCTTTCCTTTCCTGCTCCACCTGGAGTAAAGACAGGAGTGTAAGGCTGGCAGATCACTTGCATTCACATTTACAAGTGGAACCTGGAAAACTGGTAAATAATGATCCTTATGAGAACCACAACCAGGAGACAATTTTGTGATTGGAAGTATTTTACACCCTAATGATAAGACCAATCATCATAACATCAGCGCCCTACATTTTACTTATCCAATAAAAACCTTTATCTGTGTGGTTTTGTTTGTGCTGCGGTGATATCTGGGCTTACTGTACTAAGGGGTACATTTACTAAGGAGTGATAAGAATGGAGAAGTGAGCCAGTGGAGAAATTTCCCCATCAACCAATCAGCAGCTCTGTATCATTTTATAGTATGCGAATTCTAGATGTTGCTTCAGTGCTGATTGGTTGCCATGGGCAACTTCTCCACTGGCTCACTTCTCCAATCTTATCACTAAATGTAAATGTACCCCTTAGTTAATAGGAATTTAATAAATACCGGTAATTCCTTTTCTCCTAGTCCGTAGTGGATACTGGGGTCTTGTACTTTAGTACCATGGGGTATAGATCGGGTCCACTGAAGCCTGGCACTTCAAAACTTTTATAGTGTGTGTCTGTGTGTGCTGGCTACTCCCCTCTATGCCCCTCCTACCAGACTTAGTCTAGGAAAACTGTGCCCGAGGAGACAGACATAATATGAGAGAAGAACAATACAACAGTGGTGAGGCAACAAGCCAACACACAACCATGAACGAAAGGAGGGCGCTAACAGAACAGAGGATAACAACACCAATCTAACCCGGATAGCACGGCTATCCCAACAACATAATGGGACCGCAACGTTGGTCCAACTAAATACTTACACAGGTAAGTAGGAACGAAGCACTGAAGCGGGCGCCCAGTATCCACTACAGACTAGGAGAAAAGGAATTACCGGTAGGTATTAAATTCCTATTTTCTCTTACATCCTAGTGGATACTGGGGTCTCGTACTTTAGTACCATGGGGAAGTCCCAAAGCTCGTAAACAGGCGGGAGAGTGCCGAGACCACTGTAAAACCGCCTGACCAAACTGAAAGTCATCCTTGGCCAAGGTATCGAACCTATAGAATTTAACAAATGTTTTCGATCCAGACCAAGTTGTAGCATGGCACAATTGTAGGGCCGATACACCCCGGGCAGCCGCCCAGGAAGAGCCGACCGACCTCGTCGAGTGGGCTTCAATAGACGTCAGCAAACGCAGAGCCGCCGAAGTATAGGCCTGTTGAATGGTGAACCGGAGCCAACGAGCAATAGATCACTTAGAAGCTGACTGACTAATCTTGGAGGCATCATAAAGGACAAACAGCAAGTCAGAATCCCGATGACGGGCCATCCTTCTGACATAAATCTTCACAGCCCTGACCACATCCAAGAACTCAGGACCCACGGAAGCGTCAGATAACACCGGAACTACAATAGGCTGATTCACATGAAAAGCTGACACCACTTTAGGCAAAAGTTAAGGACGAATCCTAAGTTCCGCCCTGTCTTCATGAAAAATCAAATAAGGGCTCTTACAGGATAAGGCTCCTAATTCAGAGACACGCCTGGCAGATGCCAATGCCAATGACATTACCGTCTTCCAAAATTTAAACTCCACCCTATGTAAGGGTTCAAACCAATTCGACTGGAGAAAGGAAAGAACCACACTGAGGTCCCATGGAGCCGTAGGAGGTACAAATGGCGGCTGCATATGAAGAACACCCTTCAGGAAACTCTGTGCTTCTGGTAACATGGTAAGTTGTTTCTTAAAGAAAATAGAGAGCGCCGAAATCTGAACTTTGATGGAAGCTAAACGTAGGCCCATATCCACTCCCGCTTGCAGGAAAAGTAGAAAACGGCCAATTCTAAAATCCACAGGAGAAACCTTTCTACTTTCACACCAGGAAACATACTTTTTCCAGACACGATGATGATGTTTAGACGCAACTATCTTCCTGGCCTGGACCATGGTGAAAATAACCCCGGAAAGAAGACCCCTTCTCGCTAGAATCTCCCTCTCAACTTACAGCGGCTACGTTTGACGGCTTGGAAGTCTGGATAGACGAACGGACCTTGCTGAAGAAGATTGTCTTGGAGTGGTAAAGGCCAGGGATCCTCCAGAAACATGGCCAGGAGGTCAGAGTACCACGCCCGTCAAAGCCAATCCGGGGCAATTAGAATTGCCTGAACGCTTTCTCTTCTTAGCCTTTTTAGTACCGTTGGCATCAGCGGTAGATGAGGGAACAGGTACACAAACTGGTATATCCACGGTGTCGTCAGTGCGTCCACTGCTACAGCCTGCGGGTCCATCGTTCTGGAACCGTAACGGCATAGCTTCTTGTTGAGACGGGAAGCCATCAGATCTGTCTGCGGACAGCCCCACCGGCGAATCAACTGTTGAAACACCTGGGGATGTAGGCCCCATTCCCCCGGATGGAGGTCGTGCCTGCCTCCTGGAATGAATATGGCTGAGCTGGCCCTTGCGTTGGCCTCTGCACAGAAGAGTATTTTTGAAACATCTCTCATCGCCGCTCTGCTTCTTGTTCCCCCTTGTCGGTTTATGTACGCCACCAACGTGGCGTTTGTCTGATTGAACCTGGATCGCCTGACCCTTCAGGAGATGGGAGGCTTGCAGAAGAGTATTATAAATTGCCCTGAGTTCCAGGATGTTTATCGGTAAAGCCAACTCCTGAACTGACCATAACCCTTCGAACTGGGCCCCTTAGGTCACCGCTCCACAACCCCGAAGGCTGGCATCCATTGTTAGTAGAATCCACAAGTGGATATTGAAGCCACCATAATAGAGAAATCTGTGGTATCGGAGATAGGGACACTTCCTGATGCATATAGAGGTGAGAACCCGACCATTTGTCTATCAGATCCAGTTGAAATGGCCGGGCACGAAACCTGCTGTATTGGATTGCCTTATAAGCAGCCACCATCTTGCCCAGTAAGCGGATGCAAAGATGTATGGAGACCCTAAGAAGACTGAGCTCCGAACGGACCATAGCTTGGATAGTCAACGCCTTCTCCATCGGGAGAAACACCTTTTAAGATACTGTATCAAGTATCATTCCAAAGAATTGAAGATGCAGGGTCAGTTCCAGGTGAGATATCTGAAAATTTAGGATCCATCCATGATCCGTGAGTATGCTGATCGATGCTGTGCAGAAGACGCTCCCTGGGCACAGCCTTTATTAGGAGATCGCCCACATAGGGGACTATGTTCACTCCCATCATGCGCAGCTGCAGCATCATCTCTGCCATGACCTTGGTAAAGACCCTGGAAGATGTGGATAATCCAAAGTGTAAGGCCTGAAACTGGAAATGGTTGTCTAAGATGGCGAACCAGAGGTAAGCCAGATGAGGGTGCCACATGGGAATGTGAAGGTAAGCATCCTTGATATCCAAAGACACCAGGTACTCCCCCTCCTCCAGAGCGGACACCACCGCCCGCAGGGACTCCATCTTGAATTTGAACACCGCAGATACGGTTTTAGAGACTTTAGGTTCAAGATGGGGCGCACTGAACCATCTGGTTCGGGAATGACAAAGACTGGAGTAAAAACCCCGGTTGCGTAATGGAGGTACAGGAACTACCACCCCTGTCTGAAAAAGTTTTTGAATAGCCTCTAACAAGGTAACTTTTGCTGCGGGTAAAGCTGGTAAGCCAGACTTGAAAAACTTGTGAGGAGGGAGTGCTTGAAATTCCAGCCAGTATCCGTGGGAAATGAGGTACCTCACCCAAGGATCCCGGAAGGACTCCGCCCACACGTGGGCAAAGTGTTGAAGGCGAGCACCTACCTGAAAGTCGTCTTGTCGCTGGGGCCAACAGTCACACGGAAGGCTTAGCGGCAGGAGGTCCGGTGGTCTGGTCCGGGGAGACAGCAGGTGCAGGTTTACGGGACTTACCACAAGATCCTCTGGAAGTGGTGGAGACCCCTCGGCCCCTGCCTCTGAACCTTGCCACACAAAAGGACTGCAAGGAGGGTCCGGTGTAAGAACGTCTAGCAGGTGGCACAGCTGACGGCAGATAGGTAGACTTACCCATCGTTGCTTGGGAAATCCACTTGTTTAATTTGTCTCCAAACAAGGCATCACCTGTAAAGGGAAGGTTTTCTACACCCTTTTTGGAATCGGCGTCTGCCGCCCATTGACGTAACCACAAAGCTGCGTGCTGAGATAGCCATAGCAGTAGTGCGGCCATTTATCTTACACAACTCCTTAATAGCCTCGCTCATAAAATTTGCAGCATCCCTTATATGTTGCAGCAGAGTAACGACCTCATCCCGGGGTAGAGTCTAAACCATCAATAACATTATCAGACCACTTTACTACAGCCCTGGAGATCCGCCCGCAAACTATTGTGGGGCGTTTTGCTGCGCCTGCTGCCGTATAAATTGCCTTGAGCTTGTCTCAATTTTATGGCCAGCTGGTTTCCCAGGAACAGGCAGTACCAATTTCTTAGACAGTCTGGATACAGATGTATCAACCAACGGGGTTTTTTCCCAGACCTTCCTATCCTCAGCTGGAAGGGGAAAGGTAGATAAAAACCTCTGAGGAATTTAAATTTTTTTTATCGGGGTTTAACTAAGCCACCCTGGCCAGGGAGTTTAACTCTTTAGACACCAGAACGGCAGCTGAACTCTTAGGTCTACCATTAAAGTATAACTCCTCATCTGGTTCCGCCTCCTGATCTGGTGTGTGTGAGGATCTCTCTTACAGCAAAAATGAGAGCCTCCACCCTAGGGGACAGAGAGCTGTACTTGTCCATATCATCGTCCACATCTGGCTAATCAGAATCAGAATGGAAAACCTGTGGCAGTGAGCGTTTATGTGAAGCCACTAGTGGGGGCTGAGAAGCCTGCTTGGAATCTGCTGCTTTAGCCACACAATCAATGGAGTGTTTTAACACCTGTCTCTCCCTTTTAGCTGCTGCCAATTCAGAATTTACATTATGAATCATCCTCTTAAAGCTATCTAACCAGTCAGGTGCCTGTGAGCTGGGCTCTTGAGGAGATAAGGAACATTGCTCACACGAGTGACCTCACTGAAGACAGGGTAGAATTACAAGCAGCACACATAACCATGTCCACAGATATTATACAGGAAACTATAGCGCAGTCTCTTGACCAACACCCCACAGACCCTAGAGAGCTCCTGTAATGACACTGAGGAGCGGACGCAGCACACAGAACACAGCAGCACAAAGTGTGGGAATAAGTGTATGTGATATAAGTGCAGCAAAGCTACCGCGCTCCCCCCTCCCCTGTCTATGACCCCCAGGTACCAGCTTCAACAGTCTGTAACAGTGTGGGTCCTGGAGGAGCAGCGTGCATGCAGCCTTGATGATCCGCAGTAGCAGGAAATGCGCTTTCCCGTCACTGGTCCCGCTCCGGGAAGCCCCGCCCCTTGCATTGGCGCGCGGTCCCTCAGAAAGATTATACTGGCCACACTAGTAAAACACATGAGAAGTGCATTAAACAGCCCACACAAAGCCTTAAAGACAGTGAACACTGCAGGGCAACAGCCCTGAGCCAGTTCGTTTGCGGCGGGCACCGCAGCTCCGGGCCCGTGACCGTCGCGTGACATGCCGCCTAACTGCACCAGGGACCCGGTGTAACACTCACCGCACCTGGGTCTTCGGCATCTGTTAGAGGGCGACGGCTAGCTGCTGGCGTGGGCATACATACTGACTATGAGAGATCAGCACCTCAGGAGCTCAGTGTCCTGTCAGCTGGGATTACGAACCATTAACCCTCAGGAGGTTGGTTCAGTCACCCCTCTAAGTCCCACGAAGCAGGGAGTCTGTTTTCCAAGCAGAGCTACCTGAAAATAATAAACTAAATTAAATTTAAAGAAAAATCTCTGGAGCTCCAGAGAAGTGCACCCGGCTCCTCGGGCACATTTTTCTAAACTGAGTCTGGTAGTAGGGGCATAGAGGGGAGGTGCCAGCACACACATACACACACTAAAAGTTTTAAAGTGCCAGGCTCCAGTGGACCCAATCTATACCCCACGGTACTAAAGTACAAGACCCCAGTATCCACTAGGACGTAAGAGAAATAGAGGCTATTTTCAGCACTAGAGCTGCAACTGCATCAAAGCTCTGTCCCCAGGGAACTTACTGAATACCAGCGTACATTATTGGCTCCTTTGGTAAAAAGACCATTACTTACCAGGACAATAGTTTTTGCTCTGTAACCACTGTGCATGTTCTTTTGTTTTAAATAAATTTGTCTTTATCGGTTTCTAATAATAAACATACATCAGATACACATGGCTTTGAAATAAAAACAGGTATTATTTTCCATTTCTTATCTGAAACTTCTAAAATACACCAGCACTGCAGTGCAGGAGAAACTGGGTGTCATGGTTACACAAATGACATCACCAAAATGGCCGATGGCTGGTACAGACAAGTACAGACTTAATTTGTTTGTTGTTTACATCACTCCTTAGCCGAAGCTGCTGTGTTAGCCATGCTCGTCATTAAGCAGCGCTAAAAGCAAAAACGTTAACATTTATTTTATGAACCAGGAATTATCGTCTTAAAAATTTTATGCATCTTCAATGAAAAGTCACATTAAGTACTGGTGTACCGTTATCCTTATTCAAAAACATCTGCTAAAAAGGAAACGCCATTTCAGTCAACAGCAAATTTACAGACATTGCTGATAAATCTGATCTAGCAAAGTCACATGTGTGTTTGCCTATACCCACCAATCTGCATAGAGCATTTCTGTTACCTAGAAGACCGTAGTCACACCCAGCGCTTGTGCTCCTCCCTTTCCCCATTTCAGTATAATGTAATAGAGATATACTACCCTCCTATACAGTATGTGACAAATTGTGGTAGCATGCTGGACACATGAGGCTAAATAGATATACTTCTGTTGCATTACAGCTTTGAAATGTAAATGTCCAAACATGACTTTAGCGAGATGGTTGATTCTAGGTCAATCCATATTTTGTGCTTAATGAGTGATACTGTATCTCCGGTATTATCGCCATGGACTCACCCCATCTGGAGAGATGCCGCTGTTTTCTATGACATTACTATCACTCGAGCCTTTCAGTATTTCTAGCTGAATAAGGTCCAGAGATTTCTGAGCCTGGAGAGAGGCAAGTATAGAAGAACAGGACTGAAAAACTGTTTTGTGGAAGCATTCAATAGGTTACAACTATACACATTCTAATCAAAAGAAGTAGCTGTACTAATATTATCAACGTAATCTGGATAATAGGTCATCAGTACAAAGGTCAACAGTCAATACAACCACTATTAGTTAACGTGCATTAGGTTGAAATGGACAAAAGGTCGACATTGTCAAAAGATTGACCTGACAATGGTTGACATTAGTTACTTACCATGTTATTTTTTCATTTTCAACTTTTTCATACTTTACCATCATCGTGGACTACGAGTGGGAATACTAACTTTCCCGCAGCAAGGGGACGTGGAGCACTAATTGTGGTTCCTGGTTATTTTACAGAGAAACGGCAGATAAAAAACCCCAAAGAAAAACAACCTCATCTCAACCTTTTCCTGTGTCGACCTGGTGCATGGCGACCTTTTGGGGTCGACCTAGATACTGTCAACCTTTTTCAGGTCAACCCAATGATCCACACCCATTATCAACAATCAGGGAAACCTATTGCTCACGGTTCTAGAAGTCATCCACTCAAATAGGTCCTCTCTTATATGTGGATCGGGTCCACTACGATATGCCGGCGGTCGGGCCCCCGGCGACCAGCATACTGGCGCCGGGAGCCCGACCGCCGGCATACCGACAGCGTGGCGAGCACAAATGAGCCCCTTGCAGGCTCGCCGCGCTCGCCACGCTACGGGCACGGTGGCGCGCCACGCTATTTTATTCTCCCTCCAGGGGGGTCGTGGACCCCCACGAGGGAGAATAAGTGTCGGTATGCCGGCTGTCGGGATCCCAGCGCCGGTATACTGTGCGCCGGGATCCCGTCAGTCGGCATACTGAAGACCACCCATGTGGATCCTCCCCCCAATAACATTCATTTAGCTTATGTCCACCCCACCGATCCAAAGATGGCTCTTTTATTGGTCTCCAACTGAGCGTATGCAAAGCTTCCCGCACCTCACAACGTCCTATGACAAATCATTCTGTATGTTACTCAGCCACATTTTCTAAAAACCGGATGGTCTATCAAATGCATTCAAACTCCAGGTGTTGCTGTCCATCAGACCCCACTGCTAGCAATATCTGGAGAACCATGATAGCATAGTACAGACACTCTGGGATCTGGTAACGGCAAGAGAAGTGTCAAATACACCACAGGTAGAATATAGCACACCCATCCAAAAATAAATAAAACCATGAAATAAAAATAAGAAGTGTAATGCAGCCAAACACTTTGCATACTGCACAAGAGTGGAATATCAATGTCTGGGCCAGTTCAGACATCCACAATCTCTGGCTTAGCAATGAAGCTATGACTCTCCCACCTTGCCGAGATATATGCAGTTTACTAACTGCGATTCCATCAGTAACAAAGCAAAAATAGGATTTTAATTACCTACCAGTAAATCCTTTTCTCGTAGTCCGTAGTCGATACTGGGAATCCATTCAGTACCATGGGGTTTAGACTGGTCCACTAGGAGCCTTGGGCACTTTAAGAATTTGATAGTGTGCGCTGGCTCCTCCCTCTATGCCCCTCCCACCAGCCTCAATCTAGGAAACTGTGCCCGAGGAGAGGGACATACTTTGAGAGAAGGATGGATAAAGAAAGTGGTGAGATTACGAACCATGCTTAGCCATGCTAACCAAACTTGAAACCATGAACAGCAACAGCTGAACCAACCAGAATACTTAATTAAGTAACTGTGCAGGAAGAAAGAAGCACCGGGCGGGTGCCCAGTATCCCCTACAGACTACGAGAAAAGGATTTATCGATAGGTAATTAAAATCCTATTTTCTCTTACGTCCTTGGGGATACTGGGAATCCATTTAATACCATGGGGAAGTACCAAAGCTCCCAAACCGGGTGGGAGAGTGCTGAGGTCCCTGCAGAACTGATTGACCAAACTGAAGGTCCTCCGAGGCCAAAGTATCGAACCTGTAAAACTTTGCAAACGTGTTCGAACCTGGCCAAGTAGCTGCTCGGCAGAGCTGTAATGCCGAGACACCCCAGGCAGCCGCACAAGAAGAACCCACCGACCTAGTAGAATGGGCCTGTACAGATTTTGGAACCGGCAATCCTGCCGTAGAATAAGCATGCTGGATAGTGAGCCTGATCCAGTGTGCAATAGACTGCTTTGAGGCAGAACACCCAATTTTATTGGGATCATAGAGAACGAACAGTGAGTCGGAAATTCCTGTGACGAGCTGTTCTCTTTACATACACCTTCAAAGCCCTCACAACATCCAAAGACTTTGAAGTAGCAGAGGTGTCTGTCACAGCTGGAACCACAATAGCTTGGTTGATGTGAAACGTGGACACCACCTTAGGAAGAAATTGCTGCCGAGTTCTGAGTTCAGCTCTGTTCTCATGGAAAATTAAGTAGGGACTCTTGTGAGACAATGCCCCTAGCTCCGACACACGTCTTGCTGAAGCCAAGGCCAACAGTGTGACGGTCTTCCACTTAAGGTACTTTACGTCAACCTTCTGTAATGGTTCAAACCAGTCCCATTGGAGAAACTACGGCACCAAATTGAGATCCCAAAGTGCGGTGGGAGGCACAAAGGGAGGCTGGATGTGCAGAACACCTTTCAAGAACATCTGGACATCAGGGAGAGAAGCCAATTGTTTCTGAAATTAAATAGACAAGGCCGAAATCTGGACTTTAATGAAGCCTAGGTGAAGGCGCACATCCACTCCCGACTGCAGAAAAAGCAGTCTCACACCAAGAGACATACTTCTTCCATATATGGTGGTAATGTTTAGACGTTACCCCCTTCCTGGCTTGGATCATAGTCGGGATGACCTTGTCAGGAATCCCTCTCCTGGCCAGAATCAGCCGTTCAACTTCCATGCCGTTAAACGTAGCCGCGGTAAGTCTTGATAGATGAACGGGCCCTGTTGCAGAAGATCCTCGTGAAGAGGTAGAGGCCGCGGATCTTCTCGAGATGTTTATCGACCCTTCGAGTCCAGTCCGGAGCAATGAGGATTGCTTGAACCTTTTCCCTGTTTATTCTCTTTGGAATTCTTGGGATCAGAGGAAGTGGAGGAAATACATGCACTGGCTGGGAGACCCACGGAGTTGTCAGAGCATCTACTGCCACTGCTTATGGGTCTCTCGACCTGGAACAATACCGCTTGAGCTTCTTGTTGAGTCGAGAGGCCATCATGTCGATCTGTGGATATCCCCACCGACGTGTCAACTACCGGAACACATCCGGGTGGAGGCCCCACTCCACCGGGTGCAGGTCGTGTCTGCTGAGGAGGTCTGCTTCCCAGTTGTCTACTCTAGGAATGAAGACCCCCGACAATGCCACGGCGTGTTTTTCCACCCAGAGGAGAATACTTGAAACCTCTGACATTGCTACTCTGCTTTTCGTTCCGCCCTGTCGGTTTATTTATGTTACCACCGTTACATTGTCCGACTGGACTTGAATGGCCTGATTCCGAAGCAAAGATGAAGCCTGCAGAAGGGAGTTGTAGATTGCCCTGAGTTCCAAAATGTTTATTGGAAGGACGACTTCCCGACTTGACCATCTTCCTTGAAACTGCACCCCCTGGGTGACTGCTCCCCAACCTCTGAGGCTTGTTTTTAGCAGCATCCAAGTCTAACTCACGAACCTGCGACCCCCGACAAGGTGAGAAGTCTGTAGCCACCACAGAAGGGAGATCCTGGCTCTTGGCGACAGACAGATCCTCTGGTGCATGTGAAGATGCGAATCGGACCATTTGTCCAACAGATCCAGCTGTAAGGGCCTCGAATGAAACCTTCCGCACTTAAGCGCCTTGTAAGAGGCCACCATTTTCCCCAGAAGGCGAATGCACAGATGCACCGAGATCCGGGTTGGCTTCAGGACAGCCCGAACCATCGACTGGATTACCATAGCCTTCTCCAAGGGAAGGAACACTCACTGAGACTATGTGTCCAGTATCATTCCCAGGAAAGGAAGCCTCTGCGTTGGTTCCAGGTGAGATTTTGTTAAGTTCAGAATCCACCCATGATCCAAGAGTAGGCTGGTTGAGAGGCCAATGCTGTCTAACAACCGCTCCCTGGACGGTGCCTTTATCAGAAGATCGTCCAGGTACGGAATTATGTTCACTCCCTGTTTTCGGAGTAGAAACATCAGCTCTGACATCACTTTGGTGAACACTCTCGGTGCCGTGGAGAGACTAAATGGCAGGGCCTGGAACTGGTAGTGACAGTCCTGCAATGCAAACCGTAGATAAGCCTGATGAGGCGGCCAGATCGAAATGTGAAGTTACGCATCCTTGATATCTAGAGACACTAGGAATTCCCCCTCCTCCAGACCTGAGATCACCGCTCTCAAAGACTCCATCTTGAATTTGAACACTCATAAGTACGGGTTCAAAGACTTGAGGTTCAAAATTGGTCTTACCGAACCGTCCGTTTTCGGTACTACAAACAAGTTGGAATAATACCCCTTGTTTTGCAGATGAGGTGGAACTGGAACAATGACCTGAGTCTGTACCAGTTTTTGAATTGCGTCCTGTAAAGTTATACATGCCTCTGGTAAGCCTGATTTGAAGAATCTGTGTGGTGGGAGCTCCTGAAACTCCAGTCTGTAGCCCTGGGAAATAAGATCTATGACCTAGGGATCCTGGCATGAACTTGTCCAGATGTGACAGAAAATTTTTAGTCGGGCTCCCACCCGCCAGTCTTCCAGGCATCGCGGTCCATAGTGTTCACTCTAGGCTGTTTTAGCAGGGCGCCGCGACATGCCCGTTTTTTAGCAGGCAAAACTCGCCCTGCCCCTTTTGCGGCGCCCTGCTAGAACAGCCGCCCGCTTCCAGCCCTCCCGGCGTGTATAGATGCCGTGCGCATGTGCGCGGCATCCATTCACGCATTGGGAGAGAGCTGGGGGAAGCCCAGCACCGACGGAGGTGCTGGGCACGCCCCCAAGAGTGACGTCGCCGGCCACAAACGCTCTCTATAGTAGCGTCTGTGGGCCGCACCGCCCCCTAAAATGACGTAGGCGTGGCAACGCCCCCTAATTTGCGTGGCCGCGCCCCCGGAGTCCAGCTCCATGCCCCTTTTCACTCCTAGAGTGAACACTAAGTCCACAGTCATGCTGAAGACTTTGAGGAAGCAGCGCTTGAGCTCTGTTACAGAGAACTGGCAGTTGCTGGTTTTGCGTGGCTTACCTCTAGTGGCTGTAGAAGAACCTCTGGTTTTGCCCCTAAACTTGGCCGTCTGAAAGGACTGTAAATTTTAACCTGAGTAAGCCTTCCTGGCTGGGGGAGCTGCGGAAGGAAGATGTGTGTACTAAACCGCAGTAGCTTTGGAGATCCATTTGTCTAGTTCATCTCCAAATAAGGCCTCTCCTGTGAAGGGTAGGCCTTCCACGCCATTCCTGGAGTCTGCGTCAGCAGTCCACTGGCGTAGACATAAGCCCCTGCGCGCTGACACTGTCATAGTAGTGGTGCGTGCATTAAGCAAAACTATTTCTTTTATGGCTTCCATCATAACGTTCGCAGAGTCCTGTATATGTTGCAGGAGTAAAATAATCTCCACTTAAGGCAAGGTATCTAACCCCTCAATTAGGTTACCCGACCATCTGGCAATGGCCTTAATAATCCACCCACATTCTATAGTGGGTCTCTGGGCCACCCCAGCAGCTGTATACTAGGATTTGAGTGCGTTCTCAATTCTACGAACAATTTTTCATTACAGCCTGGATACTGATGCATCCACTATCGGTGGATTTTCCCATTTTTTCCCCCTATCCTCAGGAGGAAAAGGAAAAGATAATAGCAACCTTTTAGGGATTTGAAATTTCCTATCAGGATTAACCCACGGTTCTTCAAACAGGGTATTTAGTTCCTTTGACACAGGAAAAGTGTCCGAGGATTTCTTTTTTATATTAAAATAAGATTCCTCACTCTCCTCTGTCACCTTATCAGGGATATGCAGAACTTCTCTGATAGCCTCTATTTCCTGTGACAGAGAAGCCTCCCCCACCTCTGAGTCCACCTCCCCCTCCATCATCAGAGTCAGACTGCAGGATATGGGCCAAAATACGTTTTTGCGGACAAATGACAGGGGACTGAGATGCTGGTTTGGATACTGAGTTTCTTTTCATAAACTCAGTCATCGATTGTCTTAAGTATTGTGTCTCTTTCTCATTGCGGGACAATTTATTAGAAATATTGGAAATCATTCCCTTAATGGAGTCCAGCTAAGCTGGCCTGCCCCGCTAGCCTGGGAAGGTACACTGCACTGAGTACACTGTAGTGAACCCCCTGGGGAAGAGGAACACTATGCCTTACATGAAACACACTCTTTGCCTGACATACTGTGACAGTACACATACACACACAAGAAAAGGTTAAATGCATAATTAACCCACAAAGAGCCCTTCCAGGGAGACACAGAGATAGTATGGAGCTAGCACACGGCGCCCTTACCACTAATGCCAAGCTTAGCCGGGTTGCAGACTAAGTACCTAGATTAGGGACTCCGTACACTAATAATCGCTCTCCCCCTGCTATGACCCCCTGGTACCGCTGAGGCAATTTGGAGTCTCTCCGGAGGAGCTGCGCGTCCCTGTCAGTCAGCATCTGTGTCTGCTGCAGAGGTAAAACGGCGCTGGTGAGCGGCTGGATCCGCTCATAGTAAAGCCCTGCCCCTTCAATGGCGCGCGGTCTTCACGCTCTTTTTTTATACTGGCGAGGTCATTTTGTGCCTAAAATGGAGTCAGTCCCCTTTTAAGTCTCTAAATTGGGACCGACTCAGTTCGCCCCCTTAGAAGCTGTGTGTCTGCACTGTGTACTGAATCTGGAGACTCAGTCGCCCCATATAGAAACCGTGCGTCTCCGTACCCTCATGTCGCCATAATGGCCGGCGACCCACTAACTAGGACGCCGACTTAGTACTCACCACTCTTCTATCTTCTGGCTCTGTTAGGGGTGGCGGCGTGCTGTGGGAATGTACGCTCGCCGTGGTGGGGCTTGCGAATAGTTCCATCAGGAGCTAGTGTCCTGTCAGCGGGGAATGGGACCATAAACTCTTCAAGAGGTTGGGCCATTCCCCCGCTTAAGTCCCACGAAGCAGGCAGGCTGGCGTCATCCAGTCCTGCCTGAAAACAAGAAACAGATAAAATAAATGCAGAAAACTCTTCAGGAGCTTCCAGTGACGTGACCGGCTCCTCCGGGCACATTTTCTAAACGGAGTCTGGTAGGAGGGGAGTAGAGGGTGGAGCCAACGCATACTATCAAATTCTTAAAGTGACCAAGGCTCCTAGTGGACCCATCTATACCCCATGGTACAAAATGGATTCCCAATATCCCCAAGGACGTAAGAGAAAAATTCTTGGTGTTTCAGTAAAAGAATAAACCACATTGTATTCTGTGCAAAATGCAGCGTGATGTTCCAGCCCGTGGGGGTGATTCAGACCTGATCGTAGATGTGCTAAATTTAGCACATCTAAGATCAGATTCTCTGACATGCAGGGGAACACCCCTTCCACCCCCCACGGCGATGCTTTCGCACCTGCCAAGTTCTGGAGCGCAGCGGCTTCGCGTGATGTCACACAGCCGCCACGGCCTGCCCCAGCAACGATACGGACACGCCGCGCATTTCACTGGGTGCGTGCGCACTGCTCAAAGGGCTTCAGGCTGCAACGGCAGCGATCGGGTCTGAATTAGGCCCCAAGTTACATAGTGTGGTCTAAAGAAAAACACTGACAAGCAACAATAAACAATTGCAAAGAAGAAACAAAACAGCCCTGGCACATGGAGGGGAATGGAGGTGGCATACTAATAAGAAACTAAGTGGAACTAACGTTACACCAGGCAGACAAGGAACGCCGCTCAGAGACAGAACACCCAGCACATATGCGCACCATTGCTCTAAGCAGCAGCAGGTATACATTGTACTACACTGTGAGGAGGAGGCAGCACATAACTGGCAGTAGGGATGGTGTAATGGTTAGCATTACTGTCGCACAGCACTAAGGTCATGGGTTCGAGTCCCACCATGGCCCTAATTGTGTGGAGTTTGTATATTCTCCCCGTACTTGCATGGGCTTCACGGGTGCTCCAATTTACTCCCACACATTAATTGGCGCCCAACAAAATTAACCCTAGCTCGCAAGTGTGTGCATGTACATGTGTTAGAGAATATAGATTGTAAGCTCCTCTGGGCTAGGAACTAATGTGAATGGCCAAATACTCTCTACAAAGCGCTGCGGAATATGTGTGGGCTATATAAATAGCTGGTAATAGCATTCAGGTTCTCAATGGAAATTGCAGTTCAACAAGACTGATGTGGCATTTATTACACGTGCTTCCTTCAGTTCCACTAGACTACATAAAGATGACATTTCATACCTCATGCAAGTCACTTGCCATTTTCTGCCTCTGCTTCTGTTCCCCCTCCAGCTTCTGCAATGTTTCATTCAGTTGAGTCTTCAGCTATTGGTATTAGAGAAGAATACAAATTTTTTTTTTAAATTCTATACAAATAATTTTTTTTCCGATATTGGAATGTCAACAAGAACCATATAGATTAATAGTGAAAAAATCCTCACCATACACACAGTATATAGATTTTGTTAATAGAGTATTGAGCAATTGGGTGGCGGGGAGTAAGACATCCTGCAGAACAGTCACATTCCTGGACACAACATGCATGACTGGCTTTTTTTTTTTTAATGAAACTTTGTATCTGTATTAGAGACCTCTTCCATAGATCTGACCATCTAACTAACTGCTAGTTACAGCTGCTGTTCCATCACAGGGAGCTTCTCTTTAGGTTGCACCTGGGCAGTCAGATCTGGGTTTGGCTCAAACTACGTAGTGTGATTGGCTGACTGGGAGATCGGAATATAATCCAGCAAATCACAGTACAGAGAGGGACCAAACTGCCAAAGTCATACACACATTATATACACACACACTAGAAGTATCTCCAAGCCACCATAGGTCTCCCATAGCTTAAAGCAACGTGATAAACAGTTATATTTTCAATACAACAACATAATATCAATAAGCAATTGCTCTTTTTGTCTTACTGGGTTTAAGCTTTTCCTCCCTAGCAGTAAGAAGGCGGCTTCTCTGAGATGCCCACTGCATCTGGCCAAGCCCACTCTGATATGACCATGTCCTCAGAATGTAGCAGCCACTCCCCTCCCGCAATTCCTGATGTTACTGTACATTCAGAAAGGGCACACGCTTGGCTTTCTGACTGCTTCCACAGCTTTACAGATTGGGTAACTTGAATGCACACTTCTTAAAATGCATTTATTTGTAAGTAAAACCATTATCAGCCGTCTCTGCTGATACAGGCTGCTTGTCGTCTATAAAAACTGGTTATAATGTCTGGTACATACAGAATACGTATAGGTCTGATAAAGTTTGAGGAGAGTGATAATCATGGTACTATATATTTCTGCTAAATATGGCTGAGTGCAGTGAGCAACATCTGAATGTTTCTTATAAAGGAAAAAGCTGCACTGAATTTCTTACCAAGGTAATATACAAATTAACTTTCGCTAATACAAATAAAAATACTTCACGTTTAGGTCCACTTCACATGATTAGACGTCAATAAGTTTGAGTTGCATGCACGCACATTCCAGGGTGGTAAATAGAACTACTTTTTCTATCTTGCATATCCCTGTTTAATGCAGGTCCTGTTTTTCCCTTCTGTAGCTGTGAAGCACTGTCGCAACTACAAATCTACGATAACAGGATTTTACTTCTTTCATTACATCAGAAACCGTTCATGGGCCAAAATATATACAATCTTTGACATATGTATAGGAATGTGTCACTTATCCATAAGATAAGACATAACAGCATGTTAGTCTAGCCCAACAATTTCGAAGTCCCTTTCCAGCATAAAACAGGATTAATGCATGCAACGTGATTCTCATTTAGGTGAAGTAAGGAAGGAAAGCCCGATACCGTAAAATGACATATAAAGATAAAGAAGCAGAGGCTGAAAGCCTGGCAGAGGGATATAGCTCCATATTACACCTGACAGGAAAGAGTAGCAGACAGGTAGCAGTGGGTGCTCTAGGTACACAGAAGAGAGACAGCTTCTTACCAAGGTCAGCTCTTCATTCTGCCTTATTGCCTCTGAATATGAACCGTCAAGCTTTCTTTGCAATTCAGTCAACAGATCTTTCAGCTGAAACGAAGTTCAGAGTTTTTACAGAAGCCGTCCTACCATAGGTACAGAAGGATTGGCGACATGCCGCCTTAATAGCCTCTGCCAGTCAGCACATAAACAGCCCATCTGAGGATCACATAGGGCCCAGTAGGATTACTGCAGAGCTATAGCACTAGCTCCTGGATGGAATAAGCGATCGCCACCAACATAATGGCAAATAACGCTTTCACTTAAGAAACGGTAGCCATGATGTAGGTACGAAAAAGACACACCTGCAAAGTATGCTGAGTATTAATGCAACAAAATACATAACACAAAGGGTTGGGGCAGACACCTGAACAAATACCTTTCCGTGTTGTCTTAGGGGTAGATTTACTAAAGCTTCTAAAACAAGACAAGTGAAGGTGATGCACATAGCAGCCAATCAGATTCTACTTATTTATTTGTCTATTGCAGTGTTCCCCAACCTCAATCCTCAAGGCACACTGTGGGGTAAATTTACTAAAGCTTCTAAAACAGAGCATTGGTGAGGTTGTCCATAGCAACCAATCAGATGAAGTCTATCATTTTCTAAAAGGCAATTGAGGAATGATAGGCAGCATCTGATAGTTTGCTATGGGCAACATCACCAATTCGCTGTTTTAGAAGCTTTATTAAATTTACCGCTAACAGTCCAGGTTATAGTGATAGCCTTGCTTTAGCACAGATGGTTAAATCAAAATAACTGAGGTACTAGTTAATTCACCTGTGCTTAAGTATGGCTATCCTTAAAACCTGGACTGTTAGTGTGCCTAGAGGACTGTGGTTGGGAACCCCTGGTCTGATTGCATTCTAAAAAACGATATACAGAATCTGGTTGCTATGGGCAACACCTCTTAGACGTTTTAGTAAATCTACCCCTTAATGAGAAATGCTGCAAATCCGACTGCAGTACAGGTCACTATATCAATATACAGTTTGCTATCTACCTACCTCTCGTACTTCAGACACATAAGTGGCTCTTTCCAGCTCTGCCTTTTCCAGCTCTGTTTCTATATGTTCCTTCTCTTTTAGGAGCTGATCATAATAAAAATAGAACAATGATGAATACATAAGGTCAGAACGCACTCTTCCTTTCTATGCAAATATGCTCATGGTAAAGCACACAAAGCATACACGGTATAGGGGTAATGCACTCCGTACTGTAAATAAGAAGCGTATTATAAAGCTCCATGTCTGTAGTAAAGCTTGGGGCTATAAGATTAGCGGTTTTATATCAGCCACAGATTTCCGAGCAGACTCCTAACATGCATAAGGGTTTACAGTAAGGGGTGCATTATCCCTTATACTACACGGGTGTCTCTGTCCAACGCTGAAGTGTTGACATCCGAAAATGTATACATATATTCTGTACAGACCATTATGTGTTGTATTCTATTGTATCATCTGCAAAGTGCAAGCTAATACCATGCTAATCGCAGGCGCAGAATATTAAAAGTGTAGAATGAAATGTTTGTTGAAAGCAAAATCACTGAACTAATTTCAATACTCCTCCTCTAATTATCGCATTGCTTCATCAAAGTGGCAGAAAAGCAGGTCTACGCCATAATTTGCAGCTGGACACCGTGAGCATGTGCTCCTTGCTGCTAGCCAGTGCACACTTCTGTTCTCCGTGCACCCATGCATACATTAGGCCCACTGTACATAGTAGTTTGGGAGATGTGTGTGTATAGATGCTATGTGGCTGATGTGATCATGCAAACAGCCATTCAAAACCATATGTGGTTTACATACCGCCCGTCGGGATCCCGGCTGTCTCAATACCGACACCAGTATCCCGACTGCGGTACTATACCGCCACCGGAATACCAGCGAGGTAGGCAATTCCCCCTCTATGGGTGTCCCCAACATCCATGGAGGGAGAATAGAACCTGTGGCCAGTAAAGCTCCCCACCAAGCCAGCGTTGTGGCGAGTGCAAGCCCTGCCGGCATACTGGTGCACGGGATGCCAATGTCGGTGTTCTGACATTCGGCATCCCGTGCGGTGGTATCACAGACCGATCCCATTCAAAACAATGACAATGCCAACAAGAAGAGGAAGACGGCTAACAAAGGGCAACTCCGAGCCCTGCCCAACACACCTCAACAATTTCAACACCTGAAAGGAGGACTCAAGTCTACATTAACAGGTCGCATCCTAGCTGGTTTATATAAAAATATATATAAAGCCACTTTGTCATGACTGGTTTGTTTACACATATACAGACTTACACATTTCATCGTAGTGCAGCATATGAATAATGGACTGCTTTAAAACACACCCTGGGGACGTGTGACATACAGTAGGTTTTGTACTGCATTACATGCCAGCAGGAAATGTGGCTGGAAACTTACATTTTCAGATTCCTTGTTTCGTCTTTTCAGTTTATCCAACTCCTGTTCCAGTAAGTGAACTTTAGATATTACCTGGATTCAAAATATAGACACATACATTTAATTAGGAAAGCAAAGAAGGCACAATTACCTACCAAAAAAACAACAACATTTAAATAGCGCCTCTGAAACTAATATTCTATGTACAAACACTTCCAGAAAATAACTCCTCCTCCTCCAGGAGAAATGTAGAGCGCACACCGGCTAGATCAGACAAAGGGTGGAAGGCTTTGCAGTGGGTAATATTCGCACTTGATTACCAAGGTTGTGAAATTCATGTAGAACTAGTATGGGATTTCTACGCTTACAGTAAATCCTATTCTCTATATCCAATGTAGGACAATGGAGGATGGAGCCACCATAATGACTGACACTTTAAATATCATCCCCACTCTGCTATATCCCCACCAATCAGTGAAGTCCATTATTTTCTAAACAGAACCCACAGAACGGAACCAGCGAGAACCAAACTAATAGAGACACAACAACTGACTCCACCTTACAGATGTGTCCTCATACACTATTATAGCAGTTGTGCCACACAGACTAGTCCATGGCCTGTGCGACTCCGCTTGCGTCAACCCACTTCGTCATGACTTGTTTGCTGGAATGTGCATTTTATTAGCAATGTGATACAGTAAAACCACGTCACAAGACTAGTGATTAATCAGATATGCGACATTTCTGTAGCAAAGGAGTCCGAATCTGCATAGAAAGTGCTACAATGCAGCGCCAAGTTCTGTTGTACCGCATCAGCAACTTTGTACATATTTAAAGCTAACTCCTGTGCTGTTAAAGTGGCAGCCCGATGTCTCTGGTACAGACAGAGCGGTGTTTTGATGCATCTGCGGTGCAAATAAAGGCACAAATTTACAGAGAAAGTGGCTTAGCCTGGTTTACTCACACCACGAGTCTCATACCTCATGGCATATTGAGGCTAGATGTATAAGGACACATCTGTACCTTACATATTGTACACATCTGGTACGCATACTTAGCAGGAGAGAACTTATATTAGTATTGCACTAATTGGGTAAAGGCATAAAACATCTCATGGCAAATTTTGTTTCCATTTTATTCTGCCTGTTTTCCTCTGCATAATGCACTGGAAATAAAACTTAACGCTATCACTATGTAACCAAAATAAAGCCGTATTTGCCCTAACACAAAGCCATGCTGAATGTAAGGTACACAAAGCACTTAGAAATGGATTCTCTGCATAACAGACAGACATGTAGTTTGGTCACAGAGGAATAACGCGTGTACGGTTACAATGGGGGTTGCATGATATAGAAGGACATATAGTTCTAAGAGATATGCAATATTGGATCAAATTGTATTTTAGGTTTGTTCACACATCGGTCCCTTATTAAGCTTTAAGGTACACAGTTCATAAATTCACCTATATATTAACGGGAGGCATTTGATATGCCGGCTGTCAGGATCCCGGTGCTCAGCATATCGGCGCCGGCATACCGACAACTATTCTCCCTTTTGGGGTATCCACGACACCCCTGCAGGGTGAATAAATAAAGTGCCGCACGTACCGCGCCACCACGCCCGCAGCATGGCGAGCGCAGTGAGCCCCCAAGGGGCTCTTTTGCGCTCGCCCTGCTGCCGGCATGCCAGCGGTCGGGATCCCGACATAACATAGTAGACCCATATTAACATCACATTCTAAGAAAAATATGTTACGTAAAGCATAACAGCATTTTAAGATGCCTTATCAGTATAATCTGTCTAAACCAGTGGTTCCAAACTGGGTGCCTCTGTGCCCTCAGCTGGTGGTCCAGGACCAATTCAAATTATTTATGATCAATGTAACAGGCAAAACCAGTGCTTGTGGCTTCCAATCATAAGATATGTGGACAAACAGATGTGAATCCTGTCCCTCCCACATAACTGACCCCAGGAATGACATATAAACACAATGTACTTAATTGAATATTCTTATCTGAATTTCTCGATAAAAAAAACTTTTGGCCTATGGGTGCTATATATATATATTTATTTTTTATTTTTTATTTTAGAGATGTGCGGGTTCGGTTTTACTTGGAGCTCGAAACGGCATCTTATTAGATCACGGATGTCACGAGTATGTATATATATATATATATATATATATATATATATATATATATGTTGCGATTGGCTGGCACTCTAAACTAACACCAACTCCCACGGTGCACGCAAAAGGAGATTTAAACAGCAAACAAATCAGGGCACTCGTGGTGTATAACTCCAAAAGAACAACTCTGTAAACAGAAAGACTTGCTTTGACTTGCAACGTTTCGGGCTTTAATTGCCCGTCGTCAGGCAGAAGAGACAAACAAGAATACAGAAAAAAGTTTACCTTTTAAGTCCTGCAGAGACCGGGCCGTTCGCGCCGGTCCACCACGCTCCCCCGCTGTCTTTCTGTTTACAGAGTTGTTCTTTTGGAGTTATACACCACGAGTGCCCCGATTTGTTTGCTATATATATATATATATATATATATATATATATATATATATATATATATATATATATATAAGACTCAGATTGGTCGGCACTCCGTGTTAACAGAGTCAACTGCCCCGGTGCCCTCCTATATAAATTGTACAGTCACTATGGTCCCTAGGGAGAGTTGGCACACTCCCAAACAATAAAAGAACCAGGCGGCACTCTGGGGACTTGATGCAAAAGATGTGAAGATTTAGTGAAAAAAATCACATACAAGATTTAGTGAAAAAAAAATCACAGCATACAGCCTTGACAAAAGCGTCCTGCGCGGCGCTGAAACGTTGGCAAAGCTATGCCACTTTGATATGTGATTTTTTTTCACTAAATCTTCACATCTTTTGCATCAAGTCCCCAGAGTGCCGCCTGGTTCTTTTATTGTTTGGGAGTGTGCCAACTCTCCCTAGGGACCATAGTGACTATATATATATATATATATATATATATATATATACACACACATTATATATATATATATATATATATATATATATATATATATACACATATATACACACACACACACACACACACATACATACACACACTGCATCTGCCACGACTGTGGAGGGTGCACTCTCGCCGAGAATCAGTCCATAAAGTATGTTCGTAGTTCAACTTCTTTAATAAAGTTCAAGAATAGTTTTTAAGTCGACGTTTCGGTCCAATTATGGGCCTTTCTCAAGACATGCAATTCATAATGTCTACAAAATAGTAAAATGTCTAAAACAGAAAACGAGTGTTATCCTCTGGTGTAAAGTCTATTTAACTATCTGATGTTTCTATCCATGGTATGCACCTGTTATTCATCCTAAGGTGGTGGTCTCATTTGACCTTTTTGTATATTAGTCACTCGTTTTCTGTTTTGGGGGCCTGGGAGGCACTGGTGAAGGTAGAGCATGTGACCATATATTTTAATGTATTGTATTCTTATGGCATTATTTTACTATTTTGTAGACATCATGAATTGCTTGTCTTGAGAAAGGCCCATATTTGGACCGAAGCGTAGACTTAAAAACGGCACTATTCTTGAACTTTATTAAAGAAGTTGAACTACGAACATACTTTATGGACTGATTATTGGCGAGAGTGCACCCTCCACAGTCGTGGTAGATGCAGTGTATTTGTGTGGCCCTACAAGGACACTGGTAGCACCCGCATTTCTATTCAGTTGAATTGATGTGAGTGCAGGGCTCTCTGTGGAGATAGATAGATAGATAGATAGATAGATAGATAGATAGATAGATAGATAGATAGATAGATAAAGATAGACAGATAGATATAAAATTAGCCTTTGCTTACTGGCCGAGTTTAGTACATTCAAAGTCACAGGTGGCCAGCTTCCAGACACGGGTAACTTTGGATAATGAGGCCGTTGAACATGATGGGAGCGCATGTATAAGCTGGGATAACTTCTCCCACTGTAGGGTATCATTTTAAAGTTGTTTATTGCGCCAATGAGATAGTCAACTATTGTAACTGCATGCAATCACTTTATGGTGACCTTGCCTGTCCATACTGTCCTGTGTCAGCTCACTGTGCTCTTATCAAGTATGGAGATAATCACTATTAAGTGATTAAGATGTTGTTTCTTAGTACATGAGGCAACTATGCCAAATACAGCAGCAAAAACTAGAAACGTATTAAGATGCCCTACATAGAGCAGATGTTATCGGAAGTTAGAACCTGTAGACATAGCACTGTAAAGCTCCCTACAAAACAGATTTTGGAGACCACAAATCTCAGAGACATATTCCCCATGGTTGGAGCTTAACCAGAAAATTCCTTGGCTGTGGTACATGTGTGAGGGATGGGTGCAGGGGAGGCTTTGTGTAGATTAGGAAGAGGTACAGAAGTGTCCCCCCACTCTACCAACCTCTCTCTGCTCATCCTGAGACTCCTCCAGTTTCAGCTTCCACCGTCCCTCCTCTTCTTCTACGCTGCGCTGCAGCCTCTGCAGAATTCCTTCCGTTTCCGCAAGCACAGATTTGTACTTTTCACACTCCATCTTCAGCATAATGTGGACTTCCTCCCCTTCCTTCAACTTCTGCTCCAGTACCTAGGAAAGGAAGATTTTCTGCCTCATTAACACGGACACAGTGATGTTGTGTCGCTCAGGTGAATTGAAGGGATTTCCAAATCTTGGTGGTAATACAAGGATCTTCAGCAGGACTATTTCATTACAGAACACGGACTTGTTCCACGTTGTGGGGAACATTCGGTACCAATAACTATGGAGTAGGCCAGTAAACAGGGAGAGACTAAGCGGTCTATTTACGAAGCCTTGGAGAGAGATAAAGTATCAGCCAATTAGCTCCTAACTGCCAAGTTACAGCCTGCATTTTAAAAATGTCAGAAGCTGATTGGTTGGTACTTTATCAATCTCCAAGGCTTAGGAAATAGACTAGTAAGACCGCCCCTCACCTTCACTTCCGCATCTCCTTTTTCATTCAAACAAACTTTTGCCAGCTTCTCAAATTCCTGAATCCATTCACCGTGATCCTAGGGGAGAGAACAAAATGTTTATTTCACAATTTAAAGCAATATTGTGACCATTACTGTGGAAAAAAAAGACACAATTCTTCTGAGAAAAAGGAAAGAACTCCCATCCCTGACTTATACCCCTTTCACATCGCACTAAAAACCCGGTATCGACACGGCATATTGCCGTGTCGAAACGGGTCCGTGTGCGATGTGAAAGGTCCTTTGGTAAATTAGCGGGTCGCCTGACCCGGTAATTCAACCCGGTAAAAAAGAAGGGTTATTACCGGGTTGATTACCGGGTCAGGCGCAGTGTGAATGGGAGCCGTTCCAATGCGATACGGCTCCCATTCACAGCAGAGGCGGCGCAGGAGATGAGCTCATCTCCCGGCGCCGCCTCCACCCCCGCCCCTGCTGCTGCTGCGCCCTCCGCTGCTATGGCAACCGACCCGGTATATTGCCGGGTCGGAAAGCCAGCAACGGAGCGCAAATGCCGGATCCCACCCGGTAAGTAGACGTTTCTCTTACCGGGTAGGATCCGGCATTTGCGATCTGAATGCAGCATAGGGTAATACACAATTGGCCATAAGATTTTTGCGCAGGATTAATGCACTCTTTTTCCTATTGCTGCGGCTACGTACGCTCCAGATTCTCACGCTACCCAATTGAAAATAACTGGACACAAAAAGTCTTAAGGACGAAACGCGTTGGGATTCCTCCTACTGACCTCACAATATCTTAGATAAGTTACCGGTATGCTCTTTTTATCTTGAATTTTTTACTTAATATGTGTTTTTAATTGCTAAAAAAATTATTTTTTACATTTATCTTAAACTCTGTAACACTAATAAATATGTATTTTTATTTTTAATTATTTAGTACTCCTCATCTATTTATATAGTTTTTTGAGACATCCCCTGTCAAAGTATGACACCATTGGTCCCTTGAACCCTTATTCCCAATCTCTATATACGTTCACAGTATCCTACCAACACTGTATATTTACAGAAAGTTGGGAGTGTCATTGTCATCTAAAAATTATAGTGTTATATCATCACAAGTGGTGCTGCATTTCTCTGTTTTTCACACACATACATATAATATATATATATATATATATATATATATATATCCATCTATATATATATATATATATATATATCTATCTATATCTCTCTTTTATATATATATATATATATATATATATATATGAGATATATATATGAGATATATATATATATATATGAGATATATATATATACACACACACACACACACACACATCTATATATATATATATATATATATAGAACAGACAGTAGAGGCACTCTCCAGAATTCATAAAGATGCAAAAAGGTGAATTTATTTATACGTTACACAATACACTCGAATGGTATTCCTTGATATGTCCTCAAGCGCTTTCGGCCCACAGAGGGCCTTCCTCAGGAGGCAGTATGTAATAATTCCATCAGAACATAAGACCAAACACAGGGTCTACCCGGATATCCAGCAGTAAGCTGGGTTATGCCTGACAGGCTCTATATACACCAGTGATCAATTAGAATTTGGCGCTAAACACGCCCCTAATATGACCTCATATCAAATGCGACATAATTATACAAACTAACATCTAAAGCAATCAGTACAAAATAAATACCAAAATTTCCCAACCAAGAAGGGGTAATGCAGGACACACTTATACTTAGCGGCCAGGCTCCATGTGACACAAGTGGGCAAAGCCCGTCCGTTGTAAACACTAATAGCGGACATTCCCCGTCCACAGCTGCTGAGTACAGACGGACCGCAGTGACGTGCGTAACTAGGCAACAAGCCGCACTTCCTGTCTGTGAAACGCACGTGTCACAAAGACGGAAGTAAAGCTGGAACGCATATCGGAACTCTCTTAGACAGAATAAAGACATCCAGTCTGTCAAATCCAAGTAAATTCTGAATTAATTCACTCCAATACGGAATCTATATTAAATAACATGGGACCTAGCCAGTTTAGTGTGTACCTCATTCCCCGGTGTAAAGAGCCAATCAGCTGCAGTTAAAAACCCCAAAGTTAAAGATAATAAACACACAATATACAAACCATAAGGGAATATACAAAAAATACACAAAAGAATTTAGTATTGATCAGACCATACAATGGGTACCCACTATTGCTGTATTATCTCTATGCAAAACTTGATATATAAATAAATAAATAGGATACCTCTTCATACAAAGATGAAGAAAATCTTATGATCCAATTAGTGGGTAACCCCAGTCGACCAATATTAAATCAAAAAAAACAAAAGAAACAGCCTTAGCTATAAAATATCATAATCACCACATATCCAGACAATAAAAATTCCTACATATGTATATACATATACCTATAGGTGTCGGTCAGAGCATATCACTACCCCTAATCAAAGATATTTTTTTAAAACAAACATCTATACGGGAAGATATGTATCAAAAGTGCTATTGCACAATCTATATCCACCATAGTCAACGTAGAAAAAAATTAAGAGGGTTAGATTCATTAAGTCCATAGGGGGACACTGAACCCAGTCTGTGGATCCACCTCGCTTCCAACTTCTTTAATAGGAGTGATCGATCCCCACCCCTCTTAGGAACCGGAACCCAGTCAATGATCCGGCACTTCAAGGACGCCACTTGATGTCCTAATGTTAGGAAATGTTGGGCCACCGGTTTGTCAGTCTGTCCTGTCAACAATGCCTTGTGAATTGAACTCCGATGGTTCGCCATCCTCTCCCTAAAGGTGCATGTGGTCATTCCCACATAGGGGAGGCCACAAGGGCAGAGGAGCATGTAAATTACATGATCGAGTCGGCAATGCAGCCGAAATCTAATATTAATCATTTTCCCACTTCGGGGATGCGGAAATTTATCTCCAGCCAACATGGAACGACATGTCACGCATCCAAGACATTTTACACAACCCTTCTTTTGTGGTTGCAGCCAACCACTTTCTTCCTTGGTGAGTCGCTTCGCTGGGTGCATGAGGAGCTGTTTCAGACTACGGCCACGTCTGTATGCCATCATGGGCGGTTGTTCAAACAGTCCCTTTAATTTAGGGTCAGACTTCAATATTGGCCAATGTCGTCTTAATGATGATCCAATGTTGGTGGATTTACCATCAAATTGTGTAACGTATATCATACGTGCCTCCTTCGGTGGTGCAGACCTTATGCATTTTGTTCGTGCCCTCATCAAGCAGGTATCAATAGTACTCTTTTTGTACCCCCTTTCCAAAAAGCGGCTCTTCATCTCCAGAATCTGTGTTTCAGCTTTTACTGGATCAGTATTGTTCCTCAATACCCGCATGAACTGGGAGATGGGTAAGCTTGATTTTAATGCCGGTGGGTGGTTACTTGTTGCGTGTAAGATCGTATTCCGATCCGTCTCCTTTCTGAATAGGGTGGTTCCTAATTTATTCCCCTTACGAAAGATTGTGAGGTCCAAAAAATTGATAGAATCCCCACTAATCTGACCAGTGAAGCGTACTGTGGATTCTAAACTGTTTAAGTGTTCCAACATACAGTTAAATTCAAACTCAGTGCCGTCCCATAGCATAAATATATCGTCTATAAAACGCTTATAATAAATGATTTTACTGCCATATGTAGGTAAGATATTAATCATCTCATATTGATGCATAAAAATGCCTGCATAGATAGGGGCCACATTGGAACCCATAGCAGTTCCTGAGCACTGTATGAAATAATCATTTTGGTACATGAAATGATTATTCAGCAAAATCAATTCCAAGAATTCCAATAACCCCTCAATGGGGATTGACAAAGTCCCTACTGTAATAAGTAGCTCCCTTACTGCTTCAAGACCCAGATCATGGGGAATTATAGTATATAATGATGACACATCAAGTGTCGCCAACAGAGTTCCTTCGTCTAGGTCACCAAGTTCCATGATTTTAATAAGGAAATCCCCAGTGTCTTTTAAGTAGCTAGGGATAAATGGGGTCAGTTCCTGTAAAAAAGAGTCTACAAACATCGCTAATGGTTGTAAGAGAGACCCTCTGGCTGATATAATCGGCCTTCCCGGGGGGCTGATCAAGGACTTATGAATCTTGGGTAGAGTGTATAGTATAGGACAGATGGGCTGTTCAACCTTCAAAAAAAGGGATATCTGTTCAGTCAGCCACCCCTGGCTGACCGATCTATCAACCAGAGAGTCAACCTTCTTTTTAATAAATGGCATCGGATTGGTATCACATTTAGTATAAGTATTCACATCGGATAACTGGCGCCTGACCTCAGCATCATAGCTCTGAAAATTCTGAATGACTACGGCCCCACCTTTATCGGCGGGCCTGATGACGATACTATCATTGTTACGTAGATCATTCAGAGCCTTGCGTTGCTCAGGCGTCAGATTCCCAAATGTTCTATCAGGCATGTTATTGAAATCGTTCTCAGTCATTCTCAGGAACGTCCGTATGCTAGCGCTACAGGTCGGTGGATCAAAGCTACTAGGTTTCTTCAGAACAGCAGATCTAGTTGTCCCTATCTCAAGATTCCCTGTTTTGTCACTGAAAAACTCTCTCAACCTTAGCTTCCGGCCAAATTTATATTGGTCGACTGCCAGGTTAAAGTCATCATGTCTGGCTGTTGGCACAAAAGATAAACCGAGAGCCAAGAGGGAGGTCTCATTAGTAGTGAGATTATAATCAGAGAGATTAAAAATATTGGTTAAACTTTCTTCCTTCTCCCGCTTCTCTTTAAAACCGCCTCTTCTTGGGTGGGGTCTTCTATTTCTACTCGGTTTTTTGCTGCCGCCACCGGTCTGCCTCTGCCTAAAAAACCACTTGGAGGTCTAGATCCCAGGGAATCTGAATCTGAAGCTGAGTGGGATGTCGATGAGTCTGCACCCGGTTGGTATCTATTACGGAAAGGTCTATTTTGTCTAAACCGTCTAGAATTACCTGTTCCACCCGTTAACCATCTGTATACCTGATGGGTAGCATAGTCATGATTCACCGCCTGTAGCTTTTTCCTTTTAAATGTTACCAATTCGTCTTTAAACGTATCAACCTGTGTTTGAATCTTTTCACACCAGGTATCGGTTTTATCCGATTTCAAAGTCTGGTGATGGGTTTTTTCAAATTTGACAATTTCTTCACGAATTTTCACCAACTCCAAACCAACCTCTTCAATAACTAATAAGATGAGATCGAGTGAGCACTTATTTAATACTCCACACCATTTGGTGCAAAAAGCAGCGTTGGTTCTACCAATGGTGGGAGTATTGCTCACCCGAAATCCTCGTGGTATTTTTTTGGAGCGGTGATATTCTGAAAGGAACTGGCCATGGAGCGTAAGCTCAACCTCCCGACGTTTCAAACGAGTAATTCTATGGAATAAATCAATGGACTTCTCAGCAGGTAATGATTTAAATTCAAGGTGATCAAAATACACTTTTTCTGCGTCATCATCTGTTAATGAAACTACTTGATTTTCAGCTGCTAAGAGGAGGCCTTCATCAAAAGAAGGAGTACCTGATTGGGTCATTCTCAATAACCTAACAACATATGGTGGCTAAGGGGACTAGACTCTGAAGTATAGCCCCAAAACACCTAGATCTTTTACAGACAAAATACAATCACATATCTCAAAGCAAAGAGCCTGAGCATACTATGGGACGACACTGAATCTTCTGACCGACACCTACAAAAAAAGTGTATATAAATACACAAAACATCAAAAAAAGCAAAATTAGACCATAAACATAATTAAAATTGTTAAAATTGGGGAAAGAGATAACTGCCGTAGAGCCCACTCATACGGCTCAAGATATCCCAACAGGTAAACTTGAAAATGAGAAAAAAATCAGGTGATGGGTGTCCAACCAGAAACCAGTTTTATAGAAAAAATTTTGGATATATATATATATATATATATATATATACATACACACACAGATTGAGTATCCCATATCCAAATATTCCGAAATACGGAATATTCCGAAATACGGACTTTTTTGAGTGAGAGTGAGATATTAAAACCTTTGTTTTTTGATGGCTCAATGTACACAAACTTTGTTTAATACACAAATGTATTAATAATATTGTATTAAATGACCTTCAGGCTGTGTGTATAAGGTGTATATGAAACAAATGAATTGTGTGAATGTAGACACACTTTGTTTAATGCACAAAGTTATAAAAAATATTGTCTGAAATGACCTTCAGGCTGTGTATGTAAGGTGTATATGAAACATAAGTGCATTCTGTGCTTAGACTTAGGTCCCATCACCATGATATCTCTTTATGGTATGCAATTATTCCAAAATACAGAAAAATCCGATATCCAAAATACCTCTGGTCCCAAGCATTTTGGATAAGGGATACTCAACCTGTATATATATATATATATATATATATATATATATATATATATATATATATATATATATATTTATTTATTTCCTCTCTCTCTCTCTATATATATATATATATATATATATATATATATATATATATATATATATATATATATATATATATATATATATATATATATACACACTGCTCAAAAAATAAAGGGAGCACTTAACACAATGTCAATCACACTTCTGTGAAATCAAACTGTCCACTTAGGAAGCAACACTGATTGACAATCAATTTCACATGCTGTTGTGCAAATGAAATAGACAACTGGTGGAAATTATAGGCAATTAGCAAGACACCCCCAATAAAGGAGCTGTTCTGCAGCTGGTGACCACAGACCACTTCTCAGCTCCTATGCTTTCTGGCTGATGTTTTGGTCACTTTTGAAAGCTGGCAGTGCTTTCACTCTAGTGGTAGCATGAGACGGAGTCTACAACCCACACAAGTGGCTCAGGCAGTGCAGCTCATCCAGGATGGCACATCAATGCGAGCTGTGGCAAGAAGGTTTGCTGTGTCTGTCAGCGTAGTGTCCAGAGCATGGAGGCGCTACCAGGAGACTGGCCAGTACATCAGGAGACGTGGAGGAGGCCAACAACCCAGCAGCAGGACCGCTACCTCTGCCTTTGTGCAAGGAGGAACAGGAGGAGCACTGCCACAGCCCTGCAAAATGACCTCCAGCAAGCCACACAAATGTGCATGTGTCTACTCAAACGACCAGAAACAGACTCCATGAGGGTGGTATGAGGACCCGACGTCCACAGGTGGGGGTTGTGCTTACAGCCCAACACCGTGCAGGACGTTTGGCATTTGCCAGAGAACACCAAGATTGGCAAATTCGCCACTGGCGCCCTGTGCTCTTCACAGATGAAAGCAGGTTCTCACTGAGCACATGTGACAGACGTGACAGAGTCTGGAGACGCCAAGGAGAATGTTCTGCTGCCTGCAACATCCTCCAGCATGACCGGTTTGGCAGTGGTTCAGTAATGGTGTGGGGTGGCATTTCTTTGGGGGGCCGCACAGCCCCCCATGTGCTCGCCAGAGGTAGCCTGACTGCCATTAGGTACCGAGATGAGATACTCAGACCCCTTGTGAGACCATATGCTGGTGCGGTTGGCCCTGGGTTCCTCCTAATGCAAGACAATGCTAGACCTCATGTGGCTGGAGTGTGCCAGCAGTTCCTGCAAGACGAAGGCATTGATGCTATGGACTGGCCTGCCCGTTCCCCAGACCTGAATCCAATTGAGCACATCTGGGACATCATGTTTCGCTCCATCCACCAACGCCACGTTGCACCACAGACTGTCCAGGAGTTTACGGATGCTTTAGTCCAGGTCTGGGAGGAGATCCCTCAGGAGACCATCCGTCACCTCATCAAGGGCATGCCCAGGCGTTGTAGGGAGGTCATACAGGCACGTGGAGGCCACACACACTACTGAGCCTCATTTTGACTTGTTTTAAGGACGTTACAGCAAAGTTGGATCAGCCTGTAGTGTTTTTCCACTTTAATTTTGAGTGTGACTCCAAATCCAGACCTCCATGGGTTAATAAATTTGATTTCCATTGATAATTTTTGTGTGATTTTGTTGTCAGCATATTCAACTATGTAAAGAACAAAGTATTTAATAAGAATATTTCATTAATTCAGATCTAGTATGTGTTATTTTAGTGTTCCCTTTATTTTTTTGAGCAGTGTATATACGCATATATACACACACACACACACACACACACACACACACACACACCGACCCAATCGGCAGCACTCCGGTCAAAGAAACTTCACTTGAGGCTGGCTCATAAGCAACGTTTCAGCGTCTTTTATTGACGCTTTTGTCAAGCAGCATACATGTATGCTGCTTGACAAAAGCGTCAATAAAAGAAGGGAATCTGAACAGTGATCATCCAGAGGCTCATCCATAGGCCTGCAGAAAATCCACAGAACAACTAACTAGGATAATAGGATTTTGGTACTTACCAGGTAAATCCTTTTCTTTGAATCCATAGGGGGCACTGGAGTACTCTTGGGATATGGACGGGCGTAGCCGAACAAAGGCACTGAATATTCAAATTTAGGACTCTCCCCCCCCTCCATATCCCCGAGTACCTCAGTGTACGACCTCAGTGTTTTTTACTGAGCGAACAGGAACGATATAGAGAGGTTGACAATGGAGAATACCTATAACATAACGGACAACACAATGTTGACCCATAACCTTACTGTCAACTAAACAGTTGACACCATAACCGATAGAACTTTATAATTTGAACCAATCGGTGAAAATGTGTTACCATAAGCTCCTCTGAGCTTAATATCAATCAAGTAAAACTTGTTACCCTAAGCTCCCTTGAGCTTAAAACAACCCAGGTAAAACTGCTCTGGGTGGGCGTCCAGTGCCCCCTATGGATTCAAAGAAAAGGATTTACCTGGTAAGTACCAAAATCCTATTTTCTTTATCATCCACTAGGGGTCACTGGAGTACTCTTGGGACGTACCAAAGCTTCCCTCGTGGGCGGGAGAGCTGTTTGATACTTGTAACAGTAGGCAGCCCAAAGCTAGATGCTGATGGCGCCACCATTTATAACGTGTAAACGTGCACAAACATGGTGCACATGAAGGCTATATAGCCGCGTTTTAGACACTCCACGACCCACTGGGTCTGACATTCCCACAGAACCTGTGGGATGAGCTATTACTGACGTAGGCGATTGTAACTTAGCCTTAAGGTAAACCTGACTTGTAGTCATTATTATTACCCAACTGGATAATGTCTGCTAAGAAACTGGCTAACCCCAGTTGGCAGTATCATAGAGAACAAACAACGTATTCATATCACGTACTGTTGACGTCCGGGACATATATAAACGCGTAATGCGTGTACCACATTCAGAATTCTAAAATGTGCTGTCCACACAGGAACCCCTATTGGTATATTGATGTGAAGAATACGAAAGCGTGATTCGTCCGAAGATCTGCTTTGTCATGAGAAAACTCAAATACGGTGCCTTGGAATACAAGGCACCCAAATATGAAAACAAAACCCTTGCCGAAGCCAAGGCTATAAGAAAATTGTTTTCCAAAGTGAGAAACTTAATTCCCATTTGTTGAAAGGGTTCAAAATATGAAAACTGTAAGAAAACTGAACCCAACCTCAAGTCGCCTGGCGCTGTAGGTGGGATAAATAGTCTCTGAACTTTGATGACACCTTGTAGAAAGATGTGTACAGACGCAAATAGAGGCAAACGTCTTTGAAAATAAGTTTACCACACAGATACCTGCACTCTTAGTGCAGATTAACGCAGTTTTCCATGCCACCCCGTTTAACAGAATACGGGTAACTTGAAGGATGATGTTGGAAACTTCCAAGGTTTACAACCTATGTAAGCACACGAAATTTTGTAATAATGAGCTGCCTTAAGCGGCTTACTAGCTCGTAACATGGTTGGTATAACCGATACTGTAATGCTCTATTTCGTAATAATGAGCTGCCTTAAGCGGCTTACTAGCTCGTAACATGGTTAGTATAACCGATACTGTAATGCTCTATTTCTTAAGAGGGCGGTCTGAACCCTCACCCCGTCAGCCGCAGCTGCGGTACATAGATAATAGGTACCTAGGTAACTATGGGTAAACGAACGTTCCCTGATGTAACAGGTTGGACTTATTATGAGCGGGCCAAGATCGTGTGCCAGTATTCCTTTAAAATTCGAGAAGCAAACTTCTCCGAAACCCATGAGATACCACCAGTATGTTGTGACGAACTGTCTTATGATCCGTTTTGGCAACGGAGAGAGCAGTGGAAAATGGTAGAGCCAGATACCCGATGCTGAATGACCACACGAATGTGAGAGACTCCACCGCCACTGCCCTTGTGATCTGTTTTGTACCCATACTGATCTTTTCTAATTGTGGCGAGATGCCATCCTGTATACTTGAGGGTAACCCCCTTCTGTGGACTCACATATGACACACCTGTGGATTTAATGTCCAGTTTTCAGGATCCAAATCCTGACGGGTGAGATCCTCTGTCTAACAGATGTCCACTCACGGAATGATCTCTTGACATTTTCACATAATGGTGTTCTGAGCCATTGAGGATTTGAGTCACATGCCGCATTGCCATGCGGCTTCTTGGTTCTCATGCCGCATTGCCATGCGGCTTCTTGGTTCTCACTGGTTGTTGTGTATGCAACTGCCGTTGCCTTGTTTGACTGCTTAAGGCCAGCGTGAGGCAGGCATCAAAAATTTACATGAAACTCACGGTTGTTCCCCTCCACGGAAATCTTTAGTAAAAGGCGAAAGATTTATTCGTTCTGAAGAGAAACCAGAGTATATCCCTGGTCAGACTGAAAGCGAATCATGTATTGCATTGTAAAATGCACAGAGTTCTAGGACATTTATCGACCGCAATCTGTCGTGTTTTAGAACCTTTGTCGCTGATTTTAACTACAAATCCTGACCCTCTGCGACTGTAGTCCAGAGTATATGCACCCTTGTTCCTCTGTGGGAAACGCGAGTGAAGGGTGGCGAACTAAATTGAAAACACATCTTTATTCTTAATAGGTGAATACACCAATGTACCGCTAGTGTGCGTGTTTTGCACTAATTACTAGATGTACATTTGTTCTTGCTGGTGTAGTAGGTAAAAGTCTTTGATTTACCGTATTTATAATCTTACCTAGGAATTGACATCGTTTAGACGGAATTAGATGCGATTGTTTTCGAACTTGATCTGCTACCGCAGTATACCTTAGTAGCGCAAGTTAGAGGAACTTTGTTGAGACAGAGTTCTTATGTGAGATGAGCTATCATCCCAACATCACTTTGGTAAATACCCAAAGCGATAAGCAACGGTAGACATGAAATGGTTAATGGTTGTGGCGATTTGCAAACGCTAGAACCTGTGATGAACAAACCGGACTGGGTAAATACGCATTGTGAAGATCAAATGCAATTATGCAAATTTTGTGGCTCCAATAAGCAAATACTAACCGCAGAAAATCCATTTTCTAACTGTAGTAAATGACTTGCTGACTGATATTGCGACAGAGCTGTTTGGTTTTGCTCAAACAGAAGGGAATAAGTAACTTTGACTCTGTTGGCGTACTACTGCCTGGTTTATAAACCAGCAAAGACTAAATGACAACCTGCCAACCGTTCGACAGAGACAGTTTTGTACTTTAAGCTGTAAATAGCTGAGACATGTATGAGTTGAAGTCCTGAAACCTCGCAAATGTAACATGTAAAGACACGCTTCCCCAATTGTAAAAGAGGTCATCAAACCACTGGCTTGCTGACTGTAACGTCATGTCGTCAACGTCAGCGTGACTGTTTCTTATAAAGGGATAAAACGCCGTTACAAGTATGCGCTAATGGCTGAATAGCCTAAAGGGATAAAATGCCGTTACAAGTAGATCAAATGTATGAGCAAACAAGCTCTGGCATTGTCGCGCTTAACTAGCGACCATGAAAATAACCGGCGTTAGCAGAAGCTTTACAGATATGCTCTGCAGCTTATTTTAACAGTGATCGGCATGGTTTCATACATAGATTCTAGTGACCCACATGTATCTGTGGTTTTTATAATGTTTGACAGAAACACATATGTACCCTTCTCACTTGTAGTTATCGGTGTGAGATTTGACATAGAATCGTGCATTAAATTATAAGACCAGTGAAATAAACACTCTGGTACCCAAAGGAAAATTGGCCCTTTGGAAAGACTGTCTTTTGTTAACGCTGGCGGAGTCATTCCGAGACTCCGATTACCGCTGTTTTAATTTGAATTGCCAATGTTAACAATTTTAGTCTGCACTAGAGCCTTATTCGCTATGTAGACAGACATCATAATAGGCAACAAACAGACACTTGCACGACTTAATAAAGTTATTATATGGCATATATATCAATATATATATGTTATTGCTGAACAGCATATTTATTAGGAAACTAAAGTGTTCTTTATGTGAAAAGCAGTTCACATGGGCATGAAACCCGAACCAAATTCCTACTAACACCCCTGCGCCTTCTGGTGGCTTAAAGATGTAGGGCAGGAATGTTCTAGAATCATCCTGAACTAAAAATTCCCACTAACACCCCTGCGCCTCCTTGTGGAGTAAAGGTGTATGGCCGGAATGTTCAGGAATTATAAGCTGGAAAAACAGCAATGATTAAAAATGGCCCTTATGCTTTCACTGAAAATCACAGTACAGGCAGTGTTAATATAGGCTTAATAGCCTTTTATACAGGTAATATATGCTTAATAGCGTATATGTTATTACAGGTCTATTATACAGTAAACCCATACACTTAGTTAACTTCCAGTTACTCTAAATCCAGCCTGCAGTGTATATATTATATTGCAGCCTTAACCCATTCACTGCTTAATAAACTGAACAGCCTTTTTGTTAACCCATGCTGCCTCTGCTGCTATGGGCATTTACTCCCCCCTCACCCCCCCTGCAGCTGCGCTGCTTGTGAGGTAACTTCTATCCTATGTTACCTGCAGCGGATTGGAGCGGGTGCAGGGAGAGCGTATCAGCCCCTTGTGTCCCGCGATTTCCCCCTGTTCAGCCGTAGTGCTGTCCCCTCTTACACCGCAATAGCTAGCAGAGGGGTGCCGGGGAGCCGGATAGCAGCGGGGGACGGATGTAGGAGGCCAGCGGCAGCAGCCTGTCTGTCCGCGGCTGGCTGTATAGCGGACAGCGGGAGCCGGCCGGAAGATCGTGGGGCGCCGGATATGAGCGGCGTCGCTGGCTCTCTGCAGAGTAGCTGGCTCGGGCGGCGCTTTGTACAGCGGTGGCCGGGTACCAGCGTTGGGAGAGCGGCCGGCGTCTGATTGACGTGCGGCCGCTCGGAGCTGTGTAATCTCAGTTACCACCCCCTAGCTATACTGCAGTGTCCAGCTTAGCGATGGGAGAGCGGCCGCCGTCTGTGATTGACGTGCGGCCGCTCGGAGCTGTGTCCTCGCTGGGAGAGCGGCCGGCGTCTGTGATTGACGTGCGGCCGCTCTGCTGCTTGGAACGGGTGCAGGGACATAATTCAGCGGGGCATGAGCGGCGGCTGTAATCAGCTGTGGGCAACAGAAAAAAGAAACACTTTCCCCACACTGCAGGGCGGCAGCGTGAGCTGACCGCCCTGACCCCACCATACCTTGTGCTGCAAGCTCCGTCCAGCTTGAGACGGGCTTCTGATGCTGGCTGTGACGGACTTCTAAGCTCTGTCCAGCTTTCAGATCATCATCTTGGCTGTGCTATCCTGGCTGTGACGGAGCTTCTTCTGTAAGCTCCGTGCAGCCTGCAGGAGACAGCTGCCTGTGGCTGTGAGGGTGCTCTTTGTGAGGACCGACACGCCATGCGCTGCCTTGCAGCGCCTGTGGCTGTGAGGGTGCTCTTTGTGAGGACCGACACGCCATACGCTGCCTTGCAGCGGCACCATCCCGGACCCCTGTTTTTCAAGAAACTGGGGAAGGGAAGTGTAAAATAAAAAGAAAAATAAAATCTCAAATGTGGGCTCTTCCCACAAGCCTTGATGTTCGTGCTGTGAGCACCGAAAAAACACTGAGGTCGTACACTGAGGTACTCGGGGATATGGAGGGGGGGGAGAGTCCTAAATTTGAATATTCAGTGCCTTTGTTCGGCTACGCCCGTCCATATCCCAAGAGTACTCCAGTGACCCCTAGTGGATGATAAAGAAACCACCGGAGTCACAAACGGAAAGGCCCGAAGGACTATTGCCCAGGTGAACCCGGAACCTGGAATCAACCAAAAGCAATAAGTCCAAGCCAGTGCAAGGACCCGCCCTGTCCGTAGGGAACAGTAGCAAGAGGAAAAAGGTCCACCAGGGGAGCCAGCGCAGCTGCCCTGTGTCCAATGGGTCAAAAGGAGCCGAGTGGAGGACCCTAGGAACCTGGGACACGTCCCCCAGAGAAACTGGGTGTATCAACAAAAGCCAAACAGGAAGACATGCCTGATAAAGGATCAGATGACTGAGAATTGATCCTGCTGACATTGAAAAACGGACTGACAAAGCCTAGACCCTTCTTCAAGAAGATGATCTTTGTAGACCCATGTCCACAACTGGCTCGGGAAAAACCAGCAGGCCTGAAAACCTGAATGAACAGGGAGCAAAACCTTTGGGAAATTCTTAAATAATAAAGGATCACCAAAGGCCTGACAACGTCAGGCCGAAGCAGTCTCCCAGGCTCTTTGGAAAATCCCTTGACTGTAGGACGGTGGTCACCAGAGCCATCCCATAAAAGAGAGACAGTTTTGACCAGGATGCCGACCAAGGCCCTGAGAACGAAGTGTCGGTCTCAGAAAAAGGCTCAGTGGCGCAGCAATAGAAAAGAAGGCCAACAGAAAGGCTCCGGAGATCCAGACAGCCCAGCCGATGAGGCAGATCCAGAGACAAATCGAAACGTCCTCTATCTGCTTGAACCTATGGATGCCTACAGAGGGATGGCTACTATGGGGGTCACTCAGACCTGGTCGCACGCAGGCGTTTTTTGCACTGCTGCGACCATGTAATCATCGCCTACAGAGGAGGGGGTAATCGCTGTGCAGGGGTGCAATCGGCTGTGCAGTGAGCCGCACAAACAAAAGTTTGTGCAGTTTCTGTAAAGCCCAGGACTTACTCACCCGCTGCGACGATCCGGGCTGATGCTGACGTCAGGAACACTCCTCCCGAATGGCTGGGCACGCCTGCCTTTTTACGGACACTCCCTGAAAACAGTGAGTTGCCGCCCACCTTCATCCTGTCAATCTTCTTGCGATCGCCGGTGGGATCGCTTTCTTTGTAAGTTCTGTCGCTGCTCGGCGATCCCCGTCACCGGCAGCCGATGCGCTGTTCAGACCCAATCGCACGGCTGCGAAAAAAGGCATCATGCGAACAGGTCTGAATGACCCCCCTGTGTGAGAGACGAACGGGGAGAAACTCATGTAAGTCATCGATGCAATTACAAGAATAGGTGCAGGATCTCAGCATGGGAACTGGAACTCGGCACCCAGCATCTGCGAGACCGCATCACGTCCATTCTAGAAAGGTCCAGACAGCCGACAAGCAGTTGAAACCTTTCCGTGTGCGGATCCCCTAGAAAAGAGACTAAGCCAAGCGCTCAAAGAGTCTAGAGCCCCAGCCTTGGAAGGGGAGCTGGCGAACCAGAGGCGTCCTGCGTCCGTGGTACCTGTGACCATAGGAAACTTCTGCCCCAGCGCTGAGGACTGGCATCAGAGGTGATCAAGTCCCAGTCTTGAATACCGAAGGGCAGGGACGGTAGTCCAGGCCGTACTTGAGACACTATCCTGTAAAAGAGTGGAGAATCCCTTGTGAGGTGACCAGGATCCTGAATTGTATATGCCAATAAAACCTGGTCCAAGCTTAGAGGACAAGGGAGGAACTGAACAGATTCCCTCCTGTGAAACATGGCTACTACGGAGCTCAGGGTCCACATGTAGGTCATGGATGAACACTCTCTAAGGACTGAGGATAGCCCGAAGTCTGGACAGCAGGGCTCGCAACCAGTCGTACGGGAGAAAGATCTACTGGACAGTTAAACTCTGTAACGTAGCCTATCTTGTGAAGGTGTGAAGACAAGTCTGCTCCTCGAGCTTCTAGTCCCTAGGCTGAAGAGGCTCCACCATCTCCTGAATGTATGCTATCAAACACTCTGGAAACTGAGCGCAGAGAAGGAGGTCGACCAAATGTGGTGACATCCCTGTGATGCAGATGTGCAGCCACAACCAAACACGGATGTCGTTGGCCTGAACAGCCATGTCTTACAAGGTAGTAATGTACCTGTAAGCCAAATGGAGAACATAAAGACAAGCAAACAGCCAAAACTGCATCCTAAATGCTTTGGGATGCCATATAACCTCCTGGTGCCCAGACCTGCAGTAAGGGGCACAGCAACTCCCCACAGAACTGGGGGAACTGAAGACCCAGTCAACAACTGGAAATGGAGAATAAGACGATAGGTGCCGTGCACTGTAGAACCTGACACAGGGATGCTGCAAAAAAACCCTGTAAAAGAATGTGGAGTCGGGACAATGACTCTGGAATACGAGAGGGAGTCCACTGACTCCTGATAAACTTCAGCCTGTCCGCGATCCCACGGAAAACATAAGCTGAAAACCACTGAGGGGGACTTTGCCCTAAAATTTAAAGTGAAGCCCTGAGAGACTCCCTCTCTGACCCAAGTGTCCAATGTGGCCCCAATCCGCTGCGGAGACGTAGGTCTCCATTCCTGGGAACCCCCAGAGGAAGACCTGTCAGTCACATGGTAGGGCTGTAAGCTGGTCTGGTAGCTGGATGTCCGGTTACCCAGGGCGCTCAAGCACAGGGCTGTAAACCACCTGGCTGGAGCTAGCTACCTGAAAAAAACCTGACTCTTAATCTTGCCATACAGGCGGAAGAAGTTCAGGACCGAGCTGGTGCGGCTAAAGCAGAAACATTGTTATGGAAGTGTCAAAGTCAGAAAAATGTCTCAATGCACGTTGCCATATTTGCACCGCACACTGGTCCGCGCTGCGCGTGCGTACGCTCTCCCGTGGAAGCGCATACCCGCAATAGCGTGCACACGCAGGCGCGGTATGCGTATTTACGGTAGAGTTTATGTGGTCGTAGCGTGCGACTCATTCGTTACATATTTTCACAATTAATGTAGTTTATAGATCATGGTCCCTTTGATAGATTCTGAAAGTTTGGTTAAAATACAATGTCCCAGAGCTGAGGAATCCCTCTTTATATCGTACGAAGGGTCTAACAGGAATCATATAGCAGTGTTTGGTACCCATCGGAAGAGTATTTAATTAGCAATATTCCGGTGTTGGTTTGGAGCGTATTAATCGCTCGTGCGAATAGTTATGGACATAAGAAGTTTATGTCCATTTCTATTATTTACACATACTCAGGTATGCGGCGGGAAACCCAGTTTCCCACCCACCTGAGCTGTTGGAAATCGTCACAGCCCACCTGTATGAATCACCCTATGACCTTTTGTTATGATGCAGGGCCGAATTCCTTCGGCCAATGGACAATGGGATTGTAGGACCAGGAGATTGCATTGTGTGTAGGGCATAAATAGGCAGGCCGACCACATCCAGCTCTCACTCTCTCATCAACGGTTATCTGCTGATAGCCGGGAGCTGGATATCGAGGCGCAGGCGATCATACCCTTTGTGCGTAAGTTTCTCTCCGTAATCATTGTCTTTCTGTGAGCCAATTTCTCTCCATCTCTCTCTCTCTCTCTCTCTCTCTCTCTCTCCTCTTTTCTCTTATATCTCTCATAGTATTATAGTATTGTACTGTATTGCATTTAGGTCAGTGTAGTATTGTCTTTTTGTATTTATTGTTTAGTTCTGTGGTTAGGAAGTCTCTGTTATATTGTAGTGTATCATTTGTACTGTTATCCCCTTTTACAAGTATATTAGATATAATACAGTTAATAGGCTTTGGAACCTAAACCAGTATCTGTGCATTTTCTATAGTGTTAAGTGTTCACTTGAGCGTCGGTGACGCTCAAGCAGCTTTGTAGTTAGTCAGGTTACACAAGGTTGCATTTACACCCTGTACTCACATTAAGGTATTCAATGTATTTCAATGGTATAAGGTTTTAACATAAAGGTATAGTGTTGTGAGCGTCTGCATCGCTGGTGACCTCCTCGTGGTCTCGAGCGTATGCTACGCCATAGCGAATCATTCCCCTAGACATAGCCAATAACGTGTCCTGTGATCACTGGGCCGTGAGCGAACGTGACGCTTGAGCGTCTCGCCTACGGCTGAGCGATCGCTACGCCAATAGCGTACCATTACGGTACTTCTTAAGTAAACAGCGTACAGTGTTCTTAGCTTCATAAAGGGTTGTTTATACGACAAGGAATTTAGCATTGTCAATTGGGGGCCTCGTCCTATACTTCTCACATCTGCACTAGGTAGATCAGCAGACATTATCCCCCAGCAAAGGGTGGGAGATTGTCTCATAGTGCTGACGGGATAAGCGTCTGCTTCGCTTAGATAAAGAGTGCTGAAGGAACCCGGTAACCGGAAGTAAGAACAAAACGCTTGTGTCTTTTAAAACTGTTTATTTTTCTTTTGTCTTGCGTACGCACGCATATATCTGCATTTCTGTTTCATTTTCGTATATCACTATTCCTGTTTGCCAATTTTATAGTTGATAGAAAGTGCTAAAAAGAGATTTGCTGTTATTTCATAGTAGAGGTAATAGTTAAAGTATAGAACAAACACACGGTTTGTCTGAGATACAAGGCAGTCAGTGTGGATTGCGGTAGATGATCAGGGATCATTTACATTGATAAAAATATATTGTGTTACGGTGGATCTTTATATTGCGTACACGTGTCGCTAACAAAGACTAGCGTACGCAATCCAAAGGCAGACGCACGCAGCGTTCATTACGCAACGCAGCGTCCGGTTACGCCCACGTAGCTCAAGCTGTGATAAAGTGAGGTAACGCAAAGGCGATAATTAACGCACAGCGGTAGATAACGCGACGCGGTAAATAACGCAAATCTATTTTTGACAAAAAAAATCTGAAATTTAGTTTAACAGATCCTGCTCCTAATTGGTAACACTTTTGGCCTAAAGACAATTTCTGCGCAGAAATAGATATAGAAACAAAAGTGTACATGTGTTGAGTGAGTGTGTTTTGTATACAAAAGTTTATATAACTTTAAGGTGGAACCAAAAGGAAAGCCGGGTACTCGTCAAGGGACATACGTGTAAGTGACATATACGGTGGCTAGGGAGGCATCCCTGGTTAAATAATATTTGAGCATTAGAGTATAGCGGACCATAAGGAACAAGACCAGGAGGTCATAAGGAACAAGACCAGGAGGTCGTAAGGTAAAAGGTCCGCTATAAAAGTCCAGTGGCACAACGCCTGGGGTGTTGGTGCAGAACCCATATAGGCCATAAGCTCTTGCTGAAGGAATCGCGGCCGGAAACATCGATTCCATTGGTCTTTCAGTACATGACAAGTAGTGCTCGTGTACTGAACGATTGGACCGCACGTAATTGTGTGCAGTAGTTAGTAATCTGACCTAATACCATTAGAGTAAAGTGGTCACAAACGCTATTTGTACATTCTGACGTGATTTGTGTAATTTTTTATTTTTGGAAGGGAAGTTCGCTGGTCACTCAGGAACTATCTAACAACCCCACCTTTACTGGAAAGAGTAAGTGTCCTGCGGGTAACCCTCATATGTTCCAGTAAACTGAAGGTTCCATAGGGGCCCTGTATCGAGTACGCCAGCACCACGTCGGTGTGATCAGGTCGTATTGGTCGAGGTGGGCGAGTGAGTGGGGTACTCGGTAAACCGCCACCGCCGGCCTACTGTGGAGTAATTTGGTTGTCTGTAAAGGCTTGCTGAAAACCTTGATACAGAGATCCAAGGAGGACTAAGCAACACCTGCAGACTATGGGGGCCAGTTGCTCAGGTAGGGGGCGATCAACCCTGGTTCAAGTTGATTCTGTGAACCGACCAGTTGGGTCGGCACGATATGTAATGTGTGAAAAATACGGTAGTCACACAGAGGTTTTATGTGATGAATGGGAGAGAATGACAGTACAAGACAGGGACAAATTCCCAAGAATAGGTAGCTTCAGTCCAGAAGTGTTACAAAATTTAAGGAGGAGGATATGTCTCGTAAAATCAGCAAAGAGACGAATTCAGCATCATGATTATTTACAGTTATGGCACCAGGAAGGTGAGATACAGAGAGGTTTGGCTCTGGCGGCAGGATCTGGGGCAGTCAGGAAGTTGATTGCCACAGCTCCTCCCCCACCATACATTGCAGGAGAGAAGTTGATTGCGGAGAGAAACGCACTGGGTTGTAAAACACAAACTCTTAGTAACACTGTAAATGTTAATGATGTTAACCAAATAACTCATGCAAGTATTAACCCGTGCAAGTTGTACCCTGTTGTGAACCTTCCTCAGGAGTGTGATCAAGAAAACGATTCAGCAACAATTTCAGCTCTCTCTCTTGCGGCCACCATAGCAGAGACCACAGTAGGCACAGCGACACCCACGAGATTAGTGAAAGCCCCTAGCGGAGGGATAGGTGAGGTCGTGTCAACGGGTAAGTACGGCACCATGCACTACACTGAAACAATTGTACCACAACAAGCAGTAGAATCTACACAGGAAGAGGCTGTTAGAATTGCTCCTGTAAGGGTAATAGCAGTTCCCAATGGAAAAACAGATGTGTCTGGAGCCACTCCCATAAGGAACATTGCCATGTACACTCCATTTTCCAGAATGGAATTAAGAACAATAGTGTCCGAATTTCCTGACCCCAGGAAGGATTTAGTTGCTAGCCAAAAATACATCAGGGATTTAGGTAACACTGTAGAACCCAACAACAAGGATTGGCAGATACTGCTAAGAGCTTGTTTACCTTCCAATGTTGATGCAACTCAATTTTTAGCTGATTGTGCATTGGATAAAGATGTACCGCTTACAGACGTGTACAACAAGGATAATGTAAAAAGGATAAATTTACAGCTAAAAGAGTATTTCCCAGCCGTTGTTAAATGGAATAAAATATTTTCCATTAAGCAAAAGGAGTCCGAAACGGCAACAGAATATTTTCACCGGGCACTATTAGAAATGGCAAAGTACACTGGTATAGAAGACATTAAGACCAACCCAAACCATCGAGAAGTAGCAGTATCTGTACTGATGGATGGTTTGAAAGAAACATTAAAAGCTAGGGTACAGACCACGCAGCCATGTTGGCGAGGTCTGTCAGTGTCCACCTTGAGAGAGGCTGCTATTGATCACGACAGAAATATCACTAGGCACAGGGAGTCGCAAAGTGATAAGTTGATGTCCGTAAGTATACAGGCGCTGACCACAAGGCAGCCTGCGTATGTACCACCGAATCCTGTGGGTAAGGCAAGTGTAATAACATGTTTTTCTTGTAACAGACCGGGACACTTTGCACGAGAATGTAGAACAAAGAATGTACAAAGATCTTTTCAACCCCCTAGACAACAACACAACACACGACATTGGGAGCAGGGTCCACAGAGGCGGAGTTTTGAGCCACATACAGGGGAAACAAAAAGATATCCCCCGAACAGAGATTGGCATGCCTCTGGTAGTTCCCAGCTAACTCCCCCACAAGTAGTTGCTGCCAATGGGATTCAGGGAGGTCAGCATACCCAATAGGGGTGTGGCCATACCTGTAATCTGCAGCCACTTAAGTTGATTGCCAGTCTTGGAAGCGAACCAGAGATTGCAATCAATGTAGCTGGTAAAACTTTAAACTTTCTTGTAGACACAGGGGCGGCCAAGTCAGTGATAAATTCGACAGTGGGCATGAGAACCACTGGTAGGACAATTCCAGCCATGGGAGTAACAGGAGTAGTCCAGCACTACCCTGTTAGCAAACCAGCCGAGATTACAATAGGGCCTTTGCATACCAAGCATTCCTTTTTGCTGGCTGCATCTGCACCAACTAATCTCCTGGGTAGAGACTTACTATGTAAAATGGGTTGCGTCATTTATTGTACTCCTGAAGGTGTATTCTTGGACATCCCTGAGAATCACGCTCAGGAAGTACGAGACATGTTAGACTCCCCATCAAAATTAATGTCACATTCCATTATGACAAATAGGAATCCATCCCAAGTAGAAGAGATGACATCTCAGATACCAGAGTCGCTTTGGACAAAAGATGGACAGGACACTGGATTAATGGCAAATGTAGCTCCAGTAGTTGTGCAAGTAAAAGATGGTAGGATAGCTCCAAAAATCCCACAGTATCCTCTGAAGCCAGAGGTGGAGTTAGGAGTTTTTCCCGTAATAGAGCGCTTGCTACAACAGGGCATTCTAGTAAGAACGTCCAGCACAGCAAATAGTCCCATCTTCCCTGTTAAAAAGAGTGGGGGGAGGGGTTACAGGCTAGTGCAGGATCTAAGGGGGATTAACAAAATAGTTGAGAGTCAGTTCCCCGTAGTGCCTAATCCAGCTGTCATCCTAATGCAAATTCCTCCCACTGCCAAATTTTTCACTGTTATTGACCTCTGCTCCGCTTTCTTTTCGGTACCTCTGCACCCTGACAGCCAATATTTGTTTGCATTCACATACAGAGGAGTCCAATACACGTGGACTCGGTTACCCCAAGGTTTCATAGATAGTCCAAGTATATTTTCTCAGGCTTTGCATGATTGTTTACAGTCTTTCCAACCGGAAAGTGGATCAGTGTTGATACAGTACGTGGATGATCTACTACTGTGTTCTGATTCATTGGAGGCATCCCTGAAGGATACGAAACAGCTCCTGTTTCATCTTTCAGACACAGGTCACAAGGTCTCCAAAGACAAGTTGCAATTATGCCAAGCTAAGGTAAAATACTTGGGACACTGTCTAACACAAGGACTGAGACACCTGACCGCTGATAGAATCCAAGCCATTAGAGACATGACACTGCCACAAACCCAGCAACAGATCAGGACGTTTTTAGGAATGTGTGGGTATTGCCGTAATTGGATCCCAGGGTTTTCCATATTGGCGCTACCTTTGCAGGAAATGGTCTCCTCAAACAAACCTGATCGGATTTCGCATACAGACGAATCCGAAACAGCATTTGAGAGACTCAAACAGTGCCTAACGCAGGCACCAGCACTAGGTATGCCAGACTATGGGAAACCCTTTGAACTATACGGAACAGAAAGTGCTGGGTGCGCAGCAGGTGTACTAACACAAAAACACGGTGATGCCAGCAGGCCAATTGCATACTACAGCGCTCAGCTAGACACGGTAGCGCGATCCCTCCCCACATGCTTGCGTAGCGTTGCGGCGATAGCATTGCTAGTGACAAAAAGCGAAGATGTCGTGCTAGGCCACAACCTCACAATCCATACACCGCATGCGGTATCTGCCTTATTGAATTCTGCCCAAACCAGACACGTCTCATCAGCAAGGTTTACAAGATGGGAATTGGCATTAATGGCCCCCGTAAACATCACCATAAGGAGATGCAGTGCATTAAACCCTGCGACATTTCTCCCAGGTGTGCCTGGTCAGGCACAAAGGGTGGGAGGTGAGAGTGATGGGGAAGGAGGATTTAATGCAAAGGAAGATGCACATGATTGTATGGAATATTTGACCCAAAATTTTACCGCAAGGCCTGACATCAGTGACAATCCACTAGAAGATGCAGAACTCACGTTCTACACGGACGGTAGTTGTCACAGACAGTCAGACTCGGGAGACTTGTGTACTGGATACGCAGTCGTAGATGACCAAGACACCATAGAAGCGGAACCGCTAGGCCCACCTCACTCAGCCCAGGTTGCTGAACTGGTCGCCCTAACCAGAGCATGTGAATTGGCTAAGGGCAAATCAGCCAATATCTACACCGATTCTAGATACGCGTTCGGGGTAGTCCATGATTTCGGAGCGCTATGGCGGCTCAGAAATTTCATGACGGCGGCTGGTACACCGATAGCGCATGCAGCTCACATAAAAAGGCTTCTAACAGCGATACAGGAACCCGACAGAGTGGCTGTTATCAAATGTAAAGCACATACATATAGTCAAGACCCAGTATCCCTTGGTAACAGCCGAGCAGACGAAGCCGCAAAGCTTGCAGCTGCTACCCCCACACGGACAGACACCACACAGTTGATGGTATTTAATACCATCAACACACAGAAGTTGTGTGAGATGCAGAATTTGTGTTCCACACAGGAAAGAGCAGTCTGGAAGGCAAAGGGATATGGCCAGGAGTCCTCAGGGCTCTGGACGGATGGACATGGTAAACCAGTGGCCCCCAGGGCATACCTTCCATGTCTGGCTGAAGCAGCTCACGGGCTGACTCATCTAGGCAAGGAGGGGATGTGCAAATTGGTAAGAGCATACTGGTGCGCCCCAGGATTCTCCTCTCATGCGGGTAAAAGAGCAATGTCATGCCTTACCTGTCTGAGAAAGAATATTGGAAAGGCAATACCTACAGAACCATCCCATATCCCACCTGCCGGCGGCCCTTTCCAAGTAATACAAATTGACTTCATTCAATTACCCCCATGTAGAAATTTGAAATATGTACTTGTTTGTATAGATGTTTTCTCGAATTGGGTCGAAGCTTTTCCAGCAGCTACAAATACCGCTATGTTTACAGCTAAGAAAATTGTGCAGGAATTTGTATGTAGATATGGTATCCCTAGAATCATTGAAAGTGATAGGGGTACCCATTTTACCGGTGATGTCTTTCAAGGAATGTGTAAATTGATGGGAATTGATAGCAAGCTGCACACTCCGTACCGTCCACAGGCGAGTGCGAAGGTCGAAAGAGTGAACAGCACTATTAAAAATAAATTGAGTAAAGTAATGGCAGAGACAGGATTGGCGTGGCCAGAAGCTTTACCCATTGTTTTGTATAGCATCAGAACCACTCCCAGGTCCCCTCTTAATCTGTCTCCTTTTGAAATTCTGTTTGGTCGACAACCGCATGTCATGATTAACCCTCAGGATGATTTGAAATGTAACAATGAAGTAACTGTAAAATACTTGATTAACATGAGTAAACAGTTGAGGAATCAAAATGATAATCTGAAGTTGGTGATTCCTGATTTACCAGATAGTAATTGTCATGACATTGAACCTGGGGATTATGTAATGATACGAAATTTTCTACGCTCAGGTTGTCTTATTGATAGATGGGAAGGACCATACCAGGTCTTATTGACTAGCACCACAGCATTGAAGGTTGCTGAGAGAGAGACTTGGGTCCATTCATCCCACTGCAAGAAGGTTGCTGATCCAGAGAAGTCCCGTGATAAGGAACAGACGGTAGAGGTTGTATCACTAGAGTGTCTGTTCCAGGAGGACTGAGGCGGCACCTGAGCCTTGAAGATCGAAAGCAGCTGTCGACTCCCCTCTCCCTTTTATTGTTTTCTCCACTCCCCATCCCCTCTCCCTTAAAATTTCTTTTTCCCCCTTCTCATTCTTCTCTATTTCCTCCTCAAAGATGGACTTGCCCCAAGAGACTGTGATCCGGATTTTGATGTTAACCATGATGTTGACCAGAGCAGTCTGTTCCGGCGAGAGTACCATAGAGGTCGAGAGAGGTTCTGGAATGGGTTCCGATTATGATGATGGAGGCGTAGTTTTCCAAGATCAACCAAACCAACAAGCAAAGGCGAGTATCAGAAAACGATCCGATAGAAGAAATTGTGATGGATTGTTAGCTGAAGAAAATTGTATCTGTAGGCTCTGTGATAATCTGGTTGAAGATGGATGCATAAAGAAATGCCAATCTAGTTTTAATATCCATATGGACCGGCATCCATTGAGTGACTATCACTCCTTAGTGGGTAACGTGTTAAACCAAACAGATTGTTGGGTATGCTCTCAAGTACCTCAGGGTCACAGCAAATCAGGGCTAGTACCATTTCCTTTAACGTTAGGGGAGGTACTTGAGCTAAGTGGTGGGAGACCGGTGGACCGGAGGTTTAACATCTCCAGCCCTCCTAGTTTGAAGCTCCACCAATACCATGTGGATAGGTCCCTCATATGTTTTAACATCTCCAATCCCAGAAAACCGGGAAATTGGGAAGTGTCATGGAGCAACCTTACCATGACCTTTTCACATAGAGCAGATAGAATGCCTACAGATACAGAGCTCGTACGCCACATAGCCAGTAGAGGAAAATCTTTTCGGTATCGATATACCTTAGGAAATAGGATTACTAGAGTTGGAGAGGTATCACCAGGATACTGTGCACATATCGTACAAACCGATACGTGCATTAGGCAGATGGAAGAATTAGGGTCAGGAGATTTCACCTGGAAGGTTTGTAACATGGTCATGTCCTTCTCCGTCCCATATGTTCTCCCCGATGATGCATATTTCATATGCGGGAGAAAGGCGTACAAGTGGCTTGCCCCAAACTCTGAAGGATTGTGTTATATTGGAAAAGTATTGCCTGAAGTGATGACTGTTACACATGACAAAATGAAGGACATACACCGTGGTGCCCAAGCTCCTTATACTCACACTCATTACGAGCACCGAGTTAAAAGACAACTGTCAGAAAGGTTAGAGCATCCGGCCTCTGATCTTATCCATGAATCCACCGGGATTCAGGTTCTGGTAGCGTTAGATTTCACTCGCACCGCTCGAGGTGTGATGAATTATAGATACATTTCCGCACTCGCCAATTTGTTAGATAATATCACTGAAATGTATGATGACACGTTTAGATACACTGGAAGAGAACTTCAAGCTTACAAAACAGAACTAGTTCAGCATAGGATGGTTCTTAATTATCTTACAGCAGTAACAGGCGGATATTGTGTTACATTGGCAACACAGTACGGCATAAAGTGTTGCACGTATATCACAAATAGCACCGAGGATCCGGTAGAGGTCATAGACCAAAAGATGGACGATATTCTGCAATTAAAGTGGGAATTTCGTCGAAAACACAATCTCACCCTTGCTGCTGTAGGTAATGAGCTGACTGGTTGGGTGTCATGGTTGAACCCGCGAAATTGGTTCTCCGGTTTAGGAGACTGGGCTCAAGGAGTCATAATGGATGTTGGAAAGTTTCTACTATGTATCTTGGGTGTCGTTATATCGATTGGATTGATATTTAGATGCGGGCAGGCTTTAATGAGGTGCAAACAAAGTACAAAAGTGATGAGCTTGAGGAGCGAGGAAACCGTAATTAACCTGGATTTGATTTATGACCCAATGATAGAAACCAGAATGTGATGAAAATGCGATTATACGGTCCGTTTCTTTCACCTGTTTTTTCTGCTTTTCTCCAAGATACAAAGACCCCCTTGGACGAGGAAGCTGACGAGACGAGATGTATACAGACAACGGATTGACCAAAGAAGAAGATTTGACAACTTTAAATATGGACACTTGATGAACTTTGCCATGGATCCCCAGTTTCCCTAGTACTTTTAAACTCACGCTAGCCCAACATTTTTTGTAAATCTGATGGCTCAGACAAAGCTATTTGCTCATGCCCAAGGAGCAATACAGCGCAAAGAAGACGACTCTCAACAGATACCGAAAACAACTTCGACGACAGATGTACATTTCCCTGACATAGAATATCATTGCATTTTTCGTAAGTGTTCTTTATCTTCATCTCTACAACCCCCAGGTAACGACACACATAGACGATAGGGAATACAGGCACAGATAGCAGCAACCACATACCTCCCCCATTCATGTATCATCAACTAAAATGTGCATCCCCATTTTGTTACAACCACAGCCGAAATGAGCTCGGTAGAGTTTGACAGCCCATCCACAGACCTGTACCACAGGACAAGAAGGAATTCAAATATATACTTCGCAATACCTCGAAGCTTGATTTACCACACGTACGGCACGATGATACATGACCCTCCAAACATGGACTCATACACACATGCTTCTACTTTCTCACTAGGTCATACCCTCTTCACACCTACTCCACTCTTCTCCCCTACCCAACCATGGAAATCAATTAACCCCTGACTTACATTTTTCTCCTTAAATGTTTTGTGGCAGTTATTTTTGACTGCCAAAGGGTGGACTGTCAAAGTCAGAAAAATGTCTCAATGCACGTTGCCATATTTGCACCGCACACTGGTCCGCGCTGCGCGTGCGTACGCTCTCCCGTGGAAGCGCATACCCGCAATAGCGTGCACACGCAGGCGCGGTATGCGTATTTACGGTAGAGTTTATGTGGTCGTAGCGTGCGACTCATTCGTTACATATTTTCACAATTAATGTAGTTTATAGATCATGGTCCCTTTGATAGATTCTGAAAGTTTGGTTAAAATACAATGTCCCAGAGCTGAGGAATCCCTCTTTATATCGTACGAAGGGTCTAACAGGAATCATATAGCAGTGTTTGGTACCCATCGGAAGAGTATTTAATTAGCAATATTCCGGTGTTGGTTTGGAGCGTATTAATCACTCGTGCGAATAGTTATGGACATAAGAAGTTTATGTCCATTTCTATTATTTACACATACTCAGGTATGCGGCGGGAAACCCAGTTTCCCACCCACCTGAGCTGTTGGAAATCGTCACAGCCCACCTGTATGAATCACCCTATGACCTTTTGTTATGATGCAGGGCCGAATTCCTTCGGCCAATGGACAATGGGATTGTAGGACCAGGAGATTGCATTGTGTGTAGGGCATAAATAGGCAGGCCGACCACATCCAGCTCTCACTCTCTCATCAACGGTTATCTGCTGATAGCCGGGAGCTGGATATCGAGGCGCAGGCGATCATACCCTTTGTGCGTAAGTTTCTCTCCGTAATCATTGTCTTTCTGTGAGCCAATTTCTCTCCATCTCTCTCTCTCTCTCTCTCTCTCTCTCTCTCTCCTCTTTTCTCTTATATCTCTCATAGTATTATAGTATTGTACTGTATTGCATTTAGGTCAGTGTAGTATTGTCTTTTTGTATTTATTGTTTAGTTCTGTGGTTAGGAAGTCTCTGTTATATTGTAGTGTATCATTTGTACTGTTATCCCCTTTTACAAGTATATTAGATATAATACAGTTAATAGGCTTTGGAACCTAAACCAGTATCTGTGCATTTTCTATAGTGTTAAGTGTTCACTTGAGCGTCGGTGACGCTCAAGCAGCTTTGTAGTTAGTCAGGTTACACAAGGTTGCATTTACACCCTGTACTCACATTAAGGTATTCAATGTATTTCAATGGTATAAGGTTTTAACATAAAGGTATAGTGTTGTGAGCGTCTGCATCGCTGGTGACCTCCTCGTGGTCTCGAGCGTATGCTACGCCATAGCGAATCATTCCCCTAGACATAGCCAATAACGTGTCCTGTGATCACTGGGCCGTGAGCGAACGTGACGCTTGAGCGTCTCGCCTACGGCTGAGCGATCGCTACGCCAATAGCGTACCATTACGGTACTTCTTAAGTAAACAGCGTACAGTGTTCTTAGCTTCATAAAGGGTTGTTTATACGACAAGGAATTTAGCATTGTCAGAAGCTGCCAGCGTGGAAACCATATTGTCCAGATCCTGTTGCAAGAGTATTTTCTCCTGCTCTGCAGGTAGCGCAAGGAGGAACCATCCAAGTTTTGGTAGGGGTGGAGTCCATATGCCAGGAATGGAGGCACAAGGTGCTCCCGGTCACTACCATGGAAGCCAACCCCCCTCCAGTGTCCAAAACCTTACAGCACCTGGTATGCCCAGGTGGTCTCACATCCAACCACCAACCAGGCCAAACACTGCTTAGCTTTCAAAAACAGATGAGATTGGGCATGCATAGTGTGGTGTAGCTGTAGGGCCTGGTTGAACTCACCAAGTAGGTGAATAACTTTCTAGACGTAAACCCAGAATGAGAAACTCTGTCTTACTGGCCTCAGACATAAGTAGCGCCCGTGTTACCACTCAGCTACAAATGTCCCCAACTACCTAGGCCCTTTAAAAGAGGGAGTGGAATAGACATAAAACCTGGAAGGACAGCCTGTGTTTATGAGAGGACCAGAGCAGTGCTTCCTGAAACCTTGAAAGGAGTGGGCAAGGTCTGTACCCTATGTTAGAATTTCCACTGACTCAGGTCTGGGGTCCCTACTTCTGTCTGAGAAGAGCAGTCCTCAGAAAATATGGCTGATTTCCGTCCAGTGGATTTCTGAGGGACCAAGCGTAGAAAAAAAGCTCAACCGAAGCCATGAGTAGTCCCATGCACTGGGCACAACAGAAGGAGTAGTCCATCCCCACCCTTCGGGAGGAGTACCGGTGCAGAAGCATCCTGGCTGGCCTAGCTGTATCATGCCACAGCTGTACAGAGGTGGTTCAGCAAGTATCGTGAGAAGAACTGCCTCCACAGCAGCCACCCCCTCCCCCCGTACAATATACACAGGGCCAACGCGAGTGTCAGCCCCATGGCTGTGGGGAGGGGGGCTGTGGAGGGGCCAGGTGAGTAATTAGCTGCACCCATACCTATGCATGTTAGCCCAAGCCGGTCTCTGAGAGGAGATTGCGAGGCACTAACATCCCTGGTAACTGGCATCTGAAGACATACAACATAGTGCCAAGTGTCAGACACTAGAGAAACAACAGAGTGCATGACAAATTAGAAGTACAAGAGAGTAAAGCATACCTCAACAACAGTTAATGGGGTAGCGGCAGGATATCCATAGGTTATGTACAAATGGATAATAACTTTTAGACCCTGGGTAATTTCCACCCAAGCACGGGAGTACATACAAACGCCCCACCATCTGAAAGTGCACAGGCACACAGAACTCTCAATGCACAAATAGTGGGCAATTATACTCAACTGTCCAGCTATACATAGAAGGAAGGAGTGACGCAAGGACCAGGAGCAAGGTACAGGGGCGATAGTGCCCAAACCTCCCTCTCCTTTTGTGCTGGTATAGCAATGTGGTAAAAATCCAACAACACAGCACTCCTGCTAACACAGTGATTGTAACCTACAGCAACCTGGTATTCCCAGGTGGTCTCCCATCCAAGAATTAACCAGGCCCAACACTGCTTACCTTCCAATAACAGCTGAGATTGGGCATGTGCCGTGTAGTGTAGCTGTAGTAAGTATCAGGTGCAGGACACAAAATGAGAGGGAGGAAAAGTAATCCTGAAGCAAGCCTCAGGGGCGCGGGAGGGGCTACAGGCTAGGCTTCCCTAACCGCCAGGTGCAAAAACCTTTAGGGACCCAGCTCTGACCTGTGGCAAATGCCCTGGTGGTTTAGTGGAAAAAAGGCAAAGTTTACCCGGGCCTTCACTGCACCTGCCGTCACCGTCTCCCACTAGTGTGGGTGATCACCGCCATGTAGTGGCTCAATGCAAACAGGAAGCCGGTCTTACTCACCGTCCTGGCTCCGTTTGCAGCTGTGGGTGCTCCAGAGGTGTGCGCCGTCATCCTGGAGGTCCGTGGCAGAACTCACCGACCCGGTCGCTGGTGCTGTTGCCAGGGGCACCAGGTGTCAGAGCGGGTGCGCGGGCGCTTGCAGTGTCCGCCCGCACCGCTGCTCATGTTGTGGTTTAAAAGAAAATAAATAAAAGGAAGTAAATCAGGGCTCATATAAATCCCCTTCTTTTAAAAGGTGCCTGCTCCTGCCTGGCATCAAAGAAAACACTGGTGGGCCTTGGGTCGGAGGCGGGATATAGGGGACAGGGAGGTTGAGGCATGCTGGGAAGAAGAAAGTAACTCTTTGGTGCCTCCCTCACTACCTATCAAGCCTATACCTAGTGTAATGACTCCTGTGCCCCCTAGTGGACGAAAAAGAAAATGAGATTTCACGGACAACTGAACTCTTCTGCTGATGTACCTGCCTAGAATTTACTATGCTTAGAAAGCCAGACATTTTATGGGGGCGGAGTCAGTATTATTGAAAATACAACCAAAGCAAAGCAGCCCCCTGCTGTAAAGTGAGGGCTGGTAATATTTAGATTTCTGTTTTCACCAGCAATATACCCACTGTGTAGGGTGGCAAATCCCAGGATCGGGATCGGCGAAATCCCGAGATTTGGGCCCAAAAATGCCGGGATTTGTATCCCGGGATTAGAGCCTCCAATCCCGGGATTCATACATTGCGCATGTGCGGGAGGGTGGGTGTAAGTAATACTACCTAGTATTAGGCGGGCGGCAGCCATGGACACACGCTGAACACGATTGGCACTTCAAATGTAGAGCTGGCGGACCGGCAGCCAATCAGGGAAGCTGCAGCGGCAGCCAATCAGGGAAGCTGCAGCGGCAGCCAATCAGGAGTGACTGCTGCAGCCGCTTCCCTGATTGGCTGCCGGTCCGCCAGATCTGGTTGGCTGGTGGCCAGCGCTTCATTTGAAATGCCGCCGCGTTCAGTGTGTTCATGGCTGCCGCCCACCTAATAGTAAGTAGTATTACTTACACCTACCCTCCCTCCGTGCAGTGCTCTCTAACAGCCTCCCTCCCACGCCGCTACCTACACCAAACCCTCCCTCCCTCACCGCTACCTACACCCTCCCTCCCGCACCGCTACCTACACCCTTCTCCACAGCCCTTCACTGATCCCTCCTGCAATCCCAGGAATCCCGGGATTGACCGTTTTTCAATCCCGAATCCCGGGATTGAAAAAACGGCCCGGGATTGGCCTCCCTACCACTGTGCCTTGCTTGAACTATACTATGGTCCAATATGGCCAATAAGGTCTCCAGATAAAACCACAAAGCAGTGGAGCCCACACTAGTGCTGAAAATAGTCTTTTCAGTCTATTAGGTAGTGTGGGTTCTCAAAAGTCTAATAATAGTTATATCAGTAGGATTAGGTCCGGTTTTATTTAACAGTACCCTTTGGGTACCAGTCTCAAGTATCTCTGGAGTAACAGACTCTGATGTGCTTCTGGTACCAGCATATTCCCTACAATATCGCTAATATATTTAAAGCAGCAATTAGTTGTAAGACAAAACAAACGTAGCGGCTATATGGTCAGAAACGTTGTCTGGAGTAGACCAATGGACTGCCTATTCAGTTTGGGGCAATTTAAGTCCTTATATGATACACTCACTGTGCTTCTGTGTAATTTACACCCGACACAACAGGGTGAGAACTTATCCAATGTAAGACACGGGTGAATGAGAACCTAATTATTTCCCGGTGGATCTCTTACCAAACTAGCAGAAACAGAGACATCTGGGAATATCTTCTGCAGGATTTCCCGAGCTTCCGTTTCCCCCGTGCGCAGGGCTTGCTGCTTCTCCTAGGGAAAAGAAAGGATCTCCGTTATGTACTGCATTACCACAATAAGTGAGAGATCACGTTTGTGGACGTACATGGGAGGGGATTAACTACACAGAGATGTTATGTTATGTGGGGTGGGAAAATCAAACATACATTAGCTGGGTACGACTAATTACATATCAACATGCACATGGACTATCTAATCAACACAGAGTAACATCTCCATAAGAGGTCAGTCCATTCACTCTGGCACTCCAGATTAACGATGCAAGAGATTATTTGCATTCTTAATTGGATATGGTTACATAAACAGAAGTTTAGACATAAACAAACGCTGCCAATTTTCTAGAAAGTTTTCATCGCAATGGTACAGAACTCTGCGGTCAATCTTTTAACTTCCAATATCACCTCTATGCTGATGACACTCAAATCTACCTTTTCTCCCCTGATCTCTCCCCGGCTCTCCTCACTCGTACCTCCAACTGTCTCTCTGCTATCTCTTCCTTGATGTCCCAGCGCTTTCTAAAACTCTACAGGTCCAAGAATGAGCTGATCATCTTCCTTCCCCCCTGCATAACCTCACCGCCCACAATCTCATTATCCATTGATGGCACAACTATCTCCTCTAGCCCCCAAGTACGCTGTCTTGGCGTAATCCTTGACTCCTCCCTCTCACAAACCTGTAATTTTCATCTCAAAAACATTTCCAGGATCAGACCCTCTCTCACCCAGGATGCCACCAAGATCATTACCCACTCATGGATTATTTCCAGACTGGATTACTGTAATCTCCTCCTAACTGGCCTTCCTGACAATTACCTCTCTCCACTCCAATCTATCCTCAATGCTGCAGTTCGGCTCATCTTCCTCACCAAACGCACTATGTCCACCCCCCCTCTCCTACAAGCCCTTCACTGGCTTCCCTTCCAGAATCCAACTCAAACTTTTCACTCAATTACAAAACCCTCACCCACTGAGGGCGTCTGGCACTGATCAAAATGGTTGCTGTCAGAATCAACACAAATAAGAGATAAGACAGGCTGTCTCCTAACACAGAGGGATGTGGCAGTCTGGGCACTGAAAACATGATGCTTGGATCAGAGTGAGAAGTGTCAGAATCAGCAATGCTATGTTAGCACTCCTGAAGAACACAGGAAGTCTCCTTCATTACCACTGTATTTCAGACTATTCGTGCACAAGTTCTCCAACACTCACAAATCATATGAAGTATAACTTGTAGAAATTCTAAAATGAGTCAGTGAGTAATGAGTACACCTGTGCTCCTGCTGGGTGTCCTGGGAAATGAGTCAGTGAGCAATGAGTACACCTGTGCTTCTGCTGGGTGTCCTGGGAAATCATTCAGTGAGTAATGAATACACCTATGCCCCTGCTGGGTGTCCTGGAAAATGTGTCAGTGATACCCCTTTCACACCAGCACCTCTGAACACGGGTTATTGGCACATGAATGCGCATAACCCGTGTTCATGTGCGTTATGAAAAGGTGCCGGGGTTGAAAACCGGGTCCAGTGAAAGAGGTATGAGTAATCAGTACATCTGCTAGGTGACCTGGGAATTGTGTCAGCGAGTAACGAGTACACCTGTGCACCTGCTAGGTAAGTAATGAGTACACCTGTGCTTGTGCTAAGTGATCTGAAAGATGTGAGCTGTTTGGGTCCAAAGGACCGAGCGGAGAACCACTGTATTGGAGAATGTAACACAATTGTTTTATGAAATTTAGCACCTACAAATTCTAATATTATTGTATAAGCTGTAGTGGTTATTGTCAGCAGCCAACTGATTTCAGATGCATATACTACGCCCAGCAAGAAACCCAAATATTAAAATGAAAAATGATTAGCACAAAAGTTATTAAAGTTAAAAAAGCTAGCAAATAAAGGGAATGAAGTCATGTTCCTGGCTGTTGGGATCCCGGCGGTCAGGATACAGACGCCGGAATCCCGACATCCAGTGACATACCGGCAGTCAGCATCCCGACCACCTCCCAGACTCCCCACTCAGATGGTGGTACACGCTACCACCTGAGGGGTAGAAGAACCTAAGGTTACCACCTGGCCCAAAGCATGGTGAACATAGTGAGCCCGAGAGAGGACACGCTGTGCTCGCCACCGGTATTCCGGCTGTCGGGAACCCGGCTTCTGTCTCCTGACCACTGGAATCCCGACTGCCGAGATATCCTACTGAACCCAAATAAAGAGTGTTTAGAGTTTGAGATCATATTTCATGAACAAGACAATCGGATAGCAAAAGTACTCCTTGTAGCAAATGATAACTATAGTAGACAGCACTGAAGGAGATGAACGCCATTATCAGTCACCAATAATTTATAATCCCATGGGGGACATTAGGCTCTGGGGCTATAAAGCCTCCTATAAACACTGATACTTTACATACAGCACTGAAAAGTTCTCAAGCTCCTTCCTTTTCCGGATGACCGTACTGCAGGACAGTTTGTTGCGGCTTGTTTTTTAGACATTTTATTTTTTACAGTGCCTAATGTACTTGAATTTTTAAAAAGCAGCAATGTGTCTGGGATTCCCAGTTTGATTATAATTTTCTAGAAATCCAATCTGGACCGTACTTAGAATCTGGTCTTTCTGGGTCTTCTGTTCAACATTCAACAGAAAAGGACAATTCTCCCAAAAGTGTCTATTTGCAATTTGCATGGTTCCACTCAAGGGCCTTTTAAAACAAGCTCATCTAACAAAAGGAGAAAGTCACAACATCGCGTGTCTACAGTATATATATATACACATACATACATACACACACATATATAAAAATAAATGAGCATCGGCTATTTGGTAAAGCAATCTTTGTATTGTGAAAAAAATGGTCACATAAGGCCAACGTTTTGGGTCCCGTAGCCCCTTTGTCAAGACGCCTTGACAAAGGGGCTACGGGCCCCGAAACGTTGGCCTTACGTGACCATTTTTCTCACAATACAAAGATAGTTGTTTTACCAAATCCCGGAGTGCCTCTGCCTATTTGCTTATATACACCATTATTCACTGCGTAAGGCACCTGGATTTATTCTAGATCTGCAGGGAGTACCGGACATCCTACTACATACATACACCACACACATATATATATATATATATATATATATATATATATTTTTTTTTTTTTTATTATTATTATTATTTTTTTTATTAAAAAACCCAATGGTCTCTGTTCTAGCGTCAGACGATAGCTTCACTAGGGGCCTCCGTTAGTCAAATGGAGTTGGACAGTCTGACGAAAGTTGACTGTCAGCAGACTTGATCACTGCTGGCTCCAGAGTCTGTGGTCTACAGCAGCTAGAAAGCAAAACTTCTGATAAAGGTTTTTTATTTAAGACCAGTGTATAATGGCAGAGTTCAAGATCTCCTTCATACATCAGATAAGCACCAAATACTCACTTGCAATGGGGAAAACCAGCATGGTCATCAATGGGCTGAACAAAATGTTCAATCAATATCAGCCATGCTTGTATCAGGGGTGGAAGACGGGGAGGCTGATTGGTTTGCAGGACATGCTTACTGAGGCAGAGAGTAGTCCAGAGACCAAGACATAATCCAACAGAATTAAAATCCATGGCATACAATGTGAGGGCGCATTCTGCTACAGCACTTTGGTTATTGGCACGGTATGGGGCTTTGGTGGAGCAGCTATGTGGTCATACTGTTACAAATCCAGCGTGTCTGTGGCTGAAGGGGTGGTGGTCATTATGTCAACATGAGTTAGGTCGACATGATCACTAGGTTGACATGGTCATTAGGTCAACATGGAAAATGGTCAACGTGAATTGTTCTTAATTTTTATTTTTTGACCTTTTTCATACTTAACGATCCACGTGGACTACAACTGGGAATGGGCCAAAGCGACCCATGCGAGGGGATGCGGTGCACTAATTGGGGTCCCGGTCACTGTACAAAGAAAGCAACACCAAAAAAAGTTACAAAACTCATGTTGACCTTTTTCCATGTCGACCTAATAAACCACACCCGGCTGAGAAAGCCAGTTTTAAAACCTGATGTTTCTACTTAAGTTAAATTCTTCTCTTTGAGTCTCATTGCGTACCAACCAAGTTGCACTCACATTCTCAGATTTTACACTGCTGTAGTTAAATCAGGAAAATCTATCCCCCATTCTCTTCTTTTATTCTGTTACTGATCTGCACAGCTTGGTTAGAAAAATGTGTCCTGCAGGATGAGAATATGGAAAAGGAAGGAGTTCAAGAGGTTTGGACTATTTAAAGTTTCAATGATCTATAGGGGGACTTAATCTGCAGGGTCCAGGGCACCCCAAAAGATTTAGAGAAAAAAGGATTTTATTTACATACAAAAAAAATCTATTAGTTCCTATTGGTCTAAAATAAAGACCGTTTTATTTTAAGGGACAGTACTATATATAGATCTCCTACACACGTACCCAGATGCAAAAAGTAAAATATTTAGTGTCAATGGAGCAGGATAAAGGGGGAAGGGTGTGTGTGTGTGTGTGTGTGTGTGTGTGTGAGAGTGTGTGTGTGTGTGTGCGCGCGCGTGTGTGGGGGGGGGGGGGGTATTAAATTAGCCACACGTTTTACCATAATATCACAGAGCTATTCAATTACTGCCTGTAGTAAGCACTGAGGGTGCAATTAACACAGATTTCTGCTTATACCTCAGGAGGTTGGGACAGAAATCTACGTGAACCTTGGGGCTTTCCAGAGGCTTACTGTACGCAGTAGCTGCATAGCTCGGGGCACTTATCCCGGAATCTGTGCCTTACCGCGCATTAGCTACAAGGCTTACCACAGAATATGGGTCTTACAGCGGGCAGTAACTGAATAGCTCGGGGCACTTATCCCGGAATCTGTGCCTTACCGCGCATTAGCTACAAGGCTTACCGCAGAATATGGGTGTTACAGCGGGCAGTAACTGAATAGCTCGGTGCACTTATGCCGGAATCTGTGCCTTACCGCGCATTAGCTACAAGGCTTACCGCAGAATATGGGTCTTACAGCGGGCAGTAACTGAATAGCTCGGGGCACTTATCCCGGAATCTGTGCCTTACCGCGCATTAGCTACAAGGCTTACCACAGAATATGGGTTTTACAGCGGGCAGTAACTGAATAGCTCGGGGCACTTATCCCGGAATCTGTGCCTTACTGCTCATTAGCTACAAGGCTTACCGCAGAATATGGGTCTTACAGCGGGCAGTAACTGAATAGCTCGGGGCACTTATGCCGGAATCTGCGCCTTACCGCGCATTAGCTACAAGGCTTACCACAGAATATGGGTCTTACAGCGGGCAGTAACTGAATAGCTCGGGGCACTTATCCCGGAATCTGTGCCTTACCGCGCATTAGCTACAAGGCTTACCGCAGAATATGGGTCTTACAGTGGGCAGTAACTGAATAGCTCGGGGCACTTATCCCGGAATCTGTGCCTTACCGCGCATTAGCTACAAGGCTTACCGCAGAATATGGGTCTTACAGCGGGCAGTAACTGAATAGCTCGGGGCACTTATGCCGGAATCTGCGCCTTACCGCGCATTAGCTACAAGGCTTACCACAGAATATGGGTCTTACAGCGGGCAGTAACTGAATAGCTCGGGGCACTTATCCCGGAATCTGTGCCTTACCGCGCATTAGCTACAAGGCTTACCGCAGAATATGGGTCTTACAGCGGGCAGTAACTGAATAGCTCGGGGCACTTATGCCGGAATCTGCGCCTTACCGCGCATTAGCTACAAGGCTTACCACAGAATATGGGTTTTACAGTGGGCAGTAACTGAATAGCTCGGGGCACTTATCCCGGAATCTGTGCCTTACCGCGCATTAGCTACAAGGCTTACCGCAGAATATGGGTCTTACAGCGGGCAGTAACTGAATAGCTCGGGGCACTTATGCCGGAATCTGCGCCTTACTGCGCATTAGCTGTGGGGCTTACATTAAGATGTGGGGCTTACAGCGGGCAATAACTGAATAGCTCAGGGCACGTATGCCGGAATCTGCGCATTAGCTTTGAGGCTTACATTAAGATGTGGGGCTTACAGCGGGCAGTAACTGAATAGCTCAGGGCACGTATGCCGGAATCTGCGCATTAGCTTTGAGGCTTACATTAAGATGTGGGGCTTACAGCGGGCAGTAACTGAATAGCTCAGGGCACGTATGCCGGAATCTGCGCATTAGCTTTGAGGCTTACATTAAGATGTGGGGCTTACAGCGGGCAGTAACTGAATAGCTCAGGGCACGTATGCCGGAATCTGCGCATTAGCTTTGAGGCTTACATTAAGATGTGGGGCTTACAGCTGGCAGTAACTGAATAGCTCAGGGCACGTATGCCGGAATCTGCGCATTAGCTGCGAGGCTTACATTAAGATGTGGGGCTTACATCGGCCAGTAACTGAATAGCTCGGGGCGCTTAACCTGGGAGCTAAAAGCCTGCAGCTACCTAAATTTTCCCCTAATGGCCGACTTTGTGACTGTTCATCTTTAATGCAGTGTAGTCCCTGACTACCAAGATTATGGATTTGATCAACTGACATTGGACACATTTTACCTTAGAAGCCATGGAAGAGACTTTCACCAATATCATTCACACTGCTCTATTACGCACAGAGGACAATTTACCACAAGGCAACCAAGGCAGCTGCTTAGGGCCCTGTGGGACTCAGGGGGCCCTGTGGGTCCCAGGGAGGGCGCCGATAAGGCTGTATGGAGGTGCATTTCTAGTGGACCACCGTCAAAAATGACAGAGCATTGGGCTGGCTGAATACTCTTATAATTGGGTATGGGGACCTGCTACATTCAGTCAGGGCAGCACAGATCTAAAATGCAGCGACTGTGTGGTGTAATAATGGAAATTAGAGGTGAGGGGATGTGGTGCAATCAGTGAAGGGGGAAAAGAATATATTGGAATAGAATATAAGGCGGAAAACAACCAATAATGTAAGAGGCATAAATCAGGAATGTAAATATGGTGCTATTTATTGTTTGAGGAAGGGGGGCCCTAAATCAGTATCTTTGCTTAGGGCCCCGTGACTTCTAAATCCACCTCTGGTTACACACAATCCTTGCATTCATCCTGTTAAAAAAAAAACAACAACAATATTGACTGTACTTGGGATCGCCTGCTGGTTTACAGATGTCGGCACTTCTGTGTACCATGACACGGAGGTTAATCAGCAGTCTTATCTATCTGGTTTAATAATATGTAAAGACCTACAGTATGGTTGATTATGAAGAGAATTTTATTTTATTTTTTTAAACTGTGTTTTGCGCATCTGTACATCAGTTCCATTTCTTTACTGATTGCAGGACTGTCCTGAGTGCAGTATTGGCTCAGGTATATCTAACCTGCAGTCCTGAGAACAAGCATATCATTTACAGCACCACAGACCCAAGTAATCTGTAGCAACAGCCTATGGTAAGCCGACATTCACAGCCGCCTGCAGGATAATCACAGCATTCTGCATGCTAAAAGCAACCACTGATTCCCCGCATGGCACCTCCCCTGGGTGCTGGAAGAGAGTTCTATACCATTTTACACACTGTACCACTCAGCAAAAACAGATGCTCAGTGTTATTAAAAAAAAAAAAAGGGGGTGGGGGGTTAATTCAAGAGATCTTCCTTTAGTTGAACTTGCATACAAATTATATGAACAGACTGGCATGCCCATGGGTGAAAACAGGGGGGGGGGGGGGGGGGGGAGAACAAAATGAACACAGTATCAAGAGAGAAGACAGGAATCAAGTGCAAAGGAGAACATATAGTTATGATTTGAAGTGTCTTGTACTATAGCCAATCAGGGCTTCATTGTGTATTAATGGCACTTGTGATGTGGTAGTGTGAACGCATTGCACAAATGTGTGTCCACTACTTCACCACAGGCGTGTACCCATAAAGAGTGTACAACTGCTCCCCCTGTAGCTTTAACTAGGTATCCATGTCGTGACCTCTAAATGCTGATCCTTCCATCATAGTACAACACTTCACATCAAAGTAGGTGCAGATATCCGCTGGCCAAGGGCATCAACTAAACACTAAAGTACATGTGCGATGGTTGTAGAGACAACCAATGAGACTGCCGACTCACCAGGCTGGTCATTGAAAGTCTTTCTTTTTTTTGTATGTTTGAGACTTTCAGTATGATTGTAATGATATAGCAGCAGTATGTTCTAGGAGTAGGACGCCCAAGTGTATTAAGCACTCAGTAAGAAATCAGTTTAACACCCTTAGCAGTCAGAGGTCAGCATCAAACTTATTTTGCAATACATGAAGATAGACTGAATCCTTATATCGACCATGTGATATATTCTTTTTTATTTTATGGATTTAAGCAATCATTTTTTTCAATAAAAATGCTTGTATGTAAAATTGTGGACAGTTTAGCCGTAACACAAACATTCACTAATTTTAGTTCTTGGCAGTATCAGCATCCAGCAAGTTCTGCCACCTTCCTAGATACCGAGTCAGCAGTTGGAGCAGCAGTGTACCGGTACAATTAACTATGTCCCCACCGGCAGCATTACAACCTTGGCTGTCTTGTTGACTCTCTCTTGTAGCATTTTTTCAGTTGATGCCAATGCCTCCATTGCTTTCCAGTTTTTCTCCCGAAGGTCCTAATTGTTTTTAGAAAGAGTTATTTCAGTCGACCCATATACTAAAACGTCTTCATAGCTAAATCAATAAATTTGCTTTTGAAGGCAATTGACTGGCAAGCGACTGTTTTATTTATGGTCGTCCCCAAAACCATCAGAATTAACCAGTTTGTTACACACTGGGCTGGGAATGTTACTACCTTGTGGACAACCATACCAAATCAATTTTTCTTGAATTACGCTAAAACAATGGGAGTACTAACATTGGAAGCTTTGTGTTTTAATTCAATTTAAGCTGATTTTTGGGTTTTATATTCTGTACTTTACAGTGCTATTATTGGGGATGGATTTGCTAACAATGGTGGGATGGCCCAAGTGTAAAAAAGAGAAAGTTCTTAGGAAGAAAGAGCAGAAACCAATCCACCAAAGGAAGAAAAAAAAAGGGGGGGGGGGGGCCAGAACTCACAACATACAACACAGCGCAAATGTCTAAAAAGCACAATAGCAAAAAGGAGAGTTATGGTAAACTTACCATTGTTAACGCTCTTTCTGCGAGGTACATTGGTTCCACAGGAAAACCTCGGGGTGTAGAGTGGATCTTGATCCAGAGGCACCAACAGGCTAAAGCTTTAGGCTGTCCCAGGATGCATTGGGGATTCCTCTATAAGCCCCGCCTCCAGGCACTGAAAGCTCAGTTTCGTTAACCAGTCTAATGTAGGAGCAGGTAAGAGAGAAGGCAGATGTTAGTCACATAGAACCACATTCTCACGACAGGGGAAGGTACCAGCGGCTAATGCCATACATACCCATAGAAGCAAGTAACGTCAGGGTGGGGGCACTGTGGAACCAATGGACCTCGCAGAAAAAGCGTTAACAATGGTAAGACTACCATAACTCTCCTTTTCTGCAGCAGGATACATTGGTTTCCACAGGAAAACATTGGGGATATCCTAAAGCAGAGGGGACGCACCTTAGCGTGTATGAGAACCCCACATCCAAATGAAGCATCCTGAGAGGCGGAAATCTCAAAGGAACAAAACCTAATAAACGTGGTCACTGAGGACCACGTAGCCACCTTGCACAATTATTCTGCGGACACAACACGGTGGGACGCCCAAGAAGGTCCAACAGACGGAGTAGAATGGGCTTTAATAGCAGCAGGAGCTGGGAGTCCAGCCTGCACATGAACTTGTTGCAATCACCATTCTAATCCATCTGGCCAAGGTTTGCTTATTCGCAGGACAGCCACATTTGTGGAGACCAAACAGTACAATAAGGGAATCTGCCCTCCTGATAGAGGCAGTCCTCTCCACATAAATACGGGGGGACCCTTACCACATCCAAAGAACGCTCTTTGGAAGACAAGTCTGAAGAGATAAAAGCTGGAACCACAATCACTTGGTTAAGGTGAAAAGATGACACCACCTTAGGCAAATAACCCAGTCGAGTTCGTAGAACTGCCCGGTCACTGTGGGAAATCAAATCGGGTGGACGACAGGACAAGGTGCCCAAGTCTAACACCCGTCTGCCCTAGGACATAGGCCACCAAGAACAGGACTTTGGCCGTGAGCCATTTAAAGCCCGCTGACTCAAGAGGTTCATTGGAGACTCTTGCAGGGCTTTCAGTACAACAGTCAATCCCATGGAGCCACAGGAGGGACATAGGGAGGCTGAATCCTAAGTACGCCCTGGGTGAAAGTATGAACGTCAGGTACAGACGGAATTTTTCTCTGATACCATACGACAAGGCAGATATGTGAACCTTGAGGGAGGCCAGGCGGAGACTTAAGTCAAGGCCTTGTTGCAGAAAAGCCAGATTCTGGAAGTTCTGAACGTAAAGACATCATAATACTTATCAGCACACCAGGTGAAGTAAGAATTCCAGAACTTGTATTAAATCCGGGCATATGCCGGTTTGCGGGCCTACATATAGTTCGGATAACCGCCTCGGAAATCCTTTGGCCCTCAGGAGTGATGCTTCAAGAGACACGCCGTCAAGGCCAGTTTGGCCAAGTCTGGGTAGAGACAAGATCCCTGTACGAGGAGGTCCGGGAGCTGAGGAAGAAGGGGATGCTTCGTCAGTAGACCCTACAGGTCTGCGAACCATTGCCGTCGAGGACACGCTGGAGCGACTAGAAGTAGTATTCTTCCTTCTTGATTGAACTTCTGTAGTATCCTGGGCAGGAGACACTGGAGGGAACACATAGGGCAGACGAAAGTTCATGGAATCGCCAATGCATCCATGAACGCTGCTTGAGGATCCCTGGTCATTGACCTGCAGACTGGAACCTTGTAATTGTGTCGAGATGCCATGAGGTCTACGTCAGCTAGACACCACCTGTCCACTAGGAGTCGAAAAACTTCTGGATGAAGACTCCACTCTCCAGCGTGCACGTCCTGGCGACTGATGAAGTCTGTTTCCCAGTTCAAGACACCCGGAATAAACACTGCTGATATGGCTAGCACATGGCGTTCAGCACAACAAAGGATTTTTGACACTTGCTGCCCTGATGGTTTATGTATGCCACCGTAGTGGCATACATAAACCATCTGATCATACTTGAACAGGCCTGTTAGAGGTAGGCGAGAAATAGTGCATTGAACACTGCCCTCAACTCCAGAATATTTATTGGAAGAAGCTATTCCTCCTTGATCCAACTACCTTAAAAAGAGTGTTGCTCCAACCCCGCTCCCCCATCCTCTCAGACTGGCGTCCGTTGTCAGCAGAACCCAGTCGGGGACCCAGAAGGGACGGCCCCTGCTCTTGCTCTTCCTGGATTCACCAAATTAGTGACAGGCGAACCTCCGGAGTCAAAGAGATCATGTGAAATCTGATCCAATGAGGCAGGCCGTCCCATTTGGACAGGAGTAACCTGTGTAGTGTATGTAGTGTACTCTACCATGTTGAAGGCCGATACCATCAGGCCAATTACTTGCACCACCAAGTGTACAGACACTCTAGGACAACTAAGGAAGCATCTTATCCTGTCCTGAATCTTCAGGACTTTTTGTGGAGACAGAAATAGTCTGACTGTGTATTGGCCTTGGCTGCCAATACACCCGCCTCAGAGGACACCTCCTGAACGTATCAGGTGGTGGTGGTATTGTGAGACAGGTATTGTCCGGCATTGTCAGATATATCCTCGGGCAGCTGTTCCTTGAATGCCTGAACCTACGCCTCAATTGCAGCCAAGGAAGCAGCTATAGAAGGTCTATGAATGGCTCCAGTAAGGCAGTATACAGACTTCAGGCATCACTCCACACGCTTATCTGTTGGTTCATTCAGTGAGGTGACAGTGGTGACAAGCAGAGTCACCACAAGGCAGGTGACGTGAGTTTCCTTTTGTTACATAACTCTGCAAGGAGAGGATAGCGAGCCAAGGCCTGTTTTGGCAGATAGAATTACCTCTCGGGGTTCCCATCTAATGCCCACAAAATTATCAGAATGGGTAAATATAGTTTTAACCACCTTGTGCTGTTTAAACTTTTCATTTTTCTTTGCCACAGTAGTGGAATCCTCCTCTCTGAAGGAAATGCTTATTAGCATCCACTAAGGTAGTAACATCAATATCAAAGACTGATTCAGTTGCTGCAGTTGGTAAGACAATTTTTTTCCGCCCATGGTGGATTAACCATAGGGACAATATGAGGTGCAGTGGTCCCATAGGGGGCGCTATGCTTTTTAACAGAGTACCCAGTAGGTTGGTGTACGTAGCCCAGAGTGCTCCATTGCAGGAGCTGCGGACTGACTGGGAGGCTTATGACATTTAGTACACAGACCGTCATATAACACTTCCCCCTCTGGTAAATCCCTGGAGCATGCTCTGCTGATGCAGGAGCTTCCACTGATTTACTGCCCTGTTAGATAATATGTGAGAATGCAACAACAGAGCGACTAAGTACGATATTGCCAGACAAACTACAGCACCTGCGAATACATCCGGTACTATGTGACCGAGTACACAGTAGAATATACGTATTGGATAAATACTGTGGCGCACTATATTGGCAGACCCAGATGCACCTAGCCTCTTAGGTGCAGAATATGGGGCCTAATTCAGGGGTGTAGTATGGCTGACCGGCGGTCAGGAGACCGCCGGTCAGCATACCGACGCCGGGATCCCGGCAGCATACCGACGCCGGGATCCCGGCGGGGAAGGGTGAGTGCAGCAAGCCCCTTGCAGGCTCGCTGCGCTCGCCACACTGTGGGCTCGGTAGCGACCTGCGGTCACCACGGGTTCTATTCCCACTCTATGGGTGTCATGGACACCCACGAGTGGAAATAGTCCCTGTTGGTCGGCATGCCGACCATCGGGATAGCGAGGGGTCAGGATGCTGGAGGAGGTCATGTGACTGTCGGTCTCCCGACCGCGGGTCACATGAATACCACCCCTAATTCAGACTTAGTCGCACACAGGCGGTTTTTTGCATTGCTGCGAACAGGTAATCGCCACCTACAGGGGAGGGGCTTAGCGCTGTGTAGGGGTGCGAGCGACTGTGCAGAGAGCTGCACAAACAAAAGTTTGTGCAGTTTCTGCACAGCCCAGGACTTACTCAGCCACTGCGACGATCCGGGCCGCTGGTGACATCAGGAACCCTCCTCCGGAACGGGTGGACACGCCTGCGTTTTTTCCAACACTCCCAGGAAACGGAGTTGCCGCCCAGGAACGCCTTCTGCCTGACAATCTTCTTAACAAAAAGAAGATATTTTCTCAAGTAAGCGCAAACACATACATGTGATAATGTTCTTTTTCTCCTACTTCAATGATAGAGAAGATAGTACCACGAATTTGACTTCAAATATATGGAGGGATTTTCAGGCAGTATTGGTTTCTTTATACTGCCACAGTCAGTAGAAGAAATTGGATCTCAAAATAGAAAGAGACTTCATAGTGCAATAATGTCAAAAATTAAAATCAAGGTATTTATTAACAATTATGCACTCACAATATATACATTAAATAGCAGCATGTAACCATAAAAATGGTAAAAGGTTCTCAGTCTGGGGACACAGCAGATAACACGGACACCCCCTAAATGTAACAGGTCCGGACTATTTCACAGAGAGGGACCGTTTGCAGCTCACCCGACCAGACCAACGTAACAGCTCACACAGCCTGAAGCTTTTCGGACATCCAGGTCCTTCGTCAGAGGCATAGTGAGCAATCAAGCACAGAGGGATTAAATAGCCCATCAATTTAACAACATAAGGAACAGGTGTTTCCAACATTAACATTCTTTTGCGTTTATCCGGAACCGGAAGTGGCGTATCGCACCGTCCAGCGGAAGCGGAAATTATCTCTTTGCGTGTCACCTTTGCATATCATCTTGCAGAAGCTGAAATGACGAAACCAGAAATAGCGTCTCGCACCGTTCAGCGGAAGTGACCTCTTTGCATGTCACTTTTGCGTATCATCTTACAGAAGCGGAACTGACGAGTTTTGCGTGTCATGGTGCGTTCCACGAGTTCCGTTCCAGGAAATACCGTTTCACAACAATTCTTCTAATAAATAGAATATTAATAGACATCGAGTCTTTTCCAATACATTGTCCAATAAGTTGTCCATTGGTCTACATTAGTTGTTGATAAAACATAGAATGAAAAAAATATATTATATCAATAAATTAATAAAAACAGCAAATATCTATAAAAACCACTTCAACTCAAATTCTATATTTAGCCCTTTAGGGGTCAACGTTTTCAATTTAAAAATCCATTGCATTTCTGCTTTGGCTAATCTAACGTCTATATCCTTACTTCTCCATGTAGGGTTAATAGTTTGAATTCCCCAAAAAGATTTTATAAATTTCGGATTACAATTGTGACAATTTTTAAAATGTGAGGAAACGGAATAGGTTAGGAGTCCTTTTTTAATATTATAGATATGTTCAGCTAATCTTGTTTTTAGGTTCCTCGAAGTTTTACCAATATAAATAAAACCACATTCACATTGTAAGGCATATATAACGTTTTTAGAGTTACATGTGATAAAATCTCTGATTTGATAAGTGGTATCATTCACTATAAAATCTTTAATTTTACTGGCACCTTTTGTGTTGCGACACATTAAACATAGTCCACATCTGTGGAAACCATGACTCCGAGTACTGGACCTATTAGAAATATTTAAAGCACTATGGACCAATTTATCTTTAATATTCGCTGATCTGCGATAAATGAAGGACGGTTTCTTCGGTATCATAGACCCAATAATCGGGTCCTCTCTTAATATATCCCAATGTTTCCTAAAAACAGTTTCTATTTCTTTATGTTGGGAATTAAAACCACATATAAAGGACCATTGATGTTTATTGGACGTTTTTTCATTCGATTTTGATGTTAAGAGAGAGCTACGTTGGAGCTTGCTAGCTCTATCTTGTAACTCTACAATAATATCCTTCTTATAGCCTTTATCTATAAAGTGTTGACCCATTTCATTCATTTGATCATCACATATGTTTTTCTGTACAATTCCGTTTCACACGTAAAAACTGACTAACAGGTACACTGTCCAGCCAATTAGTATGATGTTGGCTGGACTTTTCAATGTAGCTATTGGAATCAGTGGCTTTCCTAAATACTTTCGAGTGTAATTGGCCGTCTTTGGTGTATAAAACTAAATATAAAAAAAGATATTTCATGATGACTAATAGAAAAAGTTAATTTAATATTAAAATCATTGGAATTTAATTCATCACAAAAAGTTTTTAATTCATCTGTAGTGCCTCTCCAGATAAATAAAACGTCATCAATGAAACGTTTCCAGGACACCAGGCCCGCCCCCAGCATGTCATCTTTCCAGATGGTGAGATCTCCCCAGTATGGCATATATAAATTGGCATAGCTGGGGGCGAACCTGGTGCCCATGGCGGTGCCAATCTGTTGAATATAATAGACCCCTTCAAAGTAAAAATATTTATTTGTTAAAATGAATTTAATGGCTTTAATAATAAATAATTTAATATCATTCGCAAGGTCAGATTTTTCTAAAAAGTATTCCACAGCTAAAATACCTTTCTCCATATCAATAATGGTATATAATGTTGATACATCACAACTGGCCAAACAATAGTTATCTTTCCATTCTAATTGATCTATAATCTTAAGGACATCTGTAGTGTCCTTTAAAAAGGCTTTTGTGGTTCTAACTAGTGGTTAAAGATAAAAATCCACTACCGCCGACAAATTCGAAGTGACACTATTGGTCCCAGATATGATAGGTCTTCCCGGAGGGTGGAGGGGGTCCTTATGGATTCCATAAGGACCCCCTCCACCCTCCGGGAAGACCTATCATATCTGGGACCAATAGTGTCACTTCAAATTTGTCGGCGGTAGTGGATTTTTATCTTTAACCACTAGTTAGAACCACAAAAGCCTTTTTAAAGGACACTACAGATGTCCTTAAGATTATAGATCAATTAGAATGGAAAGATAACTATTGTTTGGCCAGTTGTGATGTATCAACATTATATACCATTATTGATATGGAGAAAGGTATTTTAGCTGTGGAATACTTTTTAGAAAAATCTGACCTTGCGAATGATATTAAATTATTTATTATTAAAGCCATTAAATTCATTTTAACAAATAATTATTTTTACTTTGAAGGGGTCTATTATATTCAACAGATTGGCACCGCCATGGGCACCAGGTTCGCCCCCAGTTATGCCAATTTATATATGGCATACTGGGAAGATCTCACCATCTGGAAAGATGACATGCTGGGGGCGGGCCTGGTGTCCTGGAAACGTTTCATTGATGACGTTTTATTTATCTGGAGAGGCACTACAGATGAATTAAAAACTTTTTGTGATGAATTAAATTCCAATGATTTTAATATTAAATTAACTTTTTCTATTAGTCATCATGAAATATCTTTTTTAGATTTAGTTTTATACACCAAAGACGGCCAATGACACTCGAAAGTATTTAGGAAAGCCACTGATTCCAATAGCTACATTGAAAAGTCCAGCCAACATCATACTAATTGGCTGGACAGTGTACCTTTTAGTCAGTTTTTACATGTGAAACGGAATTGTACAGAAAAACATATATGTGATGATCAAATGAATGAAATGGGTCAACACTTTATAGATAAAGGCTATAAGAAGGATATTATTGTAGAGTTACAAGATAGAGCTAGCAAGCTCCAACGTAGCTCTCTCAACATCAAAATCGAATGAAAAAACGTCCAATAAACATCAATGGTCCTTTATATGTGGTTTTAATTCCCAACATAAAGAAATAGAAATTGTTTTTAGGAAACATTGGGATATATTGAGAGGACCCGATTATTGGGTCTATGATACCGAAGAAACCGTCCTTCATTTATCGCAGATCAGCGAATATTAAAGATAAATTGGTCCATAGTGCTTTAAATATTTCTAATAGGTCCAGTACTCGGAGTCATGGTTTCCACAGATGTGGACTATGTTTAATGTGTCGCAACACAAAAGGTGCCAGTAAAATTAAAGATTTTATAGTGAATGATATCACTTATCAAACCAGAGATTTTTTCACATGTAACTCTAAAAACGTTATATATGCCTTACAATGTGAATGTGGTTTTATTTATATTGGTAAAACTTCGAGGAACCTAAAAACAAGATTAGCTGAACATATCTATAATATTAAAAAAGGACTCCTAACCCATTCCGTTTCCTCACATTTTAAAAATTGTCACAATTGTAATCCGAAATTTATAAAATCTTTTTGGGGAATTCAAACTATTAACCCTACATGGAGAAGTAAGGATTAGACGTTAGATTAGCCAAAGCAGAAATGCAATGGATTTTTAGATTGAAAATGTTGACCCCTAAAGGGCTAAATATAGAATTTGAGTTGAAGTGGTTTTTATAGATATTTGCTGTTTTTATTAATTTATTGATATAATATATTTTTTTCATTCTATGTTTTATCAACAACTAATGTGGACCAATGGACAACTTATTGGACAATGTATTGGAAAAGACTCGATGTCTATTAATATTCTATTTATTAGAAGAATTGTTGTGAAACGGTATTTCCTGGAACGGAACTCGTGGAACGCACCATGACACGCAAAACTCGTCAGTTCCGCTTCTGTAAGATGATACGCAAAAGTGACATGCAAAGAGGTCACCTCCGCTTCCGCTGAACGGTGCGAGACGCTATTTCCGGTTTCGTCATTTCAGCTTCTGCAAGATGATACGCAAAGGTGACACGCAAAGAGATAATTTCCGCTTCCGCTGGACGGTGCGATACGCCACTTCCGGTTCCGGATAAACGCAAAAGAATGTTAATGTTGGAAACACCTGTTCCTTATGTTGTTAAATTGATGGGCTATTTAATCCCTCTGTGCTTGATTGCTCACTATGCCTCTGACGAAGGACCTGGATGTCCGAAAAGCTTCAGGCTGTGTGAGCTGTTACGTTGGTCTGGTCGGGTGAGCTGCAAACGGTCCCTCTCTGTGAAATAGTCCGGACCTGTTACATTTAGCGGGTGTCCGTGTTATCTGCTGTGTCCCCAGACTGAGAACCTTTTACCATTTTTATGGTTACATGCTGCTATTTAATTTATATATTGTGAGTGCATAATTGTTAATAAATACCTTGATTTTAATTTTTGACATTATTGCACTATGAAGTCTCTTTCTATTTTGAGATCCAATTTCTTCTACTGACTGTGGCAGTATAAAGAAACCAATACTGCCTGAAAATCCCTCCATATATTTGAAGTCAAATTCGTGGTACTATCTTCTCTATCATTGAAGGAGGAGAAAAAGAACATTATCACATGTATGTGTTTGCGCTTACTTGAGAAAATATCTTCTTTTTGTTATACATGTTATTGGGATTGGTGTGAAGAATCCCCTTTTCTCATAGCTGCACCACTGTTTGTTTTTGCGCAATCAGGAAAATTACCAGTTTATTGACAATCTTCTTGCGATCGCCCCTGTGATCGCGTTCGTCGTAGAAACAGTCGCTGGTTGGCGACCCTATTGTACGGCTGAAAAAAAATGCAGCATGCGAACGGGTCTGAATGACCCCCATAGTGACAGTTATATCTGGAAAGCACAGAGTGAAACCACACAGCAGATACAGGCACACAGTAACAGGCAATGCAGATATTATTCTCACAACAAAGCTGCACTGAACTAGTGTGTGTAATATATATATATATATATATATATATATATATATATATATATATATATATATATATATATATATATATTTATATATATATATATTCAAAAAAACAGCACGGTCCTAGACCGGAGGTATATATCAGAATACTCGCACAATATATTCTGTAACAGGTACACTTTTTCTTAACTAAAGCTGTCTGTATAAAGACATGTAGAATACTCAAGTGTTTGTAAAGTCATAGCGCTGTATACAGGCGGCGAGACCAGTAGTAGCTATGCTCAGAAGATGGCACCCAGTGTCTGTCAGAGAATGAGAGAGAATGTGAGGCAGCTCCAGGATGGGAGATCTATGTGGAGATGGCGCCCTGTGCCGGGGGAAGGGCTACAGGTCAAGCACCTGTTCCCCTATGCTGGACTTCTACCGCCGGTACTACACAGCCTTATTAAATGGAGCATTAGTACACCCAACCTGTACTCTTACACCCTGGCGGTCTAGTGGGGTCCCTGCTCGGTGACCGTGCCCACGCTAGCGCCGCGACCCGTCCCCCTAGGCCGCAGACGGAACTCAATTTAATGGCGGGTCCCACCTGGGGACCCTCTTACCCCCTCCCTGTAGCAGCCATGCGAACCAGGAGAGTAGTCTGCGACTGTGTACCTAAGCCGGAGTGTCTCCGCCGCAAGTACCCAGGCACAGAGCAGCGGGAGTGGAGTAAGAGACGCCGTTTCGAAGGTGATGTAGCTGCAGCGCTGAAGTGTCACCCTGACATACAGCGCTGACAGCCCAGTTGAAGAGATCTTCTTAGAAAAGCTTTTTCAGGGCTGCCCAGTGCAGCCCTCCCTGCTAGGTGACCTGCTGCTGCAGGCACCAACTCAAAACTGAGCTCACAGTGCCTGGAGGGAGGGTTTATAGAGGAGGCCCCAATTCATCCTGGGCCAGCCTAAAGCTTTAGCCTGTTGGTGCCTCTGGATCAAGATCCACTCTACACCCCGATGTTTTCCTGTGGAAACCAATGTATCCTGCTGCAGAAATAATAATAATCATCATCATAATAATAAAAAAAGTTACCCAATAACCCCTGCAGCCAGCCACAAGCAATATTTGAGGGGGCCACCGCTGAAGCCCCAAGACATACATTGGCAATAGACACATAAGAAAATAAGAATTTACTTACCGATAATTCTATTTCTCGGAGTCCGTAGTGGATGCTGGGGTTCCTGAAAGGACCATGGGGAATAGCGGCTCCGCAGGAGACAGGGCACAAAAAAGTAAAGCTTTACTAGGTCAGGTGGTGTGCACTGGCTCCTCCCCCTATGACCCTCCTCCAGACTCCAGTTAGGTACTGTGCCCGGACGAGCATACACAATAAGGGAGGCATTTTGAATCCCGGGTAAGACTCATACCAGCCACACCAATCACACCGTACAACTTGTGATCTAAACCCAGTTAACAGTATGACAACAGAAAGGGCCTCTTAAAGATGGCTCCTTAACAATAACCCGAATTAGTTAACAATAACTATGTACAAGTATTGCAGATAATCCGCACTTGGGATGGGCGCCCAGCATCCACTACGGACTCCGAGAAATAGAATTATCGGTAAGTAAATTCTTATTTTCTCTATCGTCCTAAGTGGATGCTGGGGTTCCTGAAAGGACCATGGGGATTATACCAAAGCTCCCAAACGGGCGGGAGAGTGCGGATGACTCTGCAGCACCGAATGAGAGAACTCCAGGTCCTCCTTTGCCAGGGTATCAAATTTGTAAAATTTTACAAACGTGTTCTCCCCCGACCACGTAGCTGCTCGGCAGAGTTGTAATGCCGAGACCCCTCGGGCAGCCGCCCAAGATGAGCCCACCTTCCTTGTGGAGTGGGCTTTTACAGTTTTAGGCTGTGGCAGGCCTGCCACAGAATGTGCAAGTTGAATTGTGTTACAAATCCAACGAGCAATCGACTGCTTAGAAGCAGGTGCGCCCAACTTGTTGGGTGCATACAATATAAACAGCGAGTCAGATTTTCTGACTCCAGCCGTCCTTGCAATGTATATTTTTAAGGCTCTGACAACGTCCAACAACTTGGAGTCCTCCAAGTCGCTAGTGGCCGCAGGCACCACAATAGGTTGGTTCAGATGAAATGCTGATACCACTTTAGGGAGAAAATGCGGACGAGTCCGCAGTTCTGCCCTATCCGAATGGAAGATTAGATAAGGACTTTTATAAGATAAAGCCGCCAATTCAGATACTCTCCTGGCAGAGGCCAGGGCTAGTAACATAGTCACTTTCAATGTGAGATATTTCAAATCCACCTTTTTCAATGGTTCAAACCAATGGGATTTGAGGAAATCTAAAACTACATTTAGATCCCACGGTGCCACCGGAGGCACCACAGGAGGCTGTATATGCAGTACTCCCTTGACAAAAGTCTGGACCTCAGGGACAGAGGCCAATTCTTTTTGGAAGAATATTGACAGGGCCGAAATTTGAACCTTAATGGATCCCAATTTGAGACCCATAGATAATCCTGATTGCAGGAAATGTAGGAAACGACCCAGTTGGAATTCCTCCGTCGGAACCTTCCGATCCTCGCACCACGCTACATATTTTCGCCAAATGCGGTGATAATGTTTCACGGTGACTTCCTTCCGTGCCTTAATCAAGGTAGGAATGACTTCTTCTGGAATGCCTTTCCCTTTTAGGATCTGGCGTTCAACCGCCATGCCGTCAAACGCAGCCGCGGTAAGTCTTGAAAAAGACAGGGACCCTGCTGTAGCAGGTCCCTTCTCAGAGGTAGAGGCCACGGTTCGTCCGTGAGCATCTCTTGAAGTTCCGGATACCAAGTCCTTCTCGGCCAATCCGGAACCACTAGTATTGTTCTTACTCTTCTTTGCCGTATGATCTTCAATACCTTTGGTATGAGCGGCAGAGGAGGAAACACATACACTGACTGGTACACCCAAGGAGTTACCAGTGCGTCCACAGCTATTGCCTGTGGATCTCTTGACCTGGCGCAATATTTGTCCAGTTTCTTGTTGAGGCGAGACGCCATCATGTCTACAATTGGTCTTTCCCAACGGTCTATTAACATGTTGAAGACTTCTGGATGTAGACCCCACTCTCCCGGATGAAGATCGTGTCTGCTGAGGAAGTCTGCTTCCCAGTTGTCCACGCCCGGGATGAACACTGCTGACAGTGCTATCACGTGATTCTCCGCCCAGCGAAGAATCTTGGCAGCTTCTGCCATTGCACTCCTGCTTCTTGTGCCGCCCTGCCTGTTTACATGGGCGACCGCCGTGATGTTGTCCGACTGAATCAACACCGGCTTTCCTTGCAGGAGAAGTTCCGCCTGGCTTAGAGCATTGTAGATTGCTCTTAGTTCCAGAATGTTTATGTGAAGAGACTTTTCCAGACTCGTCCATACTCCCTGGAAGTTTCTTCCTTGTGTGACTGCTCCCCAGCCTCTCAGGCTGGCGTCCGTGGTCACCAGGATCCAATCCTGAATGCCGAATCTGCGGCCTTCTAATAGGTGAGCCTTCTGCAACCACCACAGAAGTGACACCCTTGTCTTTGGTGACAGGGTTATTCGCAGGTGCATCTGCAGATGCGACCCTGACCATTTGTCCAACAGATCCCTTTGGAATATTCTTGCATGGAATCTGCCGAATGGAATTGCTTCGTAAGAAGCCACCATTTTTCCCAGGACTCTTGTGCATTGATGTACTGACACTTTTCCTGGTTTTAGGAGGTTCCTGACCAGATCGGATAACTCCTTGGCTTTTTCCTCTGGAAGGAAAACCTTTTTCTGAACCGTGTCCAGAATCATTCCTAGGAACAGCAGACGAGTTGTCGGGATTAAATGGGATTTTGGAATATTCAGAATCCACCCGTGTTGTCTTAGCACCTCTTGAGATAGTGCTAAAGCTGTCTCCAGCTGTTCTCTGGACCTTGCCCTTATTAGGAGATCGTCCAAGTATGGGATAACTAATACGCCTTTTCTTCGAAGAAGAATCATCATCTCGGCCATTACCTTGGTAAAGACCCGAGGCGCCGTGGACAATCCGAACGGCAGCGTCTGAAACTGATAGTGACAGTTTTGAACAATGAACCTGAGGTACCCCTGGTGTGCGGGGTAAATCGGAACGTGTAGATACGCATCCTTGATGTCCAAGGATACCATAAAGTCCCCTTCTTCCAGGTTCGCTATCACTGCTCTGAGTGACTCCATCTTGAACTTGAACTTTTTTATGTAGAGGTTCAAGGACTTCAGATTTAGAATAGGCCTTACCGAGCCATCCGGCTTCGGTACCACAAATAGAGTGGAATAATACCCCTTTCCTTGTTGTAATAGGGGTACTTTGACTATCACCTGCTGAGCGTACAGCTTGTGAATGGCTTCCAACACCCTCTCCCTTTCGGAAGAGACGGTTGGTAAGGCAGACTTCAGGAAACGATGAGGAGGATCCGTCTCTAATTCCAACCTGTACCCCTGAGATATTATCTGCAGGATCCAGGGGTCTACCTGCGAGTGAGCCCACTGCGCGCTGTAATTTTTGAGACGGCCCCCCACTGTCCCCGAGTCCGCTTGAGAGGCCCCAGCGTCATGCTGAGGTTTTTGCAGGAGCCGGGGAGGGCTTCTGTTCCTGGGAAGGAGCTGCCTGTTGGTGTCTCTTCCCTCTTCCTCTGCCTCGTGGCAGGTACGACAAGCCCTTTGCTCTCTTATTTTTGTAGGAGCGAAAAGGCTGCGGTTGAAAGGTCGGTGCCTTTCTCTGTTGGGGAGTGACTTGAGGTAAAAAAGTGGATTTCCCGGCAGTAGCCGTGGCCACCAAGTCTGATAGACCAACTCCAAATAACTCCTCCCCTTTATACGGCAAAACCTCCATGTGACGTTTTGAATCCGCATCGCCTGTCCACTGTCGTGTCCATAAGGCTCTTCTGGCTGAAATGGACATAGCACTCACCCGAGATGCCAGTGTGCAAATATCCCTCTGTGCATCACGCATATAGATAAATGCATCCTTTATTTGTTCTAACGACAGTAAAACATTGTCCCTATCTAGGGTATCAATATTTTCAATCAGGGATTCTGACCAAACTACTCCAGCACTGCACATCCAGGCAGTTGCTATAGCTGGTCGTAGTATAACACCTGCATGTGTGTATATATTCTTTTGAATAACTTCCATCTTTCTATCTGATGGATCCTTAAGTGCGGCCGTCTCAGGAGAGGGTAACGCCACTTGTTTGGATAAGCGTGTGAGCGCCTTGTCCACCTTAGGGGGTGTTTCCCAGCGCGCCCTAACCTCTGGCGGGAAAGGGTATAATGCCAATAACTTTTTTGAAATTATCAACTTTTTATCAGGAGCAACCCACGCTTCATCACACACGTCATTTAATTCTTCTGATTCAGGAAAAACTGTTTGTAGTTTTTTCACACCATACATAATACCCTGTTTTACGGTATCTGTAGTATCAGCTAAATGTAACGTCTCCTTCATTGCCAAAATCATATAACGTGTGGCCCTACTGGAAAATACGTTTGAATTTCTACCGTCGTCACTGGAATCAGTGCCCGTGTCTGGGTCTGTGTCGACCGACTGAGGCAAAGGGCGTTTTACAGCCCCTGACGGTGTTTGAGGCGCCTGGACAGGCATTAATTGATTGTCCGGCCGCCTCATGTCCTCAACTGACTGTTTAAGGGAAGATAAACCATCACGTAATTCCACAAATAAAGGCATCCATTCTGGTGTCGACCCCCTGGGGGGTGACATCTGCATATTTGGCAATTGCTCCGCCTCCACACCAATATCGTCCTCATACATGTCGACACCACGTACCGACACACACCGCAAACTCACAGGGAATGCTCTAATGAAGACAGGACCCACTAGCCCTTTTGGGGAGACAGAGGGAGAGTCTGCCAGCACACACCACAAAGCGCTATATATATAAGGGATATCCTTATATTAAGTGCTCCCTTATAGCTGCTTTAATATATATATATATAGCCATTAATGTGCCCCCCCTCTCTGTTTTACCCTGTTTCTGTAGTGCAGTGCAGGGGAGAGACCTGGAAGCCGTTCTGACCAGCGGAGCTGTGACAGAAAATGGCGCCGTGTGCTGAGGAGATAGGCCCCGCCCCTTTTTCGGCGGGTTCTTCTCCCGCTATTTTTCCAGTCAGGCAGGGGTTAAATATCTCCATATAGCCCCTATGGGCTATATGTGAGGTATTTTTAGCCTTGTATAAGGTTTATATTTGCCTCTCAGAGCGCCCCCCCCCAGCGCTCTGCACCCTCAGTGACTGCCCAGTGAAGTGTGCTGAGAGGAAAATGGCGCACAGCTGCAGTGCTGTGCGCTACCTTATGAAGACTGAGGAGTCTTCAGCCGCCGGTTTCCGGACCTCTTCACGCTTCAGCATCTGCAAGGGGGTCGGCGGCGCGGCTCCGGGACCGGACTCCACGGCTGGGCCTGTGTTCGATCCCTCTGGAGCTAATGGTGTCCAGTAGCCAAGCAGCAAATCCACTCTGCATGCAGGTGAGTTTACTACTTTCCCCCTAAGTCCCACGTTGCAGTGATCCTGTTGCCAGCAGGACTCACTGTAAAGAAAAAAACCTAAACTAAACTTTCTCTAAGCAGCTCTTTAGGAGAGCCACCTAGATTGCACCCTTCTCGTTCGGGCACAAAATCTAACTGGAGTCTGGAGGAGGGTCATAGGGGGAGGAGCCAGTGCACACCACCTGACCTAGTAAAGCTTTACTTTTTTGTGCCCTGTCTCCTGCGGAGCCGCTATTCCCCATGGTCCTTTCAGGAACCCCAGCATCCACTTAGGACGATAGAGAAATTTAGTTTATCCCATAAATATAAACGAAGCACAAAATGATGGCTGTAATTTGTTCAGTGGGGTGAATTCTGCATGTATTGCCTAACATGACAGCTTGTGCTCATAAAAACATTCTGTACAGATGTGGCCTCATACATCTAGCCCTAATACGCCACACAGCGTGAGATGCCTGGCGTGAGGACCCATATAACCCTGCTAGTGTTGGGCATCTTTTTTTTGTTTTTGTTTTTGTAAATGCGTCTTCGTCGCAATGTGATGAGACTAGGACACACCAGGAGACTGTGCAGATTCATTTCATATGCGACAACTGTACATTGTGTGTGTCAGAGTCTGTGTTCGAGGCATAACTGAACTTGGCACGGAATAAAGCAGTGGCCGCCATATTTTAGCATGACGTATACAGATTCAGAGACTCAGGCGCACACAAATATACTCCTGGTGCGTTCTAATGGCATCGTGCTGGCTGTGACTAAGAAGCATTTTTAACACAAAAGATGCAAAATAAAAGCAGCTCTACACAGCAGAGTGTTATAGAACCTGGTGAGCTGAGAGGGGCTGTTTGGCGCGACTACAGCAATGATGTATGAGGACATCTGTAGTCACAGAGGGGTAGCGATCAGGGGAACACCATGAAAATGTCTTCACTTTAGTCAATGCCTTTAGGCTGTTGATTGCTATTTCTCATAAAGATCTGGGGAGTGGCTGACCACAGGAAGCCGGAGAGACTGAGGCAGGGAAAAGCCCTGCAAGACCTATGTAATAATATAGTGCCAATATCTTCAGCACAAATGTTCTGTATTGGACAGTACCCAGATAAATCTGTAAGAGTAGCCTGCCCTAACCTGTCCAAATGTCAGATCTCAATCCTTGTTACAGGTTACTGTATCTATGGGGCATCTGCTCTTTTTATGAGATTTTCTAGTACATTTATTAATGAAACCTTACACTTACTGGAGACACAAGCTTCCCTGTCCCGTATTACCAGAAGGCAGCCAATAAGATGGCTATAAAGAGGCCATGTCAGAGGCATAAACACAGCACTATTATATATAGCATGGGTCTTCAACCTGCGGCCCTCCAGCTGCTGTGGAACTGCACATTCCAGCAAGCCCTGCCACAGTTTTGCTATTAAGGCATGCTAAACCTAAGCAGGGCAAGCTGGGATGTTTAGTTTCACATGGTTGAAGACCCATGACATATAGGATGCTCGATGAACATCTCAGGCTGAAGGTCACCATGTTTCTTTTTTTGGTTTCTTTTCTGTAGCTGATGACTTTCAGTTTGGGATTTCAAATAAAACACATATTGAATCAATATATGTCCCAACAATACAGGTTATGAAAACTCTATGGGGAAGATCAAAAAGCCCAATACAGGTTGAGTATCCCATATCCAAATATCCGATATACGGAATATTCCGAAATACGGACTTTTTTGAGCGAGAGTGAGATCGTGAAACTTTTGTTTTCTGATGGCTCAATGTACACAAACTTTGTTTAATACACACAGTTATTAAAAAATAAGAATTTACTTACCGATAATTCTATTTCTCGGAGTCCGTAGTGGATGCTGGGGTTCCTGAAAGGACCATGGGGAATAGCGGCTCCGCAGGAGACAGGGCACAAAAGTAAAGCTTTTACAGGTCAGGTGGTGTGTACTGGCTCCTCCCCCCATGACCCTCCTCCAGACTCCAGTTAGGTACTGTGCCCGGACGAGCGTACACAATAAGGGAGGATTTTGAATCCCGGGTAAGACTCATACCAGCCACACCAATCACACCGTACAACTTGTGATCTAAACCCAGTTAACAGTATGATAACAGAGGAGCCTCTGAAAGATGGCTTCCTAAACAATAACCCGAATTAGTTAACAATAACTATGTACAAGTATTGCAGATAATCCGCACTTGGGATGGGCGCCCAGCATCCACTACGGACTCCGAGAAATAGAATTATCGGTAAGTAAATTCTTATTTTCTCTATCGTCCTAAGTGGATGCTGGGGTTCCTGAAAGGACCATGGGGATTATACCAAAGCTCCCAAACGGGCGGGAGAGTGCGGATGACTCTGCAGCACCGAATGAGAGAACTCCAGGTCCTCCTTTGCCAGGGTATCAAATTTGTAAAAATTTACAAACGTGTTCTCCCCTGACCACGTAGCTGCTCGGCAGAGTTGTAATGCCGAGACCCCTCGGGCAGCCGCCCAAGATGAGCCCACCTTCCTTGCGGAATGGGCCTTAACAGATTTAGGCTGTGGCAGGCCTGCCACAGAATGTACAAGTTGAATTTTGTTACAAATCCAACGAGCAATCGACTGCTTAGAAGCAGGTGCACCCAACTTGTTGGGTGCATACAGTATAAACAGCGAGTCAGATTTTCTGACTCCAGCCGTCCTTTAAATGTATATTTTTAAGGCTCTGACAACGTCCAACAACTTGGAGTCCTTCAAGTCGTCTGTAGCCGCAGGCACTACAATAGGCTGGTTCAGGTGAAACGCTGATACCACCTTAGGGAGAAAATGCGGACGCGTCCGCAGCTCTGCCCTATGTCGAATGGAAAATTAAATAAGGGCTTTTATAAGACAAAGCCGCCAGTTCAGATACTCTCCCGGCCGAAGCCAGGGCCAGTAACATAGTCACTTTCCATGTGAGATATTTCAAATCCACATTCTTTAGTGGTTCAAACCAATTGGATTTGAGGAAATCTAAAACTACATTTAGATCCCACGGTGCCACCTTAGGCACCACAGGAGGCTGTATATGCAGTACTCCTTTGATAAAAATCTGGACCTCAGGGACTGAGGCCAATTCTTTTTGGAAGAATATTGATAGGGCCGAAATTTGAACCTTAATAGATCCCAATTTGAGACCCATAGACAATCCTGATTGCAGGAAATGTAGGAAAACGACCCAGTTGAAATTCCTCCATCGGAGCACTCCGCTGCTCGCACCACGCAACATATTTTCGCCAAATACGGCGATAATGCTTCGCGGTGACTTCCTTCCTTGCCTTTATCAAGGTAGGAATGACTTCTTCTGGAATGCCTTTTCCTTTTAGGATCTGGCATTCAAACGCCATGCCGTCAAACGCAGCCGCGGTAAGTCTTGAAAAAGACAAGGACCCTGCTGAAGCAGGTCCCTTCTCAGAAGTAGAGGCCACGGATCGTCCGTGACCATCTCTTGAAGTTCCGGGTACCAAGTCCTTCTTGGCCAATCCGGAGCCACTAGTCTTACTCCTCTTTGCCGTATAATCCTCAATACCTTTGGTATGAGAGGCAGAGGAGGAAACACATATACCGACTGGTACACCCAAGGTGTTACCAGCGCGTCCACAGCTATTGCCTGCGGATCTCTTGACCTGGCTCAATACCTGTCCAGTGTTTTGTTGAGGCGAGACGCCATCATGTCCACCATTGGTTTTACCCAACGGTTTAATAGCATGTGGAAAACTTCTGGATGAAGTCCCCACTCTCCCGGGTGAAGGTCGTGTCTGCTGAGGAAGTCTGCTTCCCAGTTGTCCACGCCCGGGATGAATACTGCTGACAGTGCTAACACGTGATTCTCCGCCCAGCGAAGGATCCTGGCAGCTTCTGCCATTGCCCTCCTGCTTCTTGTGCCGCCCTGTCTGTTTACATGGGCGACTGCCGTGATGTTGTCCGACTGGATCAACACCGGTCTTCCTTGAAGCAGAGGTTCCGCCTGGCTTAGAGCATTGTAGATTGCTCTTAGTTCCAGAATGCTTATGTGAAGAGACTTTTTCAGGCTCGACCACACTCCCTGGAAATTTCTTCCCTGTGTGACTGCTCCCCAGCCTCTCAGGCTGGCATCCGTGGTCACCAGGATCCAATCCTGCATGCCGAATCTGCGGCCCTCCAATAGATGAGCCTCCTGCAACCACCACAGAAGGGATACCCTTGTCCTCGGCGACAGGGTTATCCGCAGGTGCATCTGAAGATGCGACCCTGACCATTTGTCCAACAGATCCCTTTGCATGGAATCTGCCGAAAGGGATTGCTTCGTAAGAAGCTACCATTTTTTCCCAGGACTCTTGTGCATTGATGTACAGACACCTTTCCTGGTTTTAGGAGGTTCCTGACCAGGTCAGATAACTCCTTGGCTTTTTCTTCGGGAAGAAAAACCTTTTTCTGAACTGTGTCCAGAATCATCCCCAGGAACAGCAGACGAGTTGTCGGCATTAATTGGGATTTTGGAATATTCAGAATCCATCCGTGCTGCTTTAGCACCTCTTGAGATAGTGCTAAACCCATCTCTAGCTGTTCTCTGGACCTTGCCCTTATTAGGAGATCGTCCAAGTATGGGATAATTAATACGCCTTTTCTTCGAAGAAGAAATATTATCTCGGCCATTACCTTTGTAAAGACCCGAGGTGCCGTGGACAAACCAAACGGCAGCGTCTGAAACTGATAGTGACAGTTTTGTACAACGAACCTGAGGTACCCCTGGTGTGAGGGGTAATTGGAACGTGGAGATACGCATCCTTGATGTCCAAGGATACCATAAAGTCCCCTTCTTCCAGGTTCGCTATCACTGCTCTGAGTGACTCCATCTTGAACTTGAACTTCTTTATGTACAGGTTCAAGGACTTCAGATTTAGAATAGGCCTTACCGAGCCATCCGGCTTCGGTACCACAAAAAGAGTGGAATAATACCCCTTCCCTTGTTGTAGAAGAGGTACCTTGACTATCACCTGCTGAGAATACAGCTTGTGAATGGCTTCCAAAACCGTCTCCCTTTCTGAGGGGGACGTTGGTAAAGCAGACTTCAGGAAACGGCGAGGTGGCTCTGTCTCTAATTTCAACCTGTACCCCTGAGATATTATCTGCAGGATCCAGGGATTTACGTGCGAGTGAGCCCACTGCGCGCTGTAATTCTTGAGACGACCGCCTACCGCCCCCGAGTCCGCTTGCGAAGCCCCAGCGTCATGCTGAGGCTTTTGTAGAAGCCGGGGAGGGCTTCTGTTCCTGGGAAGGAGCTGCCTGTTGCTGTCTCTTCCCTCGTCCTCTGCCTCGTGGCAGATATGAATAGCCCTTTGCTCTCTTATTTTTAAAGGAACGAAAGGGCTGCGGTTGAAAGGTCGGTGCCTTTTTCTGTTGGGGAGTGACTTGAGGTAGAAAGGTGGATTTCCCGGCCGTAGCCGTGGCCACCAAATCCGATAGACCGACCCCAAATAACTCCTCTACGCATCGCCTGTCCACTGTCGTGTCCATAAAGCTCTTCTGGCCGAAATGGACATAGCACTTACCCGTGATGCCAGTGTGCAGATATCTCTCTGTGCATCACGCATATAAAGAAATGCATCCTTTATTTGTTCTAACGACAGTAAAATATTGTCCCTGTCCAGGGTATCAATATTTTCGATCAGGGACTCTGACCAAACTACCCCAGCACTGCACATCCAGGCAGTCGCAATAGCTGGTCGTAGTATAACACCTGCATGTGTGTATATACCTTTTTGGATATTTTCCATCCTCCTATCTGATGGATCTTTAAGTGCGGCCGTCTCAGGAGAGGGTAACGCCACTTGTTTTGATAAGCGTGTTAGCGCTTTGTCCACCCTAGGAGGTGTTTCCCAGCGCTCCCTAACCTCTGGCGGGAAAGGGTATAAAGCCAATAACTTCTTTGAAATTAGCAGTTTTTTATCGGGGCACCCCACGCTTCATCACACACGTCATTTAATTCTTCTGATTCGGTAAAAACTACTGGTAGTTTTTTCACACCCCACATAATACCCTGTTTAGTGGTACCTGTAGTATCAGCTAAATGTAACGCCTCCTTCATTGCCAAAATCATATAACGTGTGGCCCTACTGGAAAATACGGTTGATTCGTCACCTTCACCACCGGAATCAGTGCCTGTGTCTGGGTCTGTGTCGACCGACTGAGGCAAGGGGCGTTTTACAGCCCCTGACGGTGTTTGAGGCGCCTGGACAGGCACTAATTGAGTGTCCGGCCGCCTCATGTCGGCAAACGACTGCTTAAGCGAGTTGACGCTATCCCGTAATTCCACAAATAAAGGCATCCATTCTGGTGTCGACCCCCTAGGAGGTGACATCCTCATATTTGGCAATTGCTCCGCCTCCACACCAATAACGTCCTCATACATGTCGACACACACGTACCGACACACAGCAGACACACAGGGAATGCTCTATACGAAGACAGGACCCACTAGCCCTTTGGGGAGACAGAGGGAGAGTCTGCCAGCACACACCAAAAAGCGCTATATATGACAGGGATAGCCTTATGATTAAGTGCTCCCTTATAGCTGCTTTTATATTAATATATTGCCATTTATTTTGCCCCCCCTCTCTGTTATACCCTGTTTCTGTAGTGCAGTGCAGGGGAGAGACCTGGGTGCCTTCCTGACCAGCGGAGCTGTGACAGAAAATGGCGCCGTGTGCTGAGGAGATAGGCCCCGCCCCTTTTTCGGCGGGCTCGTCTCCCGCTATTTAGTACATTTAGGCAGGGGTAAATATCTCCATATAGCCTCTGGGGCTATATGTGAGGTATTTTTAGCCTTTTTAAAGGTTTTCATTTGCCTCCCAGGGCGCCCCCCCCCCAGCGCCCTGCACCCTCAGTGACTGCCGTGTGAAGTGTGCTGAGAGGAAAATGGCGCACAGCTGCAGTGCTGTGCGCTACCTTAAGAAGACTGCAGGAGTCTTCAGCCGCCGATTCTGGACCTCTTCTTGCTTCAGCATCTGTGAGGGGGCCGGCGGCGTGGCTCCGGTGACCATCCAGGCTGTACCTGTGATCGTCCCTCTGGAGCTTCATGTCCAGTAGCCAAGAAGCCAATCCATCCTGCACGCAGGTGAGTTCACTTCTTCTCCCCTCTGTCCCTCGTTGCAGTGATCCTGTTGCCAGCAGGAATCACTGTAAAATAAAAAACCTAAGCTAAACTCTCTAAGCAGCTCTTTATGAGAGCCACCTAGAATTGCACCCTTCTCGGCCGGGCACAAAAATCTAACTGGAGTCTGGAGGAGGGTCATGGGGGGAGGAGCCAGTACACACCACCTGACCTGTAAAAGCTTTACTTTTGTGCCCTGTCTCCTGCGGAGCCGCTATTCCCCATGGTCCTTTCAGGAACCCCAGCATCCACTTAGGACGATAGAGAAATATTGTATTAAATGACCTTCAGACTGTGTATATAAGGTGTATATGAAACATAAATGAATTGTGTGAATGTAGACACACTTTGTTTAATGCACAAAGTTATAAAAAATATTGGCTAAAATTACCTTCAGGCTGTGTGTATAAGGTGTATATGTAACATAAATGCATTCTGTGTTTAGATTTAGGTCCCATCACCATGATATCTCATTATGGTATGCAATTATTCCAAAATACGGAAAAATCCGATATCCAAAATACCTCTGGTCCCAAGCATTTTGGATAAGGGATACTCAACCTGTAGCAGAAAAAAATAAAAAAATAAAATAAAAAAAGTTTCCCAATAACCACTGCGGCCAGTCACAAGCAGCATAGGAGGGTGGCACCGCTGAGACACACATTGGCAATAGACACATAAGAAATTTAGTAAACCCCATATAAATAAAGCACAGAATTACCGCTACAGTTTGATCAGCCGGGTGACTTCTAAAGTGGAGTCATAGAGTTGTCCACATTGACCAATTGGTTTCACACTATCATTTTTAAAGTACATTCTATAAAATGATAACTAGAATCTGACAGGTTGCTATGGGCAACTTCTCCACCTATTCACTATAGAACCTTTGATACATCTCTCCTACAGAGGTAAGTTAGTTTATTTCTATTCCAGTTTTTGGTAACTGCTCAATGATTAATGGTCTCTGTTGAGCCATTTTTAGTATGACTTAGGACCGCACGCTAATATATGTAGCAGGAGTAGCTGTACACAGCTACACAATAGCACTTACATTAGACACGCACTACTGACTGCATGAGGCTCAAGCATAGCACAAGTAAAATATATAGTACATTAAACAAAAATAAAAATGTGACATTATGAAAGAACCAGCTCTTACATTGTTTTTCTTCCTTTGTTGCTCTACCGCAGATTTCTGAGATTCCACCTCCCCTAGCAGATCACTTATATATCTGTCTTTTTCTGCAAGCCTGAAAACATACATGTGGGTTAGATGCAATCCCAGAATTCATATTTAGAGACAATGGTTATTGCCAGAAGATGCTTATTATCAGGGTTAAAAAGTGCTTAACCATTTAATATAGGATTTTAAATACCTACCGGTAAATCCTTTTCTCGTAATAAGAGATATTGGGGACAGATTTAGTACGATGGGGTATAGATGGGTCCAAAGGAGCCAGTGCACTTGAAATTTCTTCAACTGGGTGTGCTGGCTCCTCCCCTATATGCCTCCTCCCACAGGCAGTTATAGGTAAACAATGCCCAAAGGAGAAAGGACATACTTGAGAGAAGGAACATAACAATAAGTGTGGTGAGATTTACACACCAGCACACCATAACATAACCTGGTCAGCAACGGATGGCAACAGAAAACAGCAACAGCTGAACTGTAACATATAACCTGGAGAAACGTCACCGCACACATATACAGACATACCTTCTCCTGATATGATGACAGTGTTTTGACGTCACAGGTTTTCTGGCTTGCACCATAGTGGCAATTACTTTTTTGGAAAGCCCTTTGTGAGCTAGGATGTTGCACTCAACTTCCATGCCGTCAAACGAAGCCGCCGGAAGTCCGGGTAGACGAACGGTCCTTGCTAAAGAAGATCCTTTCTTAGCGGCAGAGGCCAAGGTTCTTCTACGGACATGTCCAGAAGAGTTGCGTACCACGCCCTTAGGGGCCAATCCGGCGCAATCAGGATTGCTTGTACTCTGTGATATCTGATCCGCTGGAGCACCTTTGGGATCAACGGAATCGGAGGAAATAGGTAGAACAGCCAGTAAGGCCAAGGCGACGTCAGCGCATCCACTGCACTCGCCTGAAGGTTTCTGGTTCGCGAGCAGTAGCAGCGAAGAGTCTTGTTGAGGCAAGACGCCATCATGTCGATCTGTGGGTATCCCCACCTGTCAACAATCTGTTGAAACACCTGAGGGTGTAATCCCCACTACCCCGGATGGAGGTCGTGGCGACTCAGGAAGTCCGCTTCCCAGTTGTCCACACCTGGAATGAAAATTGCGGACAGCGCTTTTGCATTTTTTTCTGCCCAGGGAAGTATTTTTGACACTTCTCGCATGGAGGCCCTGCTTTTTGTCCCTCCCTGTCGATTGATGTATGCCACTGCCGTGGCGTTGTCTGACTGAACCTGGATTGCCTGATCCCTGAGTAGAGGGGAGGCCTGAATCAGAGCATTGTAGATAGCCCGAAGTTCCAGAATGTTGATCGGAATTAGGGCCTCTTGGGCAGACCACCTGCCCTGGAACTGCGCCCCCTGGGTGACAGCTCCCCATCCTCTCAGGCTCGCATCCGCCGTGAGGAGGATCCTATCCTGAATCCCGAAACGTCAACCTTCCAGCAGGTTGGAAGACTGCAACCACCACAGGAGTGAAATCCTAGCCTGGGGTGAAAGCTGAATCATCTGGTGCATCTGAAGATGTGAACCGGACCACTTGTTCAGGATGTCCAATTGGAAGGGTCTGGCATGGAACCTTCCGAACTGTATCGCCTCGTACGAAGCCACCATTTTCCCCAACAATTTTACACAAAGATGAATGGAAACTCGAGCAGGTCGGAGAACCATGCGAACCATCTCTTGAAGTGTTCTCAACTTGTCATGCCAAAGTCTTTGTGGAAGCTGAACTGGTGCTCTGTTCCTGAGAGCCAGCAATGGCTGGTTTCTTAGGCTTACCTCTGGAGCCTCTAGCTGCATTGGAGGCACCCTGGGCTCTAGATCGAAATCTGGAGGACCGAAAGGACTGCGTAGATGGTCCCGGGTAGGTACGCCTAGCAGGCGGAGCCCCTGAAGGGAGAAATGTGGATTTCCCATCAGTAGCTTTGGAGATCCATGTGTTCAATTCACCTCCGAAGAGCCATTCACCTGTGAAGGGAAGAGATTCCACATTACGTTTGGAGTCAGCGTCTTCAATCCACTGACGCAACCATATGGCTCTACGTGCAGACACAGCCGTAGCAGTGGTTCTAGCATTTATAATGCCAATCTCTTTAAGGGAGTCACAGAGGACTCTTGCCGTATCCTGAATGTATTTTAGGAAAGTTACAGTAGTAACCAAGGTCATATCACCTGAAAGACTGAGACGTCTACTGCTGGAGATTCTTCCCAGCATTACCTGCCTTCAGGGCCAAATGGGAAGGTATTTAAAAACCTTTTGGACACCTGATATTTTTTATCTGTATTTTTCCAAGCTAATTTAAATAAATCATCCAATTATTTAGAATCAGGGAATGTGACAGACAGTGTGTCTTGTGGGAGGAAAAAGGACTGCTGATTAGTAGCACCCTCCAGGGGGAGCTTTAACACATCCCGTATAGCCAATATGAGAGGTTCGATACCCTGTGTTGAGGTGGACTCCCCACTAATGGGATCCCCATCCACCTGTACATCATCATCAGAATCTGATAGGATTGCAGGCAAAGCACGTTTTTGTGTACCTGTAGTAGACAGCAGGGGACAGGAAGCATCAGCCTTGGCAGTTAGGCTAGCCACTACTTGTTGCAGTTATTGTGTTTTATTGGCATTGGCAGTAAGCTGAGATGACATATCAGACATCATCGTTTTTATAGCCCCCAGCCAGGAAGGCTCTGGACTCTCCCCTATGTTGTTATCAGAATTTTGTGATGACTGACTACACTGTTCACAGGATATGGAGCCCGATGAACTAGGGGAGAATCTGGCATTACATACATTGCATGACTTCTGTTTCACCATAATGAAAGGCAGAAACAATACACATACAACACAGACTGAATCCAATACAAGCCTGCCCTATTGCATGTGAGAGGAGACACAGAAGAGAGGACACGAGCGCACCCAACGCTGTACAGCCCCAGTGAGACTGTCAGTGTTTTATGTAGTAACATAACAGTGATACTGCTGTACAGAGAATTCCCCAGAGGAATGTAAACTCTGCACTAATAGTGACACTCCCCCTCTACACCCGGTACCAGTGATCCTGTGACCGTTTTGAGGAGGCGGCTGCTGCTTGCATATGCAGGGGAAGGCACAAAACTGCCACTGAGCCCGCTCTGATGTAGCTCCGCCCCCACTATGGCACCGGAGCTACTAGTAAGTTTTATACTGGCAATGTCTCCACAGGCTGTGTAGCCTCACATAAATGCTTGGTACAACAACCCTCCAGCTAGTCTCACGCAGGGGCACCCGTGGGTCCCCACCAGGAAGGACCCGTACGCCTCACCCAAGCTTCTGCCGCACAATGAACCGGCGGGGCCCCAGGTTTGTACTCACCACGATGATCACCTTCAGGCTCTGTTAGGGGTATGCGGAAAGCTGCGGCTGCGAAAGCTAAGGTGCAGTGCCCCGCTGAACAAACAGCCCCTCAGGACAGTGGTCCTGCAGCAAATAAGTAAAAAAGTTTAAATGAAATTGAAGAAAAAAAACTCTGGAGCTTGCAGAGTGTGCATCCCTCCTGAAGGCACTTTTTTCTAAACTGCCTTTGGGACGGGGCATAGAGGGGAGGAGCCAGCACACCCAGTTGAAGAAATTTAAAGTGCACTGGCTCCTTTGGACCCGTCTATACCCCATCGTACTAAATCTGTCCCCAATATCCCTTATGGATGCTAGATAAATAAGTATTACTTTTCACAGGATTATTTTTCTTCGATAACCCTTCCTGCTCCCCACAAACAGAACCGCAAAGGTCCTGTGACCAGGGTGACTGTAGTACTGCCCTTTGCACAAATACTTCTAGGATCAGTGTGGAAGTAGTCCGCAACCAAGTAACAGCTGATGGAACGGACTGGATGACATTAAGTGTATTCGTAAAATTGCAGTTGTAGGGTTGGGGGGGGGGGGGGGGGTGCTTCTTGGAAAACGATCACTAATATGTGGAGTTATTGTGGTACTTCTTGCCTCCAAACTGGCAATGAGTTTTTAATGATCTTCTGTATTTAACCCCAGTTTCTGTACACAAAGCAAATTTTCACTTCATGACCTGTTGTAAGCAAGAGAAACCAAAGTAATTTATCCGTATCAGATATTTATATGCCCAATCCTTATGTAGTGGTTTGTTTCTTGCTGGATCAATGTGATACATTCCAGTAATTGAACTACAGTACCTTGCATATAGGTATTACTTAGAGCCATGTTTGTTTGTTTCTTTCTATAACACTATTATTTAGCACATGAGATTTTTTTTTCTTTTTTCACAAATTATTTTTATTGAATACCAACACAAAAATGTATCATATAACAAACTGCAAATCAGCAAGCACACGGGAATTTTAATGCACTGTATAATAACAGTTACTGTATCTGTGAAATAATAACATTATCTTTTCTAAAATAATGACAATTCATTAATTTAAACATGAGCTGTTTCCAGAGGTTTTCTGATGAATCAGCCATACAATCTGCTTCATCTGTGTAGGATAGAGATGAGACTGTCACTCACTGCCAGACTCCCGTAATCTCTCCTCTGCCAGCCAATGCCCTCCACAGATCACTCTATTGGCCGATTGAACCTGTGATCATGTGACCGCTGTCATACTAGCCCTAAATTCAAATAGCCTTGTCTATTTATTCAGCTCTGGCAGTTTCACTGCAGGAGTACTAGACTCACCTCCTGTGGTTCTCAGCCTTCAGTCTGTCTGTAGCCTATGTCCTGACCTGACTTGCCCCCCGTTGCACTCTCAGTCTGCTCCTCTGTAACAAGTCTGTCATGACTTCCTGGTTCTGACTCCTGCATTGCCTCTGACCTGTTATCATCTATTGCCTGGTAGTGTCCTGCTGGCTTGGAAACAGATCTAAGCTTGCCCAACCTTGCTCTTTGCAAATACCAGCCTGTTGCACTCTGAAACCAAACAGAGGGCCGTGACCTGCGCACCGGACGCAGCAAAGTCCTAATCCACTTGTAGATGTCCCTGACCAAGACCACCGGTGAATTAGAATATGCACCTCTGCTCCAGATAGCATCAATTCTTGCTTAAGTACAGCATTCTTAAGAGTCATCTGAGAAATTGTCCAAAACCCTCTTTAAGAACGCTCACCTTATCTTGCATTTTGCCCTTTTCACTGGCAGAATTTGGCATTAAGGGTTCACAATTTAAATTCCACAAAAAGGCAAATCTATAAATACAGTGAAAAATGGTCCTGTACAGAACAACCGAACAAAAGCAAAATGCGTCGGGTAATGACACCTCTGCCATGAAACTCGGTCGCATGAAATGCCATCAGAACTAAGCTTGACAAATATCTCCTCCGTCATCTCAATGTAGAACTGCAGCAATACATTTTATACATATTTATGTTAACAAGTATGTACGGTTTCACACTGAATAGATTGTAAACATGCTTCAAAATATTCCCTTACTGTACATCACCTCGGACCTATTTGTAGGACACAGAAGAAAAATCCCAGTCAACCTAAAGATTTAGGCAGAACGAATATATCTCTTCGATTCTCCTCCAAAGCTTGAAAAAGCCATCTCACAATAAAAGACTGTCCGCTGCTCAGGCAGCCATAGGCACTGCGTGACCCACCAGACCAGGAAAGTGCAGTTGAGTTATTGGTTTGTTTTTTTAATAATCCTTTAAAGGACCGATAATATGTTTACCAGGTCTTACGCGCAAAACAAAAATGTATTCTTAAAGGGATAAAGACACCTATATAATGCCGCTTTGGGCATAGGAGATAATATACTTACGCTTTTAATAATTCTTCGTTTTGAGCAACTGAGGAAACCTGAAATAAGAGCAACAGGTCACTGCAACGTAATCAACTTTATTACACTTCATTTTTCTTTCCATTCTCGCTCATCTACCAATAAACATTTTCTTTGGCAATTATTGTTTTATAACAAGAAATATAATATAATTGATCCACAAGTTGTCTGCAGTGCTGTGCATTGATTAGCAAATAGAATAAGATAAAGGGGGGTGGGGGAGCAGTAGGGGAGATGCCGCACTGATGGAGTATGATGGAAGCTGATAGGAGGTGGGGATAGGAAATAAAACATCACTAAACAAGCCTGTACTCAGGGTAGGAGAACAGACAGTGTCAGAACTGCCAGTGGGAAAAGGGTAGACAAAGGAACAAGGTGCACTAGTGACCAGGATAGAGAACAAGGGCCCTGCCTCTAAAGGATTACCATTGACAAGGTAGGGGAGTAACAAGGAGGGTGAGGTGTGTGGTACTAGTGACTTATGAGTGCTGATTGGCGTTTACAAAGCAATGAGCATTAAAAGCTTCTCTGAAGGTGAGCAAACTGGCAGAAAGTCTTATAAATAATTTCTGACATTGCAATAATGTTATTTTCTCAAACGTTTACAAAAAGGAGATTTATGGTAGACTTACCATAGTTAAATCTCTTTCTGCGAGGTACACTGCGTCCCACAGGGAATACATCGGGGTGTAGAGATGGTGCCTCTAGATCAAGATCCAACAGGCTAAAGCTTTAGACTGTCCCAAAATGCCTTGCGGGGCCTCCTCTATAACCCCGCCTCCAGGCACTGTGAGCTCAGTTTTGTTAGGCAGATGTTAGTCACATAGAAACACGTTCTCATGACAGGTGAAGGGACTAGCGGCTAATGCCATACAAACCCAAAGAAGCTAAGTGCGTCAGGGTGGGCGCCCTGCGGAACCCAGTGTACCTCACAGAAAGAGATTTAACAATAGTCTACCATAAATCTCCTTTTCTGCAGCGGGGTACACTGTGTTCCACAGGGAATACATCAGGGATGTCCTAAAGCAGTTCCTCAAGGATACCTCAGTTCCTAAAGCATACCTGCACCTTAGCGGGTATGAGAACCCGGCGTCCAAAGGAAGCATCCTGAGAGGCGGAAGTATAAAAGGCATAGAGCCTAATAAACGTGTTCACTGAGGACCACGTAGCCGCCTTGCAAAACTGTTCTGCGGAGGCGCCACGACGGGCCGCCCAAGAGGGACCAACAGACTTAGTAGAATGGGCTTTAATAGCAGCAAGAGCTGGGAGACCAGCCTGCGCATAAGCTTGTGCAATCACCATTCTAATCCATCTGGCCAAGGTTTGCTTATTTGCAGGTCAGTCACGTTTGTGAAAACCAAACAGTACAAAGAGTGTATCTGACCTCCTGATAGGGGCAGTCCTCTCCACATATATACGGCAAGCCCGTACCACATCCAAAGACCGTTCTTTGGAGGACAATTCAGAAGCTATGCAGGCTGGAACCAATCTCTTGATTAAGGGGAAAAGATGACACCACCTTAGGTAAATAACCAGGGCGAGTTCTAAGAACTGCTCGGTCACAATGAAATATTAAAAATGGTGGACGACAGGACAACGCGCCTAAATCCGACACCATTCTAGCAGAGGCAATAGCCAGCAGAAACAGGACCTTGGCTGTGAGCAATTTAAGGTCCACTGACTCAAGAGGTCCAAATGGAGACTTGCAGGGCATTCAAGACAACAGACAAATTCCATTGAGCCACAGGAGGGACATAGGGAGGCTGAATGTGCAGTACCCCCTGAGTGAATGTATGAACGTCAGGTATAGACGCAATTTTTCTTTGAAACCACACCGACAAGGCAGATATGTGAACCTTGACAGTGGCCAGACAAAGTCCTAAATCCAGGCCTTGTTGCAAAAAAGCCATAAGGCTGGAAGTACTAAACTTGTAAGCATCAGGATTCTTAGCAGCACACCAGGTGAAGTAAGAATTCCAGACTCTATAATAAATCCGTGCAGAAGCCGGTTTGCGGGCCTTCAGCATAGTTTGGATTACCGCCTCGGAGAATCCTTTGGCCCTCAGGAGTGAAGCTTCAATAGCCACACCGTCAAAGCCAGCCTGGCCAGGTCCGGGTAGAGACAAGGGCCCTGAACGAGGAGGTCTGGGGGTTGCAGAAGTAGAAAAGGACGCTCTATCGATAGACCCTGCAGGTCTGAGAACCAATGCCGCCTGGGCCACGCTGGAGCTATCAGAAGTAGTATTCCTCCTTCTTGCTTGAACTTATTACCCTGGGCAGAAGTGACACTGGAGGGAACACGTAGGGCAGCCGAAAGTTCCATGGAATTGCCAGTGCGTCCATGAACGCTGCTTGAGGATCCCTTGTTCTTGATACGAAGACCAGAACTTTGTGATTATGTCGCCATCAGGTCTACATCTGGTAGACCCCACTTGTCCACTAGGAGTTAAAAGACTTCCTGATGAAGACTCCACTCTCCAGCGTGCACATCCTGACAACTGAGGAAATCGGCTTCCCAGTTGAGGACTCCCGGAATGAACACTGCCGATATTGCCTGCAGATGGCATTCCACCCAACAAAGGATTTTTGACACTTCCATCATTGCCATGCGGCTTCGAGTGCCACCTTGATGATTTATGTATGCCACTGTAGTGGCACTGTCTGATTGTACTTGAACGGGCCTGTTCTGTATCAGATGCATGGCAAGAGTCAAAGCACTGAACACTGCCCGCAATTCCAGAATGTTCATCGGAAGTAGAGATTCCTCCTTGGTCCACCGACCCTGGAGAGCGTGCTGCTCTAGCACCGTGCCCCATTTCAGCAAACTGGCGTCCGTAGTCAGTAGGACCCAGATGGGGATCCAGAAGGGACGGCCCCTGCTCAATTATTGGTCCTGTAGCCACCAGCTCAGCGACAGACGAACTTCCGGAGTCAAGGAGATCATTTGAGACCTGATCTGATGAGGCAGGCCGTCCCACTTGGAAAGGATTAACTTCTGCAGAGGGCGGGAATGAAATGGAGCGTACTCCACCATGTCAAAAGCTGACACCATGAGGCCTAGTACTTGTAGCGCCGAGTGTATCGACACACTTGGTCGAGAGAGGAAGTATCTGATCCAGTCCTGAAGTTTCAGGACTTTCTCTGGAGACAGAGACAGTTTTTAGCTGTGTGTCCAGCAGTGCCCCCAGGTGCACCATGCTCCGAGCAGGGACCAGCGAGGACTTCTTCCAGTTGACTAGCCACCCAGGAAGCATACTGTGAGTTGCAAATGACTGAGGAGGACATCTTGGGAGTTCGCCAGGATCAGCAAGTTGTCCAGATATGGCAGGATCCTGATTCCCTGACTACGTAGATGAGCAGTCATCACGGCCATAACCTTGGTGAAGATCCAAAGGGCTGTGGCCAGTCCAAAAGGCAGAGCCTGGAACTGATAGTGAAGGTTGCCAATAGCAAACCGCAGATATTGCTGATGCGATATGGCAATAGGTATATGCAGATAAGCATCTTGTATATCCAGGGACATCATATAATCTCCGGGTTCCATGGCCAGTATAATCGAAAGCAGTATTTCCATATGGAACTTGGACACTCTCACAAATTTGTTCAGTGATTTCAGGTCGAGTATAGGCCAGAAAGACCCATTGGGTTTCGGGACTAGAAACAGGGGCGAGTAGTATGCTCCGCCACTCTGGGACAGGGGTACTGGCACCACCACTCTTGTATCCAGGAGAGAATGCACAACCAGGTGTAGCGCTTGCGCCTTCAACGGATCGGAAGAAATAACCATTGTGCAGAACTGGCGAGGGGGGCGTCTCTTGAAAGAGACAACATACCTGCGAGAGACTACTTCTCGCACCCATGCGTCTGAAGTGGTCTTTAACCAGACCTGGGTGAACTGCAGAAGTTGGCCTCCCACCCTGGGATACCCGCCCCGTCATGCCGCAGGCTTGTCTTGTTTGGAAGCAGGCTGACGGGCAGCCCAGGATTGTTTTGCCTTGGGCTTTGTGGTTTTGGGAGCACAAGACAGTCTCGGGTATGCCTGACCTTTTGCTTTCCCTTGAAGTCGAAAGGAACGAAAAGTGGTACTCTTTGCCTTCTGTGCAGAAGGATTAGTATTCGGGAGAAATGCAGTCTTAGCAGCCGCTAAGTCAGTAACAATCTTATTCAGATCTTCCCCAAATAGGATGTCTCCTTTAAAAGAGAGTACCTCCAAGGTCTTTTTAGAGTCCAGGTCCACCTTCTATGACCTTAACCACAGAATTCGTCGAACCAGGATGGACATAGTCGTCGCCTTGGCGGCCATTACACCTGCCTCAGAGGACGCCTCCTGAATATATTGGGAGGCAGTGGTAATATGAGACAGATATTGTCTGTCAGTGTCAGATATATCCTGAGGCAGCTCATCTTCTATTGCCTGAACCCATGCTTCAATTCCTTTTGCAGCCCAGGAGACTGCTATAGTGGGTCTATGTACAGCACCTGTAAGGATGTAAATAGACTTCAGGCATCCTTCCATACGCTTATCTGTCAGTTCCTTCAGTGAGGTGACAGGGGTGACAGGCAGAGTAGATGATACCACAAGACGGGTGACATGGGAATCCACCGGCGGTGAATTTTCCCACTTGTTACACAACTCAGCAGGGAGAGGATAACGAGCTAGCATCTTTTTAAACAGGGAGAATTTATTTTCTGGTGAAGACCAGGGTTCCTGACGTATATCTACTAAATGGTCAGAATGCGGTAAGACTACTTTAGCTACTTTCTGACGTTTAAACTTATCAGGTTTCTTAGACGCAGTAGTGGGATCTACATCATCATCGATTTGTAGAATTAGCTTGATAGCCTCCACTAGGTCAGGGACATCAACCTGAGTTGTAGATTCCTCATCAGAAGCAGCTGTATCAGTGTTTGACGGGTCAGTATATTCCCCATCCTCATCAGACGAATCATCTGAGATATTAGTGGATTGTGAGGAGGAAGCGGCCCGCTTAGATGACCCCTTGACACCAGAGTGACGTGCGGTAGGTTTAATTGCTGCAACTGGGTAGACAAAGTATCCGCCCAAGGCAGATTTACCATAGGGACAAATTGTGAATTCAATGGCACAGGAGGTCCCATAGGGGGCGCAAGGCGTGTCACAAGCATATTTAGCATAGCTGAGAATGCCGCCCAAGGTGGCTCCTGATTGGCTACAGGAGCTGCGGGCTGACTGGGAGATGTATAGCACATATTACACAGACCATCATACAAAACTTCCCCCTCAGGCAAATCCTTGGCGCATGCGCTGCATGAGGCAGGAGCATCTGCGGATTTCCCGCCCTTTGTGTTAGACATTATGATGAATGTAACCGTAGAGCGTATGAGTACGATACAGTCAGACAAATATAATACCTGCAAATAAATCCCCTATTTATGGGACAGCATGCACAGTACACAAACAGAGAATAAATGCGGTACGATGTGACTGGGTACACAGTAGAATAGCAGCCACGCGATCCAGGAGAGCGTCTGCGGTGGTGTGCCTAGAAACCGGAGCGCCTCCGCCGCAAGTAACCAGGAACAGAGCCAGCAGGAGTATGCGACGCCGCTGGGGAGGTGATGGAGCAGCAGCACAGTATGTCACATTGACATGTAAGTGCTGCAGCCCTTGAAGTCTTCTATAAAGCTTTTTCAGGGCTGCCTAGCGCAGCCCCCCTGTTAAGTGACCTGCTTCATGCAGGCCCCAACTCTAAAACGGAGCTCACAGTGCTGGAGGTGGGGTTATAGAGGAGGCCCCACAATGCATCATGGGACAGTCTAAAGCTTTAGCCTGTTGGTGCCTCTGGATCGAGATCCATCTCTACACCCCGATGTATTCCCTGTGGAACACAGTGTACCCCGCTGCAGAAATAAAATTTCTGAGGGAGAGGACTCATCATTTGTAAGGATACAAAATCAAAACAGCACATAAAAGAGAATAGAAACACAGATGGCGATGAAAATGTGCGAAGGGCCCTCCTTGTAAGAGCATACAATCTAGAGGGAGAGGGCTGAGCTGAGATAATCAGTGCCAGTGGGACAGGAGCCGATAGAACGTGCAGAGGAGCATTATCAGGTGAGGAAAGGATAGACTACACAAAGACTGGGGTTTTAAGATAGTGCATGAAAGACTGAAGATTGGGGAGTGCATGGTCAGCAAGATAAGGGTTTACATGAGTGAGGAGCAGCACAGAAGAAATCATGGAGGTGGAAGTAAGGTAATTACCAGGAAGGAGAAAAGCGTAGGTCACAGGCAAAATTTATTATCCATCTTTGGACATCCCTAGTTCTTATGTAGTTCTCACTGTCAATATCTACGGACAACATTCTCTGCAGGACAATTCTATAACATTGTTGATACCTGTTTTAGCTGTTGATCGTGTTTTCTTTGTAATTCACAGGCCTGAATTTTCAAAATCTCATTTTCTTTTTTCAAACCCTATTAATTAACAAATTGACAAGTCAGCGTTGCCCCTGGTACTATGGCTGCACCCATGCCGCTGCTGCAGAACCCACAGGTTACCGTTAGTTCCTCAGTTGTGTCAGCCACGTTGGTCTCTCGCTCCAGTAACGAAGCCTCCATGCTCTTAATCTTCTCTTCTTGCTGCTCTACTCTACACAACAAAGATTTAAACAAAGACATGTTTACTCAGCCATTCAAATGAGTATAAAGTACCACTGACTACTGCTTTCTTCAGCAATAGATTAGAGGGACATTAACATCAAGATTTTGTTTCCTTTATATTACATATACAGTAAGGAGGCATCATTTGCTACTTAATGTAGATATAAAAGTGCCCAAAAGTTCTGTTGTGTTAGAAACAATCACGGTAAATCTACAACTATTGTATCAGTAGCTCTTCTTACTCCGTCTCTACAGATTGTAACGTTTCACTGCAAAGCAATAATTGGTTGGGTGATGGGCCACAAACAGGTTTATTGGCCCTAGGGCTGGGTTTTCCAAAGACTGTCCTCAAGGCATCTCAACAGTCCAGGTTTTATGGATATCCTTGCTTGTGCACAAATGGTATACTCAAGCTGACTGAGGTACTGATTAAGTCAGATGTGCCTGGATATCCTTAAAACCTGTACTGTTGGGGTGCCTTGAGGACAGCACTAGGGAGCCACTGCCCTAGGGGGGAAGATTGGTTAAACAAAGATAGCGACACATGGGATGTTTACGAACACAGTGGGACCTATGGACACTGGTGGGAGTGGGGATTGTGTCACTGGTTATCTATCATCATTAGGGGGTAATAATTCCATTGAGTATCTATTGATGCTGTTGGACCTATTGACACTAGAGGGAAGGAGGAAATCTTACAATGGGGGAGGAACGGACGGGGGGGAATATGGACTTGGGGAGTGCAAAACACTACCCTAGGCTTCTTTCTTTTAATAAAATAGTTCAAATATATATTAGAACATGTTCTAAACTTAATTTAAGGGGAAAAAAAATAAGAATTTACTTACCGGTAATTCTATTTCTCGTAGTCCGTAGTGGATGCTGGGGACTCCGTAAGGACCATGGGGAATAGCGGGCTCCGCAGGAGACTGGGCACTCTAAAGAAAGATTTAGTACTATCTGGTGTGCACTGGCTCCTCCCTCTATGCCCCTCCTCCAGACCTCAGTTAAGGAAACTGTGCCCGGAAGAGCTGACATTACAAGGAAAGGATTTTGGAATCCCGGGTAAGACTCATACCAGCCACACCGTGTAACTTGTGATAAACTTACCCAGTTAACAGTATGAATAACCAACAGAGCATCAACCAATGGATGCCAACATAACATAACCCTTTATTAAGCAATAACTATATACACGTATTGCAGAAAGTCCGCACTTGGGACGGGCGCCCAGCATCCACTACAGACTACAAGAAATAGAATTACCGGTAAGTAAAATCTTATTTTCTCTAACATCCTAGTGGATGCTGGGGACTCCGTAAGGACCATGGGGATTATACCAAAGCTCCCAAACGGGCGGGAGAGTGCGGATGACTCTGCAGCACCGAATGGGCAAACACCAAGTCCTCCTCAGCCAGTGTATCAAACTTGTAGAACTTTGCAAATGTGTTTGAACCCGACCAAGTAGCAGCTCGGCAAAGCTGTAATGCCGAGACCCCTCGGGCAGCCGCCCAAGAAGAGCCCACCTTCCTTGTGGAATGGGCTTTTACTGATTTTGGATGCGGCAATCCAGCCGCAGAATGAGCCTGCTGAATCGTGTTACAGATCCAGCGAGCAATGGTTTGCTTTGAAGCAGGAGCACCCAGCTTGTTGGATGCATACAGGATAAACGAGTCAGTCTTCCGGACTCCCGCCTTCCTGGCAACATAGATCTTCAAAGCCCTGACTACATCAAGCAACTTGGAATCCTCCAAGTCACGAGTAGCCGCAGGCACCACAATGGGTTGGTTCAGATGAAAAGATGACACCACCTTTGGCAGAAACTGCAGACGAGTTCGCAATTCTGCCCTGTCCATATGGAAAACCAGATAGGAGCTTTTACATGACAAAGCCGCCAATTCTGACACACGCCTAGCTGAGGCTAGGGCCAACAGCATGACCACTTTCCACGTGAGATACTTTAGCTCCACCGTCTTAAGTGGCTCAAACCAGTGGGATTCCAGGAAAGCCAAGATCACGTTAAGATCCCAAGGTGCCACTGGTGGCACAAAAGGAGGCTGAATATGCAGCACTCCCTTAACAAACGTCTGAACCTCAGGCAGTGAAGCCAGTTCTTTTTGAAAGAAAATGGATAGGGCCGAAATCTGGACCTTTATGGACCCTAATTTTAGGCCCATAGTCACACCTGACTGTAGGAAGTGCAGGAATCGACCCAGCTGGAATTCCTCTGTAGGGGCCTTCCTGGCCTCACACCAAGCAACATATTTTCGCCATATACGGTGATAATGTTTTGCTGTCACGTCCTTCCTAGCCTTTATAAGCGTAGGAATAACTGCTTCCGGAATGCCCTTTTCTGCTAGGATCCGGTGTTCAACCGCCATGCCGTCAAACGCAGCCGTGGTAAGTCTTGGAACAGACAGGGCCCTTGTTGTAACAGGTCCTGTCTGAGAGGCAGAGGCCATGGGTCCTCTGTGAGCATTTCTTGCAATTCCGGGTACCAAGTCCTTCTTGGCCAATCCGGAACAATGAGTATTGTTCTCACTCCTCTTTTTCTTACAATTCTCAGCACCTTTGGTATGAGAGGAAGAGGAGGAAACACGTAGACCGACTGGAACACCCACGGTGTTACTAGTGCGTCCACAGCTATCGCCTGAGGGTCCCTTGACCTGGCGCAATATCTTTTTAGCTTTTTGTTGAGAAGGGACGCCATCACGTCCACCTGTGGCAGTTCCCATCGATTTGCAATCTGCGTGAAGACTTCTTGATGAAGTCCCCACTCTCCCGGGTGGAGGTCGAGTCTGCTGAGGAAGTCTACTTCCCAGTTGTCCACTCCCGGAATGAACACTGCTGACAGTGCTAGTACGTGATTCTCCACCCACCGAAGAATCCCAGTGGCTTCTGCCATTGCCACCCTGCTTCTTGTGCCGCCCTGGCGGTTTACATGGGCCACTGCCGTGATGTTGTCTGACTGAATCAGCACTGGTTGGTTTCGAAGAAGAGGCTCTGCTTGACTCAGGGCGTTGTATATGGCCCTTAGTTCCAGGATATTGATGTGCAGACAAGTCTCCTGACTTGACCACAACCCTTGGAAGTTTCTTCCTTGAGTGACTGCCCCCCACCCTCGGAGGCTTGCATCCGTGGTCACCAGGACCCAGTCCTGTATGCTGAATCTGCGGCCCTCGAGGAGGTGAGCACCTTGTAGCCACCACAGAAGAGACACCCTGGCACTGGGGGACAGGGTGATCATCTGATGCATCTGAAGATGCGATCCGGACCACTTGTCCAGCAGATCCCACTGAAAGATCCTCGCATGGAACCTGCCTAAGGGAATGGCTTCGTATGACGCCACCATCTTTCCCAGGACTCGCGTGCAGCGATGCACCGACACCTGTTTTGGCTTTAGGAGGTCTCTGACCAGAGTCACGAGCTCCTGAGCCTTCTCCTCCGGGAGAAACACCTTCTTCTGGTCTGTGTCCAGAATCATGCCCAGGAAGGGCAGACGCGTCGCAGGAATCAGCTGCGACTTTGGAATGTTCAGAATCCAGCCGTGCTGACGCAACACTTCCTGAGAGCGTGCTACGCTGATCAGCAACTGCTCCCTGGACCTCGCCTTTATGAGGAGATCGTCCAAGTATGGGATAATTGTAACCCCTTGCTTCCGAAGGAGCACCATCATTTCCGCCATCACTTTGGTAAAAACTCTCGGTGCCGTGGACAGGCCAAACGGCAACGTCTGGAATTGGTAATGACAGTCCCGTACCACAAACCTGAGGTACTCCTGATGAGGCGGATAAATGGGGACGTGCAAGTAAGCATCCTTGATGTCCAGAGACACCATAAAATCCCCTTCCTCCAGGCTTGCAATGACCGCTCTGAGCGATTCCATTTTGAACTTGAATTTCTTCAGATAAATGTTCAGGGATTTTACATTTAAAATGGGTCTGACCGAACCGTCCGGTTTCGGTACCACAAACATAGTGGAATAGTAGCCCCTTCCCCTTTGAAGGGGGAGGACCTCTACCACCACCTGCTGGAGAAAAAGTTTGTGAATTGCCTCCAACACTATCTCCCTTTCCATGGGGGAAGTTGGTAAGGCCGATTTTAGGTAACGGTGAGGGGCCATCACCTCGAATTCCAGCCTGTATCCCTGAGACACAATTTGTATAGCCCAAGGATCCTGTGAGCGAACCCACTGGTGGCTGAAAAGTTGGAGACGCGCCCCCACGGCTCCTGGCTCCGCCTGTGGAGCCCCAGCGTCATGCGGTGGATTTAGTGGAAGCCGGGGAAGACTTTTGTTCCTGGGAACTAACTGCATGGTGCAGCTTTTTTCCTCTACCCCTGCCTCTGGCAAGAAAGGACGCACCTCTGACCTTCTTGCTCCTCTGAGAACGAAAGGACTGCATTTGGTAATACGGTGCTTTCTTAGGTTGTGGAGGGACATAAGGCAAGAAATTTGACTTCCCAGCCGTAGCTGTGGAAACTAGGTCCGAGAGACCGTCCCCAAACAATTCCTCACCCTTATAAGGTAAAACCTCCATGTTTTTTAAAGTCGGTATCCCCTGTCCATTGCCGAGTCCATAAGACCCTTCCGGCAGGGCCACCTTCTTGGACAAGCGTGTCAACGCCTTGTCTACCCTAGGGGAGGATTCCCAGCGTAACCTGTCCGTTGGCGGGAAAGGATACGCCATAAGTAATCTCTTGGAAACTATCACCTTCCTGTCAGGGGAATCCCACGCTTTTTCACATAATTCATTTAATTCATGTGAAGGGGGAAAGGTCACTTCATGCTTTTTCTCCCCATACATATAAATCCTCTTGTCAGGGACAGGATTTTCCTCAGAAATGTGTAATACATCCTTCATTGCTACAATCATGTAGCGGATGGCTTTAGTCATTTTAGGCTGCAACTTTGCCTCATCGTCATCGACACTGGAGTCAGATTCCGTGTCGACATCTGTGTCAACTATCTGGGATAGTGTGCGCTTTTGAGACCCTGACGGCCTCTGCGCTGTAGGATCAGGCATGGGTTGAGACCCTGACTGTCCCCCGGTTACAGTTTTATCCAATCTGTTATGCAAGGAGTTTACATTATCATTTAACACCTTCCACATACCCATCCAATCAGGTGTCGGCACCGTCGGCGGCGACACCACACTAAGCTGCACTTGTTCTGCCTCCACGTATCCTTCCTCATCAAACATGTCGACACAGGTTTCGTACCGACACACCGCACACACACAGGGAATGCTCTGACTGAGGACAGGACCCCACAAAGGCTTTTGGGGAGACAGAGAGAGAGTATGCCAGCACACACCCCAGCGCTATATAACCCAGGGATTACACGGTACCTTAGTGTTTACCCTGTAGCTGCTGTTAATATATATATATATATATATATATATATATATATATATATATATATATATATATATATATATATATATATATATATATATATATATATATATACTGCGCCTAAATTTATGTGCCCCCCCCTCTCTTTTTTACCCTTTAATACACCTGTATACTGCAGGGGAGAGCCTGGGGAGCGTCCTTCCAGCGGAGCTGTGAAGAGAAAATGGCGCTGGTGTGCTGAGGAAGAAGGCCCCGCCCCCTCAGCGGCGGGCTTCTGTCCCGCTTTAATGTGTAAAAAATGGCGGGGGCTCGGGAATATATACAGTCCCAGACTGTATATATGCCTCTTTTTGCCAAAAAGGTACTTAATTGCTGCCCAGGGCGCCCCCCCCCCTGCGCCCTACACCCTACAGTGACCGGAGTGTGCGGTGTGCTGTGGGAGCAATGGCGCACAGCTGCAGTGCTGTGCGCTACCTTAAGTGAAGACAGGAGTCTTCAGCCGCCGATTTCGATGTCTTCTTGCTTCTGTTCTTCTGGCTCTGCGAGGGGGACGGCGGCGCGGCTCCGGGAACGGACGATCAAGGTTAGGTACCTGTGTTCGATCCCTCTGGAGCTAATGGTGTCCAGTAGCCTAAGAAGCGCTACCTAGCTGCCGTGAGTAGGTTTACTTCTCTCCCCTCAGTCCCTCGTAGCAGAGAGTCTGTTGCCAGCAGAAGCTCTCTGAAAATAAAAAACCTAACAAAATACTTTCTTTTCTAGCAAGCTCAGGAGAGCCCACTAGGAGCACCCAGCTCGGCCGGGCACAGATTCTAACGGAGGTCTGGAGGAGGGGCATAGAGGGAGGAGCCAGTGCACACCAGATAGTACTAAATCTTTCTTTAGAGTGCCCAGTCTCCTGCGGAGCCCGCTATTCCCCATGGTCCTTACGGAGTCCCCAGCATCCACTAGGACGTTAGAGAAAGGAACATTTCTTATTGTTTTTGGGCAATACAAAAAAATAGCCAGTTAAGTGGTTAAAGTTGCTTTCCACCTAAGTGGTAGAAAATGTAAGTCAGCAATGTTACAATGGGTGCAGAGGGTAAGAATAAGTACAGATGTAGCCATGCGCCCGTGATACAACATGCCGCATCGCAGTGAGATGAGCAAGGCTACATCTGTAGCTTTTGCATGGATTCCTGCACCTTATCTGAAGTTTTTATTGTTCCCCTCAGGCAAAAGGAGTACATGAAGCAGCCCCTGAGGAACTGGGGAGGGGGAAGGACCATATTAGTAATGTTAGTAAATTGAGCCTTGTAAGTCACACACAGGGGAATACTCACATCCTTTGAAGATCTTGCACTCCTGTCGACGTGGAGTTTTGCTATGAAAGAAAAATATAAAATTACGGTTCTCATGATTATTTATGAAACAGAACTATTTTTTAGAAAGAGAAGATATTAAAAGGAAGCAGATCAGAAAAGGCCATGAGATTAATAGATAAAACCACCCAGGCACCCCTCTACTTAATCAGCCATATGCTGCACCTGCATTAGCTTTTGCTGGACTTCTTCAATATGGATTTTCAGCTGTTTACTTTCTTTCTGTAGATCCTTTCAAAGCAAGAATACACACACAAATAATTATTACAAGCCATACAGATAGGGATAAAACATGCTTAACAATAAAGATTAGAAAGTCACCTCAATTTGTCTTTCCTTTTCTAGAATCGCTTTCTCACGTTCATTAAACCGTTCTTCTGTCAGCTTTAATGTCTCTTCCCTGCCCTTCAACCTAAACATAGAGGAAGGAAAGTTTGCACTTCTATGCTAGATTACAGGACAGTGTAACCATATTGACTTCCACGCTGCTAGCAGAATACTAGGGTTACATCTGCAACTCTTAGCTGCGTAGCTGAAAGCAATTACAATGCATGTCACATGATCTGCAACCAATGGCTTCCACTGCTACCAGCTGAGCGGTCTAAAAATGTAGTAGTACCCGTTCACACTGGAATCTATTAATTACACAAAATCGCATTGTGTGCTAAATGTGTATACGAAGTGCGTCGTAGGTTTTTTTTGTTTTCACAACTAGCTCCATTGTGCTTTGTATACAGATTCAGACTCGGTCTCACAAAATATACAAGTGTGGCATATGAAACGGTGCAGTCTCATTAAGCTGGCACTGCTATTAAGATGAACATTCGAGCAAAAAAAGGCATTACACCATTGGCACAGCTTACTCGCACCAAGCATCTAGCGCCACGCGATGTATTCAGGCTAGGTGTTTGAGAGTACATTTGTACTCCCAGTCACGTCCCATCTAAATAAGATGAGGGATATCTGACCCATTTTGGAATTAGAGACTTGTCAAAGTCCAGTGCAAACACAAATTAGCCCAGCCACAATGTTTACTTGTCTGACATGGCTACACAGAGAGAGCTGTTAACAACGGAGTCAGACTGCACTAAGTGTAACCGCAGGCCACACAGGGGGAGGAGACGACCTTTACGTTTGCCTACTCTGGCCACAGCACCCTCTACACCAGGCCAGGTCAACATGTGGCTCTCCAGCTGTTGTGAAACTACAAGTCCCAGCATGCCCTTCTATACTTTTGCTATTAGGAAATGCTATAACTGTGGCAGAGCATGCTGGGATGTATAGTTTCACAACAGCTGGAGAGCCACAGGTTGGCCAGGCCTGCTCCACACCCTGAGGTTAGCAGTGCCCCCCGGGTAGAATGAATGAGAAATGACGAGAAACCATTTGGGTGGTGCTCAGACGCACATTATCATTTTTTTCTGTATAATAAGCAAAGATTAATTACTTTACTATAACTTAGTCACAAAACAGTGGGCATGTCTGGAAGAGATGCATCAATGTGGATCTTAAATACTCTGTGCTGTGACTAGTTTAAGAGTATTTATAAAATGGATTATCGCAGCAACATTCATTCTAAGAGGCAGATCAGATACAAAATAATATAGTAAACACTTAAAAACCCATGGTGATGTATTTACCAAGTGCCATAAAGTGGGGAGTGCGATGTCTCCTTAGAAAACATTATAAAAGGCCTCACTAACCAGTCACATTTGTTTCTATATATTTACAAGTGCAGTGCGACCCACGTGACGCATCTCTTCATATAGAAGCATTAGGGTAATACAGGTTGAGTATCCCTTATCCAAAATGCTTGGGACCAGAGGTATTTTGGATATCGGATTTTTCCGTATTTTGGAATAATTGCATACCATAATGAGATATCATGGCAATGGGACCTAAATCTAAGCACAGAATGCATTTATGTTTTATATGCACCTTATACACACAGCCTGAAGGTAATTTTAGCCAATATTTTTTATAACTTTGTGCATTAAACAAAGTGTGTCTACATTCACACAATTCATTTATGTTTCATATACACCTTATATACACAGTCTGAAGGTCATTTAATACAATATTTTTAATAACTGTGTGTATTAAACAAAGTTTGTGTACATTGAGCCATCAGAAAACAAAAGTTTCACTATCTCACTCTCGCTCAAAAAAGTCCGTATTTCGGAATATTCCGTATTTCGGATATTTGGATATGGGATACTCAACCTGTAGTACACGGATATTCTGTCTCCTGAGAAATCTTACAACGTAATTAAACTGCAATTTTTCACATTTACAAATATATAGAAACATAGAATGTGACAGCAGATGATAACCACTTGGCCCACCTAGTCTGCCCCTTTTTTTTTTTTTTTACCTCAAACCTTGTTTGATCCTTATTTCTTTGTACGGATATCCTTACGTCTATCCCATGCATGTTTAAATTGCTCTCCTGTCTTAGCCTCTCCCACCTCTGATGGGAGGTTATTCCACTTGTCCACTACCCTTTCTGTGAAGTAATTTTACCTCAAATTTCCCCTGAACCTACCTCCCTCCAGTTTCCATGCATGTCCTCGTGTCCTATTACTTCTCTTCATTTGAAGAATGTTTTCCTCCAACACTTTGTTAAAACCCTTGAAATATTTGAGTTTCTATCATGTCCCCCCCCTTTCCCTTCTCTGCTCCTAACTAGACACATATGAAACATTACAAATGACTGGAGGCCTATGTCACGTAATGGCCACACATAGTTATAATCTTCGGTTTTACACAAATAATATCGCCCTGTGGTTGCATTATAAGGGTTACTCTAGTCTACACCATCTTACAGAAAAGACATAGCCACTGAGTAGTACATACTGATTCTGAAGCTCTTGAACTTGTGCAATACTGGAGACCTAAAAAAGATACACAATTATAAAGCATAGAGCAAATATGTACAGTAAAAACATCTGACAAATATGACACCTGGGACAGAAGCTGTAAATATTACATTTCACTTACAGGTAATTCTAATAAAATCACAACAAAGAGCTTTAAATCAGACAACAGCTCTCAAACTCCCCCCAAAAACTCTAGTTAATGTATAATATACATATTATATATATATATTTGTGAACTATATAACCTGCTGACATTACCTGCTGTACGGATGCCCTTTACGGATAAGGACAGAAATAAAATATGGATCAGTACATTTTAAATGCACTAATGAAATACCCTGAGCACAGTAAGGAAACACAAAGTCATAATGACTGCCAACATGAGTGACTCTCCTTAAAGTGCAGTGTGGTAATAAAAGGCGATACTGCTTAGAACAGCACCCTTCTGGCTGAAGTATTTACCGCCAAAATGAATTTCAAACATTTGTCTTATAAACAGGTTTACATTATCTGTAGAACATAGCAAACGTGTTACCTGTTCAGCCTTCTCAAGCTGGCTATTTCCTAAAGCTTCCTTTAGTGCTTCAATTTCTTTAGTCAATGCCTTGACAACAACAAGAACAAGACAGATGGGAGACAATACCACAACACAATGGCAAACATAACAAAATGGACGTACTGGATCCTGCAAGCATCGGCTTTACCCATAGCTTACAGTTTTGCATCACAATGGATATGGATCACACAATGTGCAAACAGTGAAATGCCATGATTTGCTGGTCATGAATCTATTGTACTCAATAGACTGATTTACAGGCCCGTGAAGGGCAAATTGGCTAAAATACTTCAGTGGAGCAGGCATCTGACTTGATGAGAACCACAGATGCCCCATCCGCATAACTACAGCTACAAATAGGGGACTACTGGAAGTGTTCCAGTGCAAACTGAAAGCAATGTAAACTTTCTATTTATCAATCTATTTATATTTCAATCAGGTAAGTGGTATTTACTTGACACTATTTCCATTGAAGAGGTGGATTCAAAATGCATTTTAACCACTTAACTGGAATGGTCAGATCACGTGACCGCGCCGCCCCACTGTGTCCCCCAATATTTTTATGAGGGAATCCATTCTCCAGATGAGCATAATATTATATTGAAATATTTAAAAATAAATAAATAAATACTTCTTAAACTGTATCAAAATTTTTAAAAATGAGAAAACTATATGAACGGTTTTGAAGGGAAAAATCGTCAGTTAAGTGGTTAATACTTGAACAATATAAAACAATCTAAATAATAATACAGGTTGAGTATCCCTTATCCAAAATGCTTGGGACCGGAAGAATTTTGGATATCGGATTTTTCCGTATTTTGGAATAATTGCATACCATAATGAGATATCATGGCGATTGGACCTAAATCTAAGCACAGAATGCATTTATGTTTCATATACACCTTATACACACAGCCTGAAGGTAATTTTAGCCAATATTTTTAATAACTTTGTGCATTAAACAAAGTGTGTACACATTCAAACACTTCATTTATGTTTCATATATACCTTGTACACACAGCCTGAAGGTCATTTAATACAATATTTTTAATAACTTTGTGTATTAAACAAAGTTTGTGGACATTGAGCTTCAGAAAACAAAGGTTTCACTTTCTCACTTTCACACAAAAAATTCCGTAATTCGGAATATTCCGTATTTCGGAATATTTGGATATGGGATACTCAACCTGTAGTAATAACAATAAAATAATATTATATAATTTACTTTAATCTGGCACCTACAGAGAACATAATACCTGTACAGTATTTTCCTCATTGCTGGCCCGCAGCCGCTCAGCGTAAAGCATGTCTTCCACAGACCTTATTTTGCCATCCTTCTCATGGATACTAAAAATAGATTATATTTTAAAACCATTTCAATTCAATATTTCATAGAACAACATTTAAAAAACATGTAAATAAATATTTTTTTTTTTGTTTAATTACCCGTTCACACAAAGCCAAGAACCCGAGTTATTGCCAGGGCAAGCCAGTGCGAGCCAGATCCAGGCGCAGGGTTAAAGGGTCAACCCGTGTCTTGCATCCTGGCTGCGGTGTGAAAGACAGACCCGGGTCATGCCTAGAAGGCTGCCAATAAGCAGGTTTAGGAGCATTTGGAGAGGACGTAATCTCCAAGCGTCCTGTGTGAGCAGTGACGACACAGGTCTCTGTTCAGTGTGAAAGGGGTAAGTATAGCTGAGGCCCTGGCTCCGACCTGCCAGGTCAGCGCTGGGGCTTTAATGTGAAAGGGGTATAAATGTCCTTTTCACAGCCTACTTGTTATGGTGCCTAAACATTACCACTCTGGCTGCAAATTGGTTCCTTTTAGGCCTCACTTAGCTGTAAATCATAGCGTGCACCACGTCAAAAAGACTACTGGCACTCCTCATCATCATAGGTCCTTCTCAACATTAATCAGAATGGTCGAAAAAAACTGCAGGGAAAAGGACAGCACCTGACCATGAGAGCGATCATCTTGTGATTACTTCCTGTGCCCAATGCGCCCAATTGCCTAACAGTCATCTCACACCTAAATAGCCAATCAAATCAGGCTTTAAAAGTAGTGTATTAGGTCTTAAATTGTCTGACTCATCAGACTTGTTGTGATCCTAGAACCTACATAAATCCTGTAAGCTGATCTTCACTTATAAACCTCTGTGGCCCAGGAAAGCACTGTCAGGGTTTTAAAAGATGACTGTGAAACGATGGTTCAGTATTTCATTACTAACGTGCTAACTTTTATTTTGCTTTGTTTTTTAACAACTTAACTGATTATTTTTCCCTCCAAAAAAAACGCTCAGAAATGGACAGTTTTTTTAATGAGTGAATTAGGTGTAGAACATGAATTAACCCTAATGCAAAATGATTTTAGGTAAAATAAAAATAAATGAACCCCAAACATCGAAACATCGGTCGGGAACATCACGACCATCGGAATATTGGTAACATTGCGATTTTACTTTTTATAGCCCAGACAGCCACCAGGTACACAGGTGGAGGGCTTGGTGGGTTATTTTACACTTCCTCAGTGGCTGCTATTGTCTGCAGCCGGTCCCTCTGACAGCAGCAGCGGAGGGAAATTTTTCTTCCCTGCCGTTGCAAACACCATTTATCTGACTGGTCACATCCTGTGCCACCAGGTCAGATAAAACACTGCTTGGTGTGGTGGCATCTGATGCGACCATGCCAGGCAAGTGGTTAAAAATGAACTAGGTTACTAATACTTAATGAGCAAGACCATTAAGAATAAACAGTTTCAAATGCTGACAACCCAATTAACAATCAATGGTTCCATGAAGAACTTACAGTAAGCAAAAGGAAAAAGGAGACTAAGGAGGACATTTACGAAGCAGTGATAAGAGCAGAAAAGTGAGCCAGTGGAGAAATTGCCCCATCAACCAATCAGCAGTTCTGTATCATTTTATAGTATGCAAATTATAAATGTTACTTCAGTGCTGATTGGTTGCCATGGGCAACTTCTCCACTGGCTCACTTCTCCGATCTTATTACTGCTTAGTAAATGTCCCCCTTATATATATATATATATATATAAGAATGAACACCTGGGTGCAACACTGATGTATGAACATATAACTCTGTGATCATTTATACCATATAAAAAAGGGACAACTATTCCCCTATCTGACCCTGCCTTTCTCGCCTTACAGATATCTGGAAAACACATTACAGACCACAGAGCAGCAAACCAGCGCTCTATGCTGCACAAGAACCAATCAAGAATCATGATCTCGCATTAGCAGTAACTTACACATGTTTTAGATCCTCCACAACAGACGTAAGGGCTACCTAAAAATGAATAGATACAATAAATGACAGTAATCTTTTCAAATAAGAATAACCAACAAAAAAAAAAAATATATATATATATATATATATATATATATGAGTTATGGTAGACTTACCATTGTTAATGCTTTCTTCAAAGCACATTGGGTTCCACAGGGAAACATCGGGGTGTAGATCCAGAGGCAGCAACAAGTAAAGCTTTAGCTGCCCCAGGATGCACAGGGACCTCCTCTATAACCCCACCCTCAGGCACTGTGAGCTCAGTTTTGTTAACCAGTCCAATGCAAGAAGCAGGTAAGAGAGAAGACAGATGTCAGTCACATAACACCACAATCTCACGACAGGAGAACGTACCGGTGGCTAATGCCATACAAACCCAAAGAAGCTAGGTGCATCAGGTTGGGCGCCCTGTGGAACCCAATGTACTTCGCAGAGAGAGAGACTTAACAATGGTAAGTCTACCATAACTCTCCTTTTCTACAGCAGGGTACACTGGTTTCTACAGGGAAGCATCGGGGATGTCCTAAACCAGTTCCACTAGGGAGGGGACTCGCCTGAGCGGATATGAGAATCTGGCGTCCAAAGGAAGCATCCTGGGAGGCAAAGGTATCAAAGCCATAGAACCTTAGAAACGTGTTCACTGAGGACCACGTAGCTGCCTTGCACAATTGTTCTGCGGACGGGCCACGGCAGGCCACCCAAGAAGGACCAACAGAGCGGGTAGAATGCGCCTTAATCACAGCAGGAGCCAGAAGACCAATCTGCACATAAGCATGTGCAATCACCATTCTAATCCATCTTGCCAAAGTTCGCTTATTCGCAGGCCAGCCACGTTTGTGGAATCCAAACAGGACAAATAGTGTATCAGACCGGCTAATAGATGCGGTCCTGTCCACACAGACACGGAGAGCCCTTACCACATCTAAAGATCATTTTTTAGCAGACAAGCCCGAAGAGATAAAGGCCAGAACCACAATCTCTTGGTTAAGGTGAAAACCACCTTAGATAACTAACCAGGCCGGGTTCGGAGAACTGTCCTGTCACGGTGGAAAACCAGAAAGGGCAGACGACAGGACAGAGTGCCTAAGTCCGAGACCCCTCTTGCATAGGCAATAGCCAACAAGTACAGGACCTTGGTCGTGAGCCATTTGAAGTCCACCGATTCAAGAGGTTCGAAGGGAGACTCTTGAAGGGCTTTCAATACTACAGACAGGTCCCATGGAGCCACAGGAGGGACCTAGGGAGGCTGAATATTGAGAACACCCTGAATGAACGTATGTACATCAGGTATAGAGGCAATCTAGCGCTGAAACCACACAGACAAGGCAGATATGTGAACCTTGAGGGAGGCAAGACGAAGACCTAAGTCCAAGCCTCTTTGCAGAAAAGCCAGAATTCTGGAAGTGCTGAATTAATAGGTGTCATAATTCTTATTAGCACACCAGGTGAAGTAAGAATGACAAACTCTGTAAGAAATCCGGGCAGACGCCGGTTTGCGGGCCTTCAGCATAGTCTGAATAACAGCCTCAGAAAACCCTTTGGCCCTTGGGAGTGATACTTCAAGAGCCACGCCGTCAAAGCCAGTCTGCCTAGGTCCGGGTAGAGACAAGGGCCCTGTACTAGGAGGTCTTGACGCTGAGGAAGAAGGGGGCGATCTGTCGATAGACCTTGCAGGTCTGAGAACCAATACAGTCTGGGCCATGCTGGAGCGACAAAAACTAGTATTCCTCCTTCTTGCTTGAACTTCTGCAGTACCCTGGGCAGGAGTGACACTGGAGGGAATATGTAAGGCAGCTAAAAGTTCCACGGAACTGCCAATGCATCCACAAACGCTACCTGAGGATCCCTGGCTCACGAAGACCAGAACCTTGTGATTGTGTCAAGACGCCAAGAGTTCCACGTTTGGCAGACCCCATCTGTCTACCAGGAGTTGGAATACTTCGGGATGAAGGCTGGCTCCACTCTCCTGAATGGACATCCTGGCGACTGAGGAAGTCCACTTCCCAGTTCATGAAACTCGGAATGAACACTGCCGATATGGCTGGTAGATAGCGTTCCACTCAACAAATGATTTTGGACACTTCCAACATTGCCATGCAGCTTCGAGTGCCACCACGCTGGTTTATGTATGCCACTGTGGTGGCGTTGTCTGACTATACCTGAACAGGCCTGTTCCGTACCAAAGGCAGGGCAAGAGACAGTGCATTGAACACTGCCCTGATTGGAAGGAGTGATTCTTCCTTGGTCCAACGATCCTGAAACGAGTGTTGCTCCAACACCGCTCCCCATCCTGGTGTCCGTTGCCAGTAGGACCCAGTTGGGGATCCAGAAGGGATGGCCCCTGCTCAATTGCTGGTCCCGGAGCAACCAGGACACCAACAGACGAACCTCCAGAGTCAAAGAGGCCATTTGGTACCTGATCCGATGAGGTAGGCCGTCCCACTTGGAAAAGATCAACTGTTGCAGAGGACGAGAGTAAATTGAGCGTACTCTACCATGTTGAATGGCGACACCATCAGGCCAAGGACTCGTATCGCCGAGTGTATCGACATTCTGGTGCGACGAATGAAGTGTCTTATCCTGTCCTGAAGTTTCAGGACCTTGTCCGGGGCCAAGAACAGTCTCTGACTGTGAGTGTCCAGTAGAGTCCCTAGGTGCACCATGCTCTGAGCTAGAACCAGGGAGTACTTTTCCAATTTACCAGCCACCAGTGGGCTCGCAGGAAGGTCTGATAGCAACTAAAATTATCAGAATGGGGTAATACAGTTTTAACTACCTTCTGCTGTTTAAACTGGTCAGTATTCTTTGTCACATTAGTGGAATCCTCATCCTCCATGATTTGAAGGATATGCTTAAGAGCAACTACTAGGGGAGGGACATCTATTAATAAGGGAGATTCCAGTGGCAGACAGGACCGTATGCTCCCCCTCCTCTTCAGATGAGACATCAGAGAGGTTTGTAAGACTGTGAGGAGGAAGCAGCCTGCTTAGAGGAACCAGGGACACGCGAGTGGCCCGAGGTATAGTTCTGTCTAACCAGAGACTGGTTTAGTTGTTGCAGTTGGTTAGACAAATTTTACGCCCAAGGGGGAGTTTACCATAGGGACAATTTGTGGAGGTAGGGGGGCGCAAGGCGCTACACCAGAGTACCTAACAGGGTAGTGAATGCTGCCCATGGTGGCTCCTGACTAAGTGCAGGGGCTGCGGACTGACTGGGAGGTGCATGACAGCAGTACAGAGACCATCATGTAATAATTCCTCCTCTCATAAATCCGCAGAGTATGCACTGCATGTTGCAGGAGCTTCCGCAGATTTGCTGCCCTTTTTGTTAGACATTGTACAATGTAAACAATTGGACTCAGTGATCGCAAAAACGCGCTATGGCACGTATTTTACCCAGAAACGGCTACCTGGGACTCACGTTTAGAAGATGAGCGGGTCCCACAGGGCGTGCTCATCTGGATCTGTGTTGGATCGTACTAGCTAGTCAGCAGCACACAGGAGGTGACTGGCTGTTTCCTCAGCCAATCACCTCCTGTAGTCTCCAGCCAATCGCAGCCTACGATTTGAATCCTCCTTCCTGCACGCTGACCTGGGCTTCGCCGCCAGAACATGAATCTGTGCTGCAGCGCTGGCAGACTGGCCCCGGCACAGCTCCACCTCCTTCCCGCTACACGCTGACCCTGCACATGAATCTGCGCGCCAGCACCAAGAGACTGGCCCCGCTCACTCGGCACAGCGCCCTCCTCCGCAACGGTGAGTACCGCTCCGCATCTGCCATGTGCCCCCAGCCCAGTGTCCCATCTTTCCCCCCAGTGGAATGTGTTCCCGGGCTGCAAGATGCTGTGTGTGTGGTGGTGGATGGGCTTGCTGTCTGGGGGGGGGCTGACTGGAGGTCTGGGGGGGAGCGCGGACGACAGGCAGTCACAGTGATTACGGCAATGTGTCTTGGCGCTCTACCTGGTGCAATGTGTCTCGGCGCTCTACCTGGTGCAATGTGTATAATGTGCTCTGCCTGGCGCAATGTGTATAAGTGCTCTACCTGGCGCAAAGTGTAGATCGTGCTCTATGTGGCGCAATATGTATAACATGCTCTACCTGGCGCAGTGTGTATAGGAGGTTCTACCTGGTGCAATGTGTATAAGCTGCACTACTGTGTGGTGCAATTTGAATTGCCACTATTATGTGGCCACGCCCCTAAATTTGCCATCCTCTGGCATGTAGGAAGGCGAGCACCAATTCACTTTCTGTCTTAGGGCACCATAATGTCTAGTTACAGCTTTGGTGCAGTGTCATGTATGCTACACAGCCCAGCAGCATTGTCACCCACCTCCTTCCCCTTTCAACACTTTGTAGTGTCCAAATCAAGTCTGTGTTTTTAGATTTGAATAATTAATAAGATTAATAAAAACCTTAATTCCGATGGGACCCAGAAAAGGACAGGTAGGACCCCAATTTTTAAATGTGAGGGGTCCCCGGGACCCACTTTTTTTTTTGACTCAGCGTGATCACTGGGACTCACACAGTATGATTATATAGCTAGACAAAGAATAACCTGTGAAATAAAGAGACCGGGTATGACGTGACTGTAACACAGAAGTAATATACTTATATAGGGATATAGATAAACTCTGTGTACAACTATATTGCTTGACCCAAACGCACCTAGCCCAGGGTATAGAATATAGGGAGTTACAGCTGGGAAATACTGAAAGTGAAACCACATAGCAGAATAGGCACACGGTCACAAGCAATGTAGAAATTATATCACAATAATGCTGCACTGGACTAGTATATATATATATATATATATGTATTTATCACAGCGCGGTCCCAAGACCGGAGGGTATAGCAGAATACTCGTACAATATACTCTGCAATGTACACCTTTTCTCAACTAACGCTGTCTCTAAGACATGTAGGATACTCAAGTGAACGGAAAGACACAGTGCTGTACACAGGCGGCTTTACATGGGAGACCTTACCCAGCAATAGCGGAGACCTGCTGCTGCTCTGCTGTAAGATGGCGCCCAGAGTTTCTGTGAGGGAATGAGGCAGCTCCAGGGTGGAAAATCTTCAGGGGAGGGCCTACAGGTCAAGTGCCACCTCCCCTATGCTAGTCTTCCACCCCTGGTACTATGGAGCCTTATCAAACAGGTGTTGGTAAACCTGACCTGTGCTCCAAATACCCTGATGGTCTAGTGGGGTGCCTGCCCAGTGACCGTGTCCATGCCAGCACCACGGTCTGCCTCCTCTGACCGCGGACGGATCGCGATTTAATGGTAGGTCCCGCCTAGGAGACCCTCTAACCTCCTCCCCGTAGCAGCCACGCGATCCAGGAGAGCTGTCTGCGACCGTGCCCAAGTCGGGACGTCTTCGCCACGGGTAATCGGGAACAAAGCCAGCGGGTGTGTGTGGCGCCACTTAGGAGGTGATGGTGCTGCAGCACTGACTTACAGTGCTGCCAGCCCAGTAGAAAAGTAACATTTCTCTCAAAGATGAAAAGCTTTCAGGGCTGCTCAGCACAGCCCCCCCCTGTTCAGTGACCTGCTGCTGCAAGTGCCAACTCAAAACTGAGCTTGCAGTGCCTGGAGGTGGGTTTATAGAGGAGGCCCCTATATGCATCCAGGGACAGCTAATGCTTTACCTGTTGGTGCCTCTGGATCCAGATCCACACACTCATATTATATGCAGTGGGGATCGAAAGTTTGGGCACCCCAGGAAAAATTCATTTTAATGTGCAAAAAGAAGCCAAGGAAAGATGGAAAAATCTCCAAAAGGCATCAAATTACATATTAGACATTCTTATAACATGTCAAAAAAAGTTTGATTTTATTTCCATCACACTATCAAAAGAACAGAAAACAAAAATGGCGTCTGCAAAAGTTTGGGCACCCTGCAGAGTTAATACCTTGTACTGCCCCCTTTGGACAGCTGAGACCTGGCAGTGTCATGGATTGTTCTCAATCATCTGGAAAGACCAGGTGATGCCAATCTCAAAGGTTTTAAAAGCCCAGACTCATCTGACCTTGCTCCAACAATCAGCACCATGGGTTCCTCTAAGCCAGGCATTCCCAACCGCGGTCCTCAAGGCACACCAACAGTGCAGGTTTTAGTGATATCCAGCCTTCAGCACAGGTGACTTAATTAGTAGCTGAGCTGTTTTGATTTAACCATCTGTGCTGCAGCCTGGATATCACTAAAATCTGCACTGTTGGTGTGCCTTGAGGACCGTGGTTGGGAATGCCTGCTCTAAGCAGTTGTGTATAACACTGAAACTGAGAATAGTTGACGCTCACAAAGCAGGAGAAGGCTATAAGAAGAAAACAAAGCGTTATCAGATGCCCATATCCTCTGTTCGGAATGTAATTAAGAAATGGCAATCATCAGGAACAGTGAAAGTTAAAGCAAGATCTGGAAGACCAAGAAAAATATCAGACAGAACAGCTCGCATGATTGTGAGAAAAGCAAGTCAAAATCCACGTTTGACTGCACGATCCCTCCAGGAAGATCTGGCAGACACTGGAGTTGTGGTACACTATTCCACTATAAAGAGATACTTGTACAAATATGGTCTTCATGGAAGAGTCATCAGAAGAAAACCTCTTCTACGTCCTCACCACAAAAATCAGCGTTTGAAGTTTGCAAATGAACATATACACAAGCCTGATGCATTTTGGAATAAAGTTCTGTGGACCGATGAGGTTAAAATAGAACTTTTTGGCCGTAATGAGCAAAGGTACACTTGGAGAAGGAAGGGCACAGAATTTAATGAAAAGAACCTCTGTCCAACTGTTAAGCATGGGGGTGGATCAATCATGCTTTGGGGTTGTATTGCAGCCAGTGGCACAGGGAACATTTCACGAGTAGAAGGAAAAATGGATTCAATAAGATTCCAGCAAATTTTGGATGCTAACTTGATGCCATCTGTGAAAAAGCTGAAGTTAAAGAGAGGCTGGCTTCTACAAATGGATAATGATCCTAAACACCCCTCAAAATCCACGGTGGTTTACATCAAGAGGCGTAAACTGAAGGTTTTGCCATGGCCTTCACAATCTCCTGACCTCAACATAATTGAAAATCTATGGATAGACCTTAAAAGAGCAGTGCGTCACAGACAGCCCAGGAATCTCAAAGAACTGGCAGACTTTTGTAAGGAAGAATGGGCGAAGATACCTCAAACAAGAATTGAAAGACTCTTGGCTGGCTACAAAAAGCGTTTACAAGCTGTGATACTTGCCAAAGGGGGCAGTACAAGGTATTAACTCTGCAGGGTGCCCAAACTTTTGCAGACGCCATTTTTTGTTTTCTGTTCTTTTGAAAGTGTTAATGATGGAAATAAAATCAAACTTTTTTTGACATGTTATAAGAATGTCTAATCTGTAATTTGATGCCTTTTGGAGATTTTTCCATCTTTGCTTGGCTTCTTTTTGCACATTAAAATGAATTTTTGCCTGGGGTGCCCAAACTTTCAATCCCCACTGCGTATATATAAATATATATATATACACACACACACACACACACACACATATACATATACACATACTCATACACACACGGTTGCAAGAAAAAGTATGTGAACCTTTTGGAATTTCCTGGATTTGTGCATAAATTGGTCATAAAATGTGTTCTGATCTTCATCTAAGTCACAATAGACAAACACTATGCTGAAACTAATAACACACAAACAATAATATGTTCTCATGTTTTTATTGAACACACCATATAAACATTCACAGTGCAGAGTGGACAAAGTATGTGAACCCTTGGATTTAATAACTGGTTGACCCTCCTTTGGCAGCAATAACCTCAACCAAACGTTTCCTATAGTTGCATATCAGACCTGCACAACGGTCAAGGGGAATTTTGACCATTCCTCTTTACAAAACTGTTTCAGTTCAGCAATATTCTTGGATTGTCTGGTGTGAATCGCTCTCTTGAGGTCATGCCACAGCATCTCAATCGGGTTGAGGTCAGGACTCTGACTGGACCACCCAAGAAGGCGTATTTTCTTCTGTTGAAGCCATTCTGTTGTTGATCTATTTCTGTGCTTTGGGTCGTTGTCCTGTTGCATCACCCATCTTCTGTTGAGCTTCAATTGATGGACAGATGGCCTTAAGTTCTCCTGCAAAATGTCTTGATAAACTTTGGAATTCATTTTTCCGTCGATGATAGCAATCTGTCCAGGCCCTGAGGCAGCAAAGCAGCCCCAAACCATGATGCCCCCTCCACCATACTTCACAGTTGGGATGAGGTTTTGATGTTGGTGTGCTGAGCCTTTTTTTCTCCACACATAGTGTTGTGTGTCCCTTCCAAACAACTCAACTTTGGTTTCATCTGTCCACAGAATATTTTGCCAGTAGCGCTGTGGAACATTCAGGATGGTCTTTTTCAAACATTCAATCGTGTAGCAATGGTTTTTTTTGGACAGCAGTAGCTTCCTCCGTGGTATCCTCCCATGAACTCCATTCTTGTTCAGTGTTTTATGTATGGTAGATTCGTCAACAGAGATGTTAGCAGGTGCCAGAGATTTCTGTAAGTCTTTAGCTGACACTCTAGGATTCTTCTTCACCTCATTGAGCATTCTGCGGTATGCTGTTGCAGTCATCTTTACAGGACACCCACTCTTAGGGAGAGTAACAACAGTGCTGAACTTTCTCCAATTATAGACAATCTGTCTTACCGAGGACTGATTAACATCACGGCTTTTAGAGATACTTTTGTAACCCTTTCCAGCTTTATGCAAGTCAACAATTCTTAATCGTAGGTCTGCTGAGAGCTCTTTTCTGCGAGGCATAGTTCACATCAGGCAATGCTGCTTGAGAATTGCAAACTCAAAACTGGTCTGTTTTTTATAGGGCGGAGCAGCTTTAACCAACACCTCCAATCTCGTCTCATTGATTGGACTCCAGGTCGGCTGACTCCTGACTCAAATTAGCTCTTGGAGAAGTCATTAGCCTAGGGGTTCACATACTTTCTCCACCATGCACTGCGAATGTTTACATGGTGTGTTCAATAAAAACATGAGAACACAATTGTTTGTGTGGTTTTAGTTTCAGCAGACTGTGTTTGTCTATTGTTGTGACTTAGATGAAGATCAGAACACATTTTATGACCAAATCCAGGAAATTCCAAAGGGTTCACATACTTTTTCATGATAGATATATATATATACACACACTCACTCAAGTACAGGTGAAGCTTTAGATTCCATAAACACATTTGTGTTCTGCAGGTGGTCAGATAGGGTTAGATTATAAACAGGAGCCAACTTCCTTTAAGGGTTCTGCTTTGCTTAATACAGTATTTGAATTATTTTTCATAGGAAGAACATTTCTGACACAAAAAGATGGTAGTTCTAGAACATAATGATGGTGGAGATCCTGTGCAATGTGCTTCTGGAATAGTCACAATAGCACACTTCACTCATTTTATCTCATATCTTACTGTAATAATCTGCAATGTGCAGCACATCTCAGAACATTGGTCTGTCCCCTCTGGCTCCTCTACTGGTTACCACACCATCTAGCAGTGCTGGGGCAATGCACAGTAACACTTGTATGGTAGCTCCCACCTTGAGATTATGTAATCTGAACAAAGAGTTCAAGTTTACGGTACTGGGAGAGCCACGAAATTGGGTAATGTTAAGAAGTTTATACTTAAAAGAACTGTAAGCACATTTTAGATATTCTCCTCTGTTTGTTAAATGTAAATATTAAGTGATGATTGTATACAAATTTTTTAATAGGAATTTGCCTAGTTTCTATGAAGGTCTGGTTTCAGTACTCACAATTCAGAACAGCTACCATTCTTTTATTTTTCTACCCCAATCAAGTTTATTGTGGTTGATGCTCATCTCACAATGCAGTAGTTTGTAATAATTGTAATAATGCAGTAGTTTGGTATATGTGCAACATCATTAGGGTGATGGTATTAGGTCAACGGACTTATTGCTAGGTCTAGAAAGGACCAAAACCATGACAAAGAGAAATCTAGAAAGCAAAGTAGTAAAAAACAAACCCTGAGTTTGCTCCCTGCTTGAACATTGAAATAACATACAACTGTACATATGACATTCACATATGCTAGGCACATTTAAGAAAATACAACTTCTGAGGCATTATAAGCCACACATTACCTGGTCTTTGTGATGGGCCTTAAGATTCTGCACATCCATTCTCAAAGTCGCATTTTCATCCCTTAGTGTCTAGAAAAGACATCACTTTACGTTGAGCTCATGTAAGCATAAGAAATCCGCACAAGAAGTTTGCAGAACTCTATGCTGCAAAAGGAATCCCCCAAGTAGCTTTATTTCATTTAATATGTAATTACAAATAAAAAAAGAACCCAATCCCTCTAAAATGTAACGCAGTTCAGCAACATACTTATGTAAAAGCGTCTACTGATGAAATGCTACATTAGCTATTCTACGTTTATAAAAATGGTAGCAGACCTCACATTATCAGCTAGCCATGGTCAATCAGATTGGTCCAATATTGTACCATGTGGGGCCTCATCCTTTAGTCAAAAGCCAACTGAATCTTAACAAAACAGAATACCTGATCGGGCAACGTCTGCAATAGCATGCAACACTGTTCCCTTGCAACCGGTAACTCTTCTGATCCCGGCATTCAGCCCAACCCGAAAAAAGACTGGATCTGTGCAATTTAGCCCTTAATGACTGTTGCCACATTGACTTTACATTATCCTTACTATATACTGCAACATGCTACTCCAAATTATCAAAACATGTGTTTCATAGCAGACAGCACCAGATACAGTTTTATACTCTATTTTAGAGTTGGTTTATTGGCAGTCAGCGATACCCGATGTGCAGGTTAGTGAACGGAGACAAGAGGCAGTCTCTGTAGGGCTAAGGAAAGAAACTTACCCTCAATGCTTCTTCTTTGTTTGCAACTTCTATGAGTCCGGTCTCCAACAACTCCTCAACCGTTTTGATTTTTTCGTCTTTCTCTTGCATGCTACAAAAGGGAAAATACGCCCTTCCTTACACCAAACATTTCCATCACATGTAACCACATCAGCATAACTTTCATTAGGGCAACACCAAAAAGAAGCAGACAAACGGTTTACATTATTAACAATTTTGTACACGGAGGTTAGAGAATAAAAATCAACGACCAGTTTATCCAACACACTACTGCTGTGCACACGATTTACATGGGGAACCCCTCCTTCATATATGCTTATAATCACACGCCAACCCTTGCTAGCACATAGGATAGAACAGTCATGCATGCCTTCAAGTTACCTCTTCTCCATCTGTCCAAGCATATCTTTATTTGTCTAAAGGGGAAAGAAAAAAAAAAGAAAAAAAGCAGTTAGCAAATGTTACAGATACGCCAATAACACAAGGAAATATCAAAACAGGAAAATAACCTCACCTGATCAAGAAAATGTTCCTGGAACTTCTGAACCTGCAGCTGTAACTCACTGTTCAGATTCTGTAGGGACTGAAACAAATTAGACGATCAGACGAATCCAGGGTTCTCCAGCTTTTACTTCTAAGATTCTTGAACAGGAGAATTTACTGAGACACCCATCTGAAAAAAATGATGGCCAACGCTCCTCTTTGCCTACTACTGTTCCTTATTAATATCAAATATACATTTTTAGAAACATATAGACAGGTTTCACTCTGATTCCTCAACACACCTTTAAAATGGCAGGAAACAAGAGAAGTAAATGTTACCCAAATGCACAATACTTATAAGCTGCAACCAGTAGAGCAAGCGACAACCGTACTGCATTAGTCCTACAAGAGGCAACCGCGGGGCCCAAGCCCTACAAGAGGCAACCGCGGGGCCCAAGCCCTACAAGAGGCAACCGCGGGGCCCAAGCCCTACAAGAGGCAACCGCGGGGCCCAAGCCCTACAAGAGGCAACCGCACTGCCCAAGCCCTACAAGAGGCAACCGCACTGCCCAAGCCCTACAAGAGGCAACTGTACTGCCCAAGCTCTACAACCAGCAGCCAGTAAGCAAGCCATAACCTTAGCACAAAAGTGCAGTGGACAACCCTCCAAGCAGGGAACACAAGATCACATTGACCTAAACATCTTCATAACAAGGGCATGAATAGAAAATCAGAAACAGTTGAGTGAGCATAAAGAAAAATACATTAAAGGCCAAAATTATTATATTCCTCATTACTTGCTGCACAAAGAGTTATGGACAACATAGGTAATGAAAGTCTACAGCTGAATCTAATGATTCTAATTTTCAAACCAGCATATTATATCACTGGAATCTACAGGGAAGGTGGAGCAGCCTAGTTTATCCACTAACAAGTGTAGGAAAATGCCTGTGGCTTCAAATAAATGTCTCATTTTGGGGTTGCTGTGATACGGTCATTAGGTTGACCACTATTGGTCGACATGCGTTAGGTCGACAGGTCAAAAGGTCGACAAGAGTAGTTCACTTCTAAATTTTTGGACTTTTTTATACTTTACGATCCACGTGGACTACAATTGTGAACGGTAACCTTGCCCGAAGCATGGCGAGCGTAGCGAGCCATGCGAGGGGACACGGTGCGCTAATTAGGGTTCCCCGTCACTTTACGAAGAAAACGACACAAACAAAAATAAAAAATAAAAACATGTTGACTTTTTGACCTGTCGACCTAGTACATGTTGACCTAATGACCCTGGCGACCAATAGTGGTTGACCCATACCCGCTGTGTGGGATGTGGATATTCTCATCTCGCTGTACCCACTACACAAATATCACAATATCACAGTATTATTCATTACATAATCTGTCAGTTTAACTTGTTATAATAGAGGCAAGGTGCCTAAACTGTATTGCCGAAAGCAAGCCTTATAAGTAGAAACACATCAATAACTCCTGATGTCCTCAATGAACCAGAAACTGAAAATTAAGCCAAATACTTAAGGGGGGTACTCATGGAGAGATCCATGCTTAAAAGCTAAGCAATCTGACTAGATTGCTTAGATTTTAAGCACAGATCACTCGTGTGTACCCCCCTCAGCGATAGCGATGTGCAGCCCCGCGCATCGCTGTCGCTGGTGCTAGATTGGCCTGCATGCAGGCCAATCTAGCACATGGCTCATTTCACCCGCTGGGTGAAATGAGCGCCCCCTCCCCCCGCACGCTCAGCACACATCGCGCTGTGCTGAGCGGTTCGCTCAGCACACATCTCTCCCGTGTATATTGGCCTTTAGAGATGACACAAGACCATTGCCGTACGCCCTCTTTGTACCATCATCCCTTATACCACACCCCCCACTCTTTCCACCAGGTAAATGCTCTGCACTCATATATATATATATATATATATAATATATATATATATATATATAAACTCCATTACGTCATACTCTTCATAATTTCGGCATTGCGCCATGTTTAAGGCTTGCAGTACGAAGAGAGAGAATGCTATATTACAGGTTTCATTTTATTAACCCACGTCTGACATAGAAAATGGAAACAATAGTTTGCACAGACATTAGAGTGTACCGGTCGCCTATGTACAGGAGAAGACTGAATGATAACTCATGGGAATACAGCATAGAAAGGAGGAATATTTTGTCCCTTACTTTGTGTTCCTCAATGTTACCGGTCACCTTCACAAGCTCAGCCTCAAGTCTCCGTTCCAGAGCTCTGATCTGCTCCTCTTTTTCCACAACACTGAAAGAGAAGTCATCATTTAACAGCGGCCTATTCTTTAGCCGTTACTGGAGCCATAGACTGACCAATGTCATTGTCATAACATTTTCATTGACAAAGTAATATTCATGCACACTGCTAAGAGATCTTACACCCAACAAAGCCATTAACTCTGTTACTGAATATTAGACACCAGCAAAGCTATTATAAAAACAGAATTCATATATTTATTTTAGTTGTGATGGCAACTTCCTTTACTTGTTTGAAGTCTATAGATCATTTCTGGCTGCTAACAGCAGATCCTTCAGTCTACTAAAGCCTGCCTGTCTCCTACACACAGTGGAGGCAGCAAATATGGACAAATAGTCTTAAGAATTCACGGTCTATCCAGTAAATTCAATAATCCCATTTCTCCAGCATATTAGCTGGGGATTGCGAAATTGACGTTTTCTCCATATCTAAGTGCAGCTTAAAGTCTGGTGAAATCACTGACTTCTGTGACTCTTCAGCTGTCACAGAAAAACGTCTAGCCCCCATAGTATATTATGGAGTCTACTACCAACCGTAATTTATATAAAAGGAGAGAAGAGAACTTCTCCCCCTTTTTCAAACAAACTTAACGAGATCTCTTGGTGGCATTATACATAATTACCCTTACCATCATGCAGTCAGCTCACTAGTCTATTCATCCCTCTGTGTCCCATGATGTTGTACTCCCCTGGCACCTCACCAGTGGTGCACGCAGGGGGGGTTCAGAGTACCTGGAGCCCCCGAAGACATTGTATTTCACATATTTTTTACAATGCTCTAAAAGGTCACTGAAGGGGAGAGCATCAGGTTTCCACAGGAAATTAATTTTTTGCAAAACTTACAATATGCAATACTTAAAAAAAAAAAAAAAAAAAAAAAGGAGATTTATGGTAGACTTACCATGGTTACTCTACTATGGACCATGGTCCTATAGATTGTAAGCTTGCGAGCAGGGCCTTCCTACCTCTGTCTGTTTTTACCCAATTTTGTTTTATTACTGTAGTTCTAATTGTAAAACGCAACGGAATATGCTGTGCTATATAAGAAACTGTTAATAATAATAATGGTTAAAGCTCTTTCTGCTAGGTACACTGGGTTCCACAGGAAATACATTGGGGTGTAGAGATGGATCGTGATCCAGAGGCACCAACAGGCTAAAGCTTTAGACTGTCCCAGGATGCATTGCAAGGCCTCCTCTATAACCCTGCCTCCAGGCACTGTGAGCTCAGATTTGTTAACCAGTCCAATGCAAAAGCAGGTAAAAGAGAAGGCAAATGTTAGTCACATAGAAACACGTTCTCACGACAGGAAAAGGGACTAACGGCTTTTGCCATACAAATCCAAAGAAGCCAAGTGCGTCAGGGTGGGCGCCCTGTGGAACCCAGTGTACCTCGCAGAAAGAGATTGAACCATGGTAAGCCTACCATAAATCTCATTTTCTGCAGCGTGGTACACTGTGTTCCACAGGGAATACATCGGGATGTCCTAAAGTAGTTCCTCGAGGGAGGGGACGCACCTTCGCGGGTATGAGAACCCGGCGTCCAACGGAAGCATCCTGGGAGGTGGAAGTATTAAAGGCATAGAACCTAATAAACGTGTTCACTGAGGACCACATAGCCCCTTGCACAATTGTTCTGCGAACGCGCCACGACAGGCCGCCAAAGAGGGTCCAACAGACCGAGTAGAATGGGCTTTAATAGCAGCAATCACCATTCTAATCCACCTGGCCAAAGTTTGCTTATTCACAGGCCAGCCACGTTTGTGGAAACCAAACAGTACAAAGAGGGTATCTGACCTCCTGATAGAGGCAGTCCTCTCCACATATATACGGAGAGCCCGTACCACATCCAAAGACCGCTCTTTGGAGGACAATTCAGAAGATATGAAGGCTGGAACCACAATCTCTTGGTTAAGGTGAAAAGAGGACATCACCATAGGTAAATAACCAGGGCGAGTTCTAAGAACTGCTCGATCACGATGAAATATCAAAAATAAAGGGGGGACAGGACAAAGCGCCTAAGTCTGACACCCATCTAGCAGAGGCCAGCAGAAACAGGACCTTGGTTGTGAGCCATTTAAGGTCCACTGATTCAAGAGGTTCAAATGGAGACTCTTGCAGGGCATTCTGGACAACAGACAGATCCCATGGAGCCACAGGAAGGACATAGGTAGGCTGAATCCGTAAGACACCCTGAGTGAATGTATGAACGTCAGGTATAGACGCAATTTTTCTCTGAAACCACACCGACAAGGCAGATATGTAAACCTTGAGGGAGGCCAGGCGAAGTCCTAAATACAGGCCTTGTTGCAAAAAAGCCAGAAGTCTGGAAGTACTAAACTTGGAAGCATAGTAATTCTTAGCAGCACACCAGGTGAAGTAAGAATTCCAAACCCTATAATAAATCCGTGCAGAAGCCGGTTTGCGGGCCTTTAGTACAGTTTGGATAACTGCCTCGGAGAATCCTTTGGCCCTCAGAAGTGAAGCTTCAAGAGCCACACCGTCAAAGCCAGTCTGACCCAGTCCGGGTAGACACAAGGGCCTTGAACGAGGAGGTCCGGGCGTTGAGGAAATAGAAGAGGATGCTCTATCGATAGACCCTGCAGGTCTGAGAAACAATGCAGTCTGGGCAACGCTGGAGCGACTGGAAGTAGTATTCCTCCTCCTTGCTTGAACTTCCGTAGTACCCTGGGCAGAAGTGACACTGGAGGGAAAACGTAGGGCAGCCGAAAGTTCCATGGAATTGCCAGTGCGTTCACGAATGCTGCTTGAAAATCCCTTGTTCTTGATCCGAAGACCAGAACTTTGTGATAGTGTTGGGACGCTATCAGGTCTACATCTGGTAGACACCACTTGTCCACTAAGAGTTGAAAGACTTCCTCATGAAGACTCCACTCTCCGGCGTGTACGTCCTGACGACTGAGGAATCAGCTTCCCAGTTGAGGACTCCCAGAATGAACAGTGCTGATATTGCTGACAGATGGCGTTCCGCCCAATGAAGGATTTTTGACACATCCATCATTGCCATGCGGCTTCCAGTGCCGCCTTGATGGTTTATGTATGCCACCGTGGTGGCGTTGTCTGATTGTACTTGAACGGGCCTGTTCTATATCAGAGGCAGGGCAAGAGTCAAAGCATTGAACACTGCCCACAATTCCAGAATGTTTATCAGGAGGAGAGATTCCTCCTTGGTCCACCGACCCAGGAGAGTGTGTTGCTCCAGCACCGCGCCCAAACCTCTCAGACTGGCGTATGTAGTCAGTAGGACCCAGCTGGGGATCCAGAAGGGACGGACCCCACTCAACTGCTTGTCCTGTAGCCACCAGCTCAGTGAAAAACAAACCTACAGAGTCAAGGATATAATTTGAGACCTGATCCGATGAGGCAGGCCATCCCACTTGGAAAGGATTAATCTCTGTAGAGGGCAGGAATTAAATGGAGCGTACTCCACCATGTCGAAAGCCAACACCATGAGGCCTAGTACTTGCATCGCCGAGTGTATTGACACACTTGGGCGAAAGAGGAAGTATCTGTTCCTGTCCTGAAGTTTCAGGATTTTCTCTGGAGACAGACTTTTTCTGGCTGTGTGTGTCCAGCAGTGCCTCCAGGTGTACCATGCTCCGAGCAGGGACCAGTGAGGACTTCTTCCAGTTGAGGAGCCACCCGTGGGCTTGTAGGAAGCGTACCGTCAGTTGCAAATGACTGAGGAGGACATCTTTGGAGTTCGCCAGGATCAGCAAGTCGTCCAGATACGTCAGGATCCTGATTCCCTGACGACATAGATGAGCCGTCATCATGGCCATAACCTTGGTGAAGATCCGAGGGGCCGTAGCCAGTCCAAACGGCACAGCCTGGAACAGATAGTGAAGGTTGCCAATAGCAAACCGCAGATATTGCTGATGCGATATGGCAATAGGTATATATGTAGGTAAGCATCTTGTATATCCAGGGATACCATATAATCTCTAGGTTCCATGGCCAGTACAATCGAGCGCAGCGTTTCCTTACAGCACTTGGGAACACTCACAAATTTGTTCAGTGATTTGAGGTTGAGTATAGGCCGGAAAGACCCATTCGGTTTCGGGACTAAAAACAGGGTCGAGTAGTATCCTCTGCCTCTCTGGGACAGGGGTACCGGCACAACCGCTTCTGTATCCAGGAGGGAACGCACAACCAGGTGTAGAGCTTGCGCCTTCAACGGATCTGAAGGAACAACCGTCGTGCAGAACTGGCTAGGGGGACGTCTCTTGAAAGACTGAGTACCCATGAGAGATGACATCTCGCACCCATGCGTCTAAAGTGGTCTCTAACCAGACCTGGGTGAAGCACAAAAGTCGGCCATCATACAGCAGGCTTGTCTTGTTTGGAAGCAGGCTGACGGGCAGCACAGGACTGTTTTGTTTTGGGCTTAGTGGTTTTAGGAGCACGAGCTTGTCTCGGGTATGCCTGACCTTTTGCTTTCCCTTGAGAACGAAAAGTGGTACTATTTGCCTTCTGTACAGAAGGATTAGTATTCGGGAGAAATGCAGTCTTAGCAGCCGCTAAGTCAGTCACAATCTTATTCAGATCTTCCCCAAACAGGATGTCTCCCTTAAAAGGGAGTACCTCCAAGGTCTTTTGGAGTCCAGGTCCATCTTCCATGACCTCAACCAAAGAATTCGGCGAGTCAGGATGGACGTAGTTGACGCCTTGGCCGCCATTACACCTGCCTCAGAGGACACCTTTTGAATGTATTGGGAGGCGGTGGTAATTTGAGACAGTTATTGTCTGGCAGTGTCAGATATATCTTGAAGCATGGGTTCAGGCAATAGAGGATGAGCTGCCTTAATTCCTTTTGCGGTCCAAGAGGCTGCTATAGTGGGTCTATGTACAGCACCAGTAAGGAAGTAAATAGACTTCAGGCATCCCTCTACACACTTATCTGTCAGTTCCTTTAGTGAGGTGACAGGCAGAGTAGATGACACCACAGGACGGGTGACATGGAAATCCACCAACGGTGAATTTTCCCACATGTTATACAATTCAGCAGGGAGAGGGTAACGAGCTAGCATCTTTTTAAACCGGGAGAATTTTTCCCTGGAGAAGACCAGGGTTCCTGACGTATGTCTACTAAATGGTCAGAACGCGGTAAGACTACTTTAGTTACCTTCTGACTTTTAAACTTATCAGGATTCTTAGATGCAGTAGTGGGATCTACATCATCATCGATTTGTAGAATCAGCTTAATAGCCTCCACTAGGTCAGGGACATCAACCTGAGTTGTAGAAGAAACAGTATCCGTGTCTGACGGATCAGTATACTCCCCATCCTCCTCCGAAGTATCATCTGAGATATTAGTGGATTGTGAGGAGGAAGCGGCCCACTTAATGATTTTTGTCTAAGCAGAGATTAATTCAATTGTTGTGTCTGGGTAGACCGAGCATCTGCCCAGGGCGAATTTACCACAGGGACAATATGTGGCTGCAATGGAACAGGAGGTCCCATAGGGGGCGTAAGGCGTGTCACAAGCATATTAAGCATAGTAGAGAATGCTGCCCAAGGTGGCTCCTGATTGGCTACAGGAGCAGCGGGCTGACTGGGAGGTGTATGGCACATATTACACAGACCATCCTTCAAAACTTTGGCACATGCGCTGCATGATGCAGGAGGGTCCGCGGATTTCCTGCTCTTTGTGGAAGACAATATAGTGAATGTAGCCCTACAGCGTAAGAGTAGGATACAGCCAGACAAATACAATACCTGCAAATAAATCCCTTATTTATGTGACAGTGTATACAGGACACAAACAGAGAATAAATGCGATATGAGGTGACTGAAATACACAGAAGAATACACTTAACTGTAAATACTGCGCAGCACTATATATTAGACCCTAACGCACCTAGTCCCCTAGGGTACAGAATACAGTGATAGTTATAGTTGGAATACACTGAAAGTGAAATCCACACAGCAGATGCAGACACTCACAGTGACAATGCAGATAATTAATGTAGTCAGACGATAAAACTGCACTGGACTAATTATATATATATATATATATATATATATATATATATATATATATATATATATATATATATATATATATCTATCTATCTATATCTATAAAACAATGCGCGGCCTGAGACCGGATGATATATCAGAATACTCGTACAATATAATCTGGTAGAGGTACACTTGTTCTTAACTAATGCCGTCTTGAAATGACATGTAGAATACTTAAATGTCTGTAAAATCACAGTGCTGATGAATCCGGCGGATTTACAGAAGGAGACCTTGCCCTGCAGACCCGGAGACCAGTCGCAGCTACTGTGAGAAGATGGTGCCCAGAGTCTCAGTCAGGGAGTGAGGGAGAGAGTGAGGCAGCTCCAGGGCGGGAACACCAGCAGTAGATGGCACCCGGAGCTGGGGGCGGGGCTACAGGTCAAGCACCTTTTCCCCTATGCTGGTCCTCACCACCGGGTACTATGGAGCCTTATTAAAGTGGATATTTTACGATCCGACCTGTGCTCACATGCCCTGGTGGATATAGTGGGGTCCCTGCTCTGTCACAGTGTCCACGCCAGCGTCGCGGTTCGTCTCCTGAAACTACGACCGGAACGTGATTTAATGGCGGGTCCTGCCTGGGGGACACTCTTACCTCCTCGCTTAGTAGCAGTCACGCGATCCAGGAGAGCGTCTGCAGTGGTGTGCCTAGGAACCGGAGCGCCTCAGCCGCAAGTACCCGGGAACAGAGCCAGCGGGAGTATGCGACACCACTGGGGAGGTGATGGAGCCACAGCACAGTATGTCACACTGACATGTAAGTGCTGCAGCCCTTTAAGTCTTCTAAAAAGCTTTTTCAGGGCTGCCTAGCGCAGCCCCCCTTTTAAGTGACCTGCTTCATGCAGGCACCAACTCTAAAACTGAGCTCACAGTGCCTGGAGGCGGGGTTATAGAGGAGGCCCCGCAATGCATCGGGACAGTCTAAAGCTTTAGCATGTTGGTGCCTCTGGATCAAGATCCATCTCTACACCTCGATGTATTCCCTGTGGAACACAGTGTATCCCGCTGCAGAAAACATGAATATTCTGTTTCTAAAGAAAATCTGCACTACTGATAGCTGCCTGTAGAGGTCACCATTTTCACAAGATTCAGAAGTGCAAATGTGAGCTATGTATATACCCACATGCAAGAAATCACACTTTTGTTTCCTCTAACTTACAGGCGTATTCAGGTGAATGACCAGTTCTGTAGTAAACTACGTATTTGCATCTAACTTAGTAAATAACTCCCACAGTGTTGCTTTAATTTAGCACACAGCTAAGCTGTAAATGTAAATAATAAGAATTTACTTACCGATAATTCTATTTCTCGGAGTCCGTAGTGGATGCTGGGGTTCCTGAAAGGACCATGGGGAATAGCGGCTCCGCAGGAGACAGGGCACAAAAAGTAAAGCTTTAGGATCAGGTGGTGTGCACTGGCTCCTCCCCCTATGACCCTCCTCCAAGCCTCAGTTAGGATACTGTGCCCGGACGAGCGTACACAATAAGGAAGGATTTATGAATCCCGGGTAAGACTCATACCAGCCACACCAATCACACTGTACAACCTGTGATCTGAACCCAGTTAACAGTATGATAACAGCGGAGCCTCTGAAAGATGGCTCACAACAATAATAACCCGATTTTTGTAACTATGTACAAGTATTGCAGATAATTCGCACTTGGGATGGGCGCCCAGCATCCACTACGGACTCCGAGAAATAGAATTATCGGTAAGTAAATTCTTATTTTCTCTATCGTCCTAGTGGATGCTGGGGTTCCTGAAAGGACCATGGGGATTATACCAAAGCTCCCAAACGGGCGGGAGAGTGCGGATGACTCTGCAGCACCGAATGAGAGAACTCCAGGTCCTCCTTAGCCAGGTTATCAAATTTGTAGGATTTTACAAACGTGTTTGCCCCTGACTAAATAGCCGCTCGGCAAAGTTGTAAAGCCGAGACCCCTCGGGCAGCCGCCCAAGATGAGCCCACCTTCCTTGTGGAATGGGCATTTACATATTTTGGCTGTGGCAGGCCTGCCACAGAATGTGCAAGCTGAATTGTATTACACATCCAACTAGCAAAAGTCTGCTTAGAAGCAAGAGCACCCAGTTTGTTGGGTGCATACAGGATAACAGCAAGTCAGTTTTCCTGACTCCAGCCGTCCTGGAACCTATATTTTCAGGGCCCTGACCACATCTAGCAACTTGGAGTCCTCCAAGTCCCTAGTAGGCGCAAGACACCACAATAAGCTGGTTCAGGTGAAACACTGACACCACCTTAGGGAGAGAACTGGGGACGAGTCCGCAGCTCTGCCCTGTCCGAATGGACAAACAGATATGGGCTTTTTTGAGAAAAAAACCACCAATTTGACACTCGCCTGGTCCAGGCCAGGTCCAAGAGCATGTTCACTTTTCATGTGAGATGCTTCAAATCCACAGATTTGACTGGTTTTAAACCAATGTGTTTTGAGGAATCCCAGAACTACGTTGAGATCCCACAGTGCCACTGGAGGCACAAAAGGGGGTTGTATATGCAATACTCCCTTGACAAACTTCTGGACTTCAGGAACTGAAGCCAATTCTTTCTGGAAGAAAAATCGACAGGGCCGAAATTTGAACCTTAATGGACCCCAATTTGAGGCCCATAGACACTCCTGTTTGCAGGAAATGCAGGAATCGACCGAGTTGAAATTTCTTCGTGGGGCCTTCCTGGCCTCACACCACGCAACATATTTTCGCCACATGTGGTGATAATGTTGTGCGGTCACCTCCTTTCTGGCTTTGACCAGGGTAGGAATGACCTCTTCCTGAATGCCTTTTCCCTTAGGATCCGGCGTTCCACCGCCATGCCGTCAAACGCAGCTGCGGTAAGTCTTGGAACAGACATGGTACTTGCTGAAACAAGTCCCTTCTTAGCGGCAGAGGCCATAAGTCCTCTGTGAGCATCTCTTGAAGTTCCGGGTACCAAGTCCTTCTTGGCCAATCCGGAGCCATGAGTATAGTTCTTACTCCTCTACGTCTTATAATTCTCAGTACCTTAGGTATGAAAAGCAGAGGATGGAACACATACACCGACTGGTACACCCACGGTGTTACCAGAACGTCCACAGCTATTGCCTGAGGGTCTCTTAACCTGGCGCAATACCTGTCCCGTTTTTTGTTCAGACGGGACGCCATCATGTCCACCTTTGGTAATTCCCAACGGTTTACAATCATGTGGAAAACTTCCTCATGAAGTTCCCACTCTGCCGGGTGGAGGTCGTGCCTACTGAGGAAGTCTGCTTCCCAGTTTCCATTCCCGGAATGAAACACTGCTGACAGTGCTATCACATGATTTTCCGCCCAGCGAAAAGTCCTTGCAGTTTTTGCCACTGCCCTCCTGCTTCTTGTGCCGCCCTGTCTATTTACGTGGGCGACTGCCGTGATGTTTTATCCCACTGGATCAATACCGGCTGACCTTGAAGCAGAGGTCTTGCTAAGCTTAGAGCATTATAAATTTACCCTTAGCTATATTTATGTGGAGAAAAGTCTCCAGACTTGATCACACTCCCTGGAAATTTTTTCCTTGTGTGACTGCTCCCCAGCCTCTCGGGCTGGCCTCCGTGGTCACCAACATCCAAAACTGAATGCCGAATCTGCGGCCCTCTAGAAGATGAGCACTCTGTAACCACCACAGGAGAGACACCCTTGTCCTTGGATATAGGGTTATCCGCTGATGCATCTGAAGATGCGATCCGGACCATTTGTCCAGCAGATCCCACTGAAAAGTTCTTGCATGAAATCTGCCGACTGGAATTGCTTCGAAGGAAGTCACCATTTTTTTACCATGGCCCTTGTGCAATGATGCACTGATTTTAGGAGGTTCCTGACTAGCTCGGATAACTCCCTGGCTTTCTCTTCCGGGAGAAACACCTTTTTCTGGACTGTGTCCAGAATCATCCCTAAGCACAGGAGACTTGTTGTCGGGATCATGCTACTCCGACCTCCAACTGTTCCCTGGACTTTGCCCTTATCAGGAGATCGTCCAAGTAAGGGATAATTAAGACGCCTTTTCTTCGAAGAAGAACCATCATTTCGGCCATTACCTTGGTAAAGACCCGGGGTGCCGTGGACAATCCAAACGGCATCGTCTGAAACTGATAGTGACAGTTCTGTACCACGAACCTGAGGTACCCTTAGTGATAAGGGCAAATTTGGGACATGGAGGTAAGCATCCCTGATGTCTCGGGACACCATATAGTCCCCTTCTTCCCGGTTCGTTATCACTGCTCTGAGTGACTCCATCTTGATTTGAACCTTTGTAAGTGTTCAAATTTTTTTAGATTTAGAATAGGTCTCACCTAGCCTTCTGGCTTCAGTACCACAATATAGTGTGGAATAATACCCCTTTTCTTGTTGTAGGAGGGGTAATTTAATTATCACCTGCTGGGAATACAGCTCGTGAATTGTTTCCCATACTGCCTCCTTGTCGGAGGGAGACCTTGGTAAAGCAGACCTCAGGAGCCTGCGCAGGGGAAACGTCTCGACATTCCAATCTGTACCCCTGGGATACTACTTGTAGGATCCAGGGGTCCTGTACGGTCTCAGCGTCATGCTGAGAGCTTGTCAGAAGCGGTGGAACGCTTCTGTTCCTGGGAATGGGCTGCCTGCTGCAGTCTTCTTCCCTTTCCTCTATCCCTGGGCAGATATGACTCTTATAGGGACGAAAGGACTGAAGCTGAAAAGACGGTGTCTTTTTCTGCAGAGATGTGACTTAGGGTAAAAAACGGTGGATTTTCCAGCAGTTGCCGTGGCCACCAGGTCCGATGGACCGACCCCAAATAACTCCTCTTCCTTTATACGGCAATACACCTTTGTGCCGTTTGGAATCTGCATCACCTGACCACTGTCGTGTCCATAAACATCTTCTGGCAGATATGGACATCGCACTTACTCTTGATGCCAGAGTGCAAATATCCCTCTGTGCATCTCGCATATATTTAAATGCATCCTTTAAATGCTCTATAGTCAATAAAATACTGTCCCTGTCAAGGGTATCAATATTTTTAGTCAGGGAATCCGACCAAGCCACCCCAGCTCTGCACATCCAGGCTGAGGCGATCGCTGGTCGCAGTATAACACCAGTATGTGTGTATATACTTTTTATGATATTTTCCAGCCTCCTGTCAGCTGGCTCCTTGAGGACGGCCCTATCTATAGACGGTACCGCCACTTGTTCTGATAAGCGTGTAAGCGCCTTATCCACCCTAAGGGGTGTTTCCCAACGCGCCCTAACTTCTGGCGGGAAAGGGTATACCGCCCATATTTTCTATCGGGGGGAACCCACGCATCATCACACACTTCATTTAATTTATCTGATTCAGGAAAAACTACGGTAGTTTTTTCACATCCCACATAATACCCTCTTTTGTGTACTTGTAGTATCAGAAATATGTAACACCTCCTTCATTGCCCTTAACGTGTGGCCCTAATAAGGAATACGTTTGTTTATTCACCGTCGACACTGGATTCAGTGTCCCTGTCTGTGTCTGTGTCGACCGACTAAAGTAAACGGGCGTTTTAAAACCCCTGACGGTGTTTTTGAGACGTCTGGACCGGTACTAATTTTTTGTCGGCCGTCTCATGTCGTCAACCGACCTTGCCGCGTGTTGACATTATCACGTAATTCCCTAAATAAGCCATCCATTCCGGTGTCGACTCCCTAGAGAGTGACATCACCATTACAGGCAATTGCTCCGCCTCCTCACCAACATCGTCCTCATACATGTCGACACACACGTACCGACACACAGCACACACACAGGGAATGCTCTGATAGAGGACAGGACCTACTAGCCCTTTGGAGAGACAGAGGGAGAGTTTGCCAGCACACACCAAAAACGCTATAATTATATAGGGACAACCTTATATAAGTGTTTTCCCTTATAGCATCTTTTTTATATATTTCTAACGCCAAATTAGTGCCCCCCCTCTCTGTTTTAACCCTGTTTCTGTAGTGCAGTGCAGGGGAGAGCCTGGGAGCCTTCCCTCCAGCCTTTCTGTGAGGGAAAATGGCGCTGTGTGCTGAGGAGATAGGCCCCGCCCCTTTTTCAGCGACCTCGTCTCCCGCTCTTAACGGATTCTGGCAGGGGTTAAATATCTCCATATAGCCCCCGGAGGCTATATGTGAGGTATTTTTAGCCAAAATAGGTATTCATTTGCCTCCCAGGGCGCCCCCCTCCCAGCGCCCTGCACCCTCAGTGACTGCGTGTGAAGTGTGCTGAGAGGAAAATGGCGCACAGCTGCAGTGCTGTGCGCTACCTTAAGAAGACTGAGGAGTCTTCATGCCGCCGATTCTGGACCTTCTTCTTGTTTCAGCATCTGCAAGGGGGCCGGCGGCGAGGCTCCGGTGACCATCCAGGCTGTACCTGTGATCGTCCCTCTGGAGCTAATGTCCAGTAGCCAAAGAAGCCAATCCATCCTGCACGCAGGTGAGTTCACTTCTTCTCCCCTAAGTCCCTCGTTGCAGTGATCCTGTTGCCAGCAGGACTCACTGTAAAATAAAAAACCTATGCTAAACTTTCTCTAAGCAGCTCTTTAGGAGAGCCACCTAGATTGCACCCTTCTCGGCCGGGCACAAAAATCTAACTAACTGAGGCTTGGAGGAGGGTCATAGGGGGAGGAGCCAGTGCACACCACCTGATCCTAAAGCTTTACTTTTTGTGCCCTGTCTCCTGCGGAGCCGCTATTCCCCATGGTCCTTTCAGGAACCCCAGCATCCACTAGGACGATAGAGAAATTAAAAATACATCTTTAGATTCAAGGTTTAGAGTGATAACCATGTTAGAGAGAAAGAGTAAGAATTGTGGGGGTAATTCCAAGTTGATCGCAGCAGGAACTTTGTTAGCAGTTGGGCAAAACCATGTGCACTGCAGGGGAGGCAGATATAACATGTGCAGAGAGTTATATTTGGGTGTGGTGTGTTCAATCTGCAATCTAAATTGCAGTGTAAAAATAAAGCAGCCAGTATTTACCCTGCACAGAAACAATATAACTCACCCAAATCTTACGCTCTCTGCAAATGTTATATCTGCTCCCCCTGCAGTGCACATAGTTTTGCACAATTGCTAACAAACTTGCTGCTGCGATCAACTCAGAATTAACCCCTTAGTGTCAAACTCAGACCCACGTGAAATTCACAACAGTGACTTCAAGAGTATTATGTGTGGTTTATTGGGCACTGGGAATTCAGTAACTCTGTTTTTAGAGTTAATAAGGGACATAATGTTTAGGCTGTTTATACAATATCATATAAATAAAATTAATTGGTCTGTTTGTCTTAATAAAATAGAAAAAACTGCGCTGCAGCCGGGAATTTTAATGTTTGAGCTGCTCTGAAATAATATATCAAAGTTAAAATTAGAAAGCAGGGCGCTTGAAATAATGTAAATAATGTATCTGTTATGTATGTGTTGCAACTATTGTTGCAGAGTGTTTTTATTAGTGCAATACCTGTTAAAAAAAGAAGAGGTTAGGTTAACATAACAGATACATTATTTCAGCACTCTGCTTTCTCATTTTAACATTGGTCTGTCTGTTTGTCCGGTTATCCATTTCGACACCCCTGCACCGATTGGGAAGAAACCAACACGAGGGACCCTGGCTAGGTTTTAGGGGGGTTGGAATGCGCCAGGAAGAACCTTGACACGGAGAGCATGTTCTGGGTCTTCCAATGTATGGTGTATTTGGGGTGACAGTGTACCTATAGCGCTTCACATGGGTGTAAGCTAGCCTTTCAATACATAGATGGGGTACCCTACCCAACTTCAATGAATACAGAAATACGTAGGTTGAGTACTGAATGTGGCGCTACCCAATTGCTGACATAGGATATTGTAGTCAAATATGTAAACAAATGCACACTTTAATAATCTAAATACCATAAAACTAATAAAATATCACACCACGAGGGACCCTGGCTAGGTTTTAGGGGGGTTGGAATGCGCCAGGAAGAACCTTGACACGGAGAGCATGTTCTGGGTCTTCCAATGTATGGTGTATTTGGGGTGACAGTGTACCTATAGCGCTTCACATGGGTGTAAGCTAGCCTTTCAATACATAGATGGGGTACCCTACCCAACTTCAATGAATACAGAAATACGTAGGTTGAGTACTGAATGTGGCGCTACCCAATTGCTGACATAGGATATTGTAGTCAAATATGTAAACAAATGCACACTTTAATAATCTAAATACCATAAAACTAATAAAATATCACACCAGGCATTATGTGATAATAAGGAAGGAGTCCTACCGAGGATATACGTAGGGGAGCTGCAGGTGATAATTTATGCAGGGAAGTCCGGACTTGCCCTGCATTTGCTCCCAGATCTTAAAGTCCTGGGTATCAGTGCTACTGGCGACACCCAAAAAGACAAAAACACTGGGCAGCCACCTCATGGGTGAGCCGCTAAGCTGATAATTATTTTTAAAATGTTGGCAGTTACATCCAACTCATTGATAACTTAATAACTTGAACATTTAAACACGGGCAACACCAGGTACTTCAGCAACTTGTCTGAAACACAATGGCTTATACTCTGCTACACATGAAATGTAAATTTACTGGTAAACTTTGTCAATTATGTGGCTGTCACAAGTTACACTTTTTTTCTAATGGAACATTCATTTTAGAGTCAAGAACGTTCCATGATGGAGTCATCAATTAGGCGGAAGACACTGGATTAGGTGTATCTTTTGTTTATGCAAGTGCAAGAATATTCTACAGATATATCTGACAATTACTGCCTCAAACGTAATATTAAATAGTCAGTGTTACAGCTGATATATGCTTTGTTACCTTTTCTCCAGCTGTTCCAGAACAGCAGCAGCCTGCAACAGAACCGATAACAATGTTTAACAACCTTCACATAGTTTGTGATTTTTATTGGAATTCATACAAGCAGAACAGACACCATAAAAGCTGAAGGGTGTACCAGCCCAATTAACACTAACAAGCTGAAGTATAACCATTAAGATTTGAATGCTCAATATGAGCTCGTATGGAACACAATAAAAAGGAATATTTTTTTGACCCAGGAAATTCATGGTCCCAAACTCTAGAGACCAGGCCAGCAGCCCCTATGTGTAGGGACCAACCAAATTCCTGCATGCAGAGTCACAACAGAGGCAGAGCTCCACAATTGTAGGGGGAATCGAGCAGGGGCGGGTGGTGGTTACACAATCAGAGCGGTGAGGCAGGATTGTCTACCTGCCTGCCAGCCTAGAGCAACACTTTCCCTGTGCACAGCACTGTTCTCAGGAAGAAATATTAATACATAAATATTTAGGACCGGATAACTTCTAGTCCTTAATTTTAGCTTAAACCTCTATTTATAGCATCTTACCTGTTCATTCTGAGTCACCTGAAATTTCTGTAGTTCAGATTTCAATGATACATTCTCTCTCTGTAGCGTCTACAAGAACAAAAACCCATCAATCTCATGCAAGGATGTTGTGGAGGCATTATATACACATACTTCCAATAGTAACAATAACACCCAACACCATCTGCACTAATATGGAAACATTTCTCCTGTCAGTATAAGAAATCCAACAATAAAATAGATAAGGGAACTATTTATGGCTGGTGAGGCTTGTACAACCTACAGGCACTTTCACACACTGATTAATGGCTAGACACTGTATAAAAGCATCTGCGCTCAAAGATTATCAATCCGTTTGGTCAGGGCGCCTGTTGTTCATATCTCAAAGTGGGTTGAGAACCTTACTCACAACAGTCTTGGGGGGACAATTCAATCCAAAAGAGGTGTTTCCGCGACCTCGGCTGGGCACGTATCAGCCAGTGACATACTTCTGACACTGCAAATTTTCCTGCGCACCTTTATGTGGTGCCATGGTAAACCTGTGATGTGCAATTCAGAAAGGCAAACATCACCTGTAATTGAATCGCCCCCTTGGATTGCTACACTAACACCTGTTGTGGTGTGATGAATGAAGTACAATGGGGAGTAGAAGAATACCTTCCTGCCAGCAGGCAGATTTACATACTATGGGACATAGTAGAAAACCTTCCGGACAGCAGGAAAAATTAAACAGCTCCGATCCAATAACAATCCCCAATAGCAGACAAACTGGATGGCAAAAGGACGTTGGCCAATGTGAGGTCTAGCTTTAAGAGCAATTAGACTAGGTAACAGCAATTCATTAATATTACATCAAAGCACTTCATTTGGGTTCAAAGATTTGCTGCAGTGCAGTGCCCATTTTGCCACAGTACTGTAATTGGCGTCACTGCTGACTCTGGGCGACCTTTTCAAATTAAAATTTAATTTATTCATCCCCATAAGAATCCAAATGAAGTTCAAAGAAAGTTTACATCAAATGGCCTATTTGTTAATACACTGTGGATCTGATTCAGCGTTGCGTTAAAAAGAGGATGGATCATGCTATTTTTAGAACTGCACATGATGCGTCGCTGAGTGCACATTCTACGGGCGATTTGGAGTCTCGCACATTTGTATAGTACCTCCACTTGCGACTGAATAGGCATTTGCACGTGGGCTTACTGAGTGTACATTCAGATCGGCTGGCTATGCGGAGTTACGCGAATGCAGAAATCTGTCTGATTTCAGATGCATGGGTTCTGGCTGGTGCAAGTGTGCCCTGATAATTACAATGGGTATGTAACCAAGCCTGTGGACAGTGCTGGTGCGATTGTATAAAGGTGTGTGACTTAGCAAATATCCGCACTGTGGGGGTAATTCCAAGATGATCGCAGCAGGAAAAAAATTTTTAGCAGTTGGGCAAAACCATGTGCACTGCAGGGGAGGCAGATATAACATGTGCAGAGAGAGTTAGATTTGGGTGTGGTGAGTTAAATCTGCAATCTAAATTGCAGTGTAAAAATAAAGCAGCCAGTATTTACCCTGCACAGAAACAATATAACCCACCCAAATCTAACTCTCTCTGCACATGTTATATCTGCCTCCCCTGCAGTGCACATGGTTTTGCCCAACTGCTAAAAAATGTCCTGCTGCGATCAACTTGGAATTACCTCCTGTGTTCTGTGCACGCAGTGCAAGTGTAATTACGGCCGACTTGCATTTAACTCTGCCCATTGGGCGTGTAAACACAACTTTAATTTTCTGTACTTCCCATTAGGTAAGTAACGCACAGTGAACACCGTGAGTTATCAGTAGGTGTGTTATTTGCAGGGACTGGCTTAAAAGTAGTCACTTCATAATAGATAATGACGACTAGAATGTAGTACAGCAAGGTACCCATCAAAATTCTCTTAAGGGTTTGCAGATATACGAGTCCAGTGCGTTAAGCCTAGGCCACGCTGACAATGAAACTTGTCAATCTCTCTCTACCCCTCTATTAAATACCAACACAAAGCGTTCCACATGTAGCCACCCCTGGGTGGACTATAATACTTCAGGTCCTAGCAGAACATCTGACACGGAAATATCAAGTTTGCATCAGGTAAAGGATGAAGGGAAAGTAGCACTGCTAGGATATAGAATATATACACATAAACATATATATATATATAATTATATATATATATATATATATATACACACATACATATACACACACACACATATATACACACATACATATATATACACACACACACATATATATATATATACACATACTTATACATATATATATATATATATATATACACACACATACACACAAAAAATTATGTGCATAAAAATATGATGTGCAACAAAATTGCTTTGTCAGACAAAACATAAAACTAGGTCTATGAGGTTGACAACATATGGTCGGTGTACAAATGTACAAAAGGTTGGCAGATAAAAAGTTGACATGGCAAAAAGGTTGACACAAAAATGGTCAACACAAGTTTTTGGGGATCTTATATATTCCAGGTTATGTGACCACCATCAGTATACACGTGTACCCCTGCCAGCTCGATTCACTCGCCACGGCAGGGCAGCTCACTGTACTTTCACAGGTAACTAAACCCAATCATAGTCCATGTGGATAGTAAATCAAACAAGTATTGGGAAACACGTGAATAAAACCCCAATCACATGTGTCAACCATTGTAATGGCAACATTTTGTACCTGTCGACCGTATGGTGTCGACCTATTGTCTGTCTATTTAGACAGTGTAGATCTATCATCCAGATAACGGTGAGCACGGCATAAAAGTAATTCACTATACTTTAAAATGATGAAGATAAATGAGAAAAATAAATTCCAATGCATCACATATAAAATCATAAAATGCAATTCTCCTGAAGGAGCTGGAATGTCCCCATCACATTCAGCATTCAGTCTGATGCGTACAAGTATCAGTCTCACATTGTGTGCTCAGGAATAGTTACATAATTGCAGTTTTTCTCCCAGGAACATTTCTCTGTACATATAATTCTTTCTAGTGCTTAGAGTCCAAGGGGTTAAGGATTCCTACTCCACAATATCAATCAGTGTTTAAAGATTAAAAGGTTTTCCCTCTTAGGCGTCAGGTTTTTAATTTACATTGATCGCCAGGGATAATAAAAACTCCCAAGTATTTATCCATAATCAGGTTTATGGGAACAAATGATCAGTTTATCCGAAAAAGGCTGCTCTAACCTCTTGCAATCACACAGGGGTAGCACCATACAATTTGTCTATGATCCTGGATCACTGCTAGGTTATAGTGCTTCTCATAATGATGAGGACTTACTCACACCCCAATGAATATGGGTGGTCATACCGAGTTGATCGCTCGCTAGCAGTTTTTAGCAGCCAGGCAAACGCTATGCCGCCGCCCACTGGGAGTGTATTTTAGCTTAGCAGAAGTGCAAACAAATGGATCGCAGAGCGGCTACAAATTAATTTTGTGCAGTTTCAGAGTAGCTCAAAACCTACTCAGCGCTTGCGATCACTTCAGACTGTTCAGTTCCTGTTTTGACGTCACAAACCCGCCCAGCGTTCGGCCAGCCACGCCTGCGTTTTTCCGAACACTCCCTGAAAACGGTCAGTTGACACCCAGAAACGCCCACTTCATGTCAATCACACTGCAGCCACCAGTGCGACTGAAATATGCTTTGCTAGACCCTGTGCAAAACTACATCGTTCGTTGTGCTTGTACGACGCGCGTGGGCATTGCGCCACATACGCAGAACAGCCGTTTTTTAGCCTGCTCGCTGCACTGCGAACTGCAGCTAGTGATCAACTCGGAATGACCACCATAATGTGGAGATGAAATGAGCACTAAAGTCATCTTCTCTGTGAAAAGTCAAAATCTAGTGGCATTGTGTGACACAGCCAACAGTGCAATGAAGAAAAAAGAATATAATAAATTACTGCCAAAAAAGTAGTGTCTGATGCGTCATTAAACTTATTCAGAAAAAAAGGGGGTAGAAGAGTATGGTCAGTGTGTACGCTGTGCATTCATTCATCTGCTTGTAATCAGTGGAGATAGAGCCTCAAACAACAGACAACCAATTTCAAAGGGGTCTTACAAAGTAGTGTAGAAGAATTCCCACGTGGCATGATGAGCTGCCTGGCCAATGTAGCAGCACATGTGTGTTTAGAAGTGACGGTGTTCACATTGACGTGGTAGATGGGACTGCATTTTTCACCAAACATGTGCTGAGAACGTCACTTTTGACTATCAGTATTCTCAGTGCTTACAGTGTACACCTGCATGGTACTACAAGTTTCAGCAAGGTAGTACCTCTAATTATCTTTAAAATAAGGGAGTGCACTTTCGAACCAGGCGTCATAATAAATGCTATTGTAAAAAAATGGCGTTAATAAAAAAAAAGAAAGAAAAAAAAAGGAAAAAAAAAAAGAAAATAATCCGTCATTGGATTTTACCTTTAGTTCCTCTTCGGTGTTTGCAAAATTGGCTTGTTCAAGTGCAACTACTTCCTTCACCCGTTTTATCTCCTGGTCCTTTTCTGCAATGCTGCAAGCACAACAGAACACCCCATTACTGGCACAGCCCTCATACACCATTAGTACTACCCTGGAATCATACGAAGCTCTGGTAATATTTGCTGCACACCAGCTTAATGAAGATATGGCAGATCTTCAGAACTGAAAATGGCAGCAAGATACTCCATAATTCTCACTTTAGATAAGTCCAGACTGCCGTATAATACTGAACACATGAAATACACATGATCTATAGCCGAAATGATTTTAATGACAACTGCAGTTATACTTTATAACAATATGCAATTCGGATTACTTTTTTTTAATGTGACCGATTGTAACTGGCTGAAAAGGCAGACTTAACTTTAATCCTTATGCAAACACCATACACCTGCAGTAACTCATAGTAACCAGATATATTTTTCATCAAGTTTTAAATACAGCGATTATCTGTCTGGTTGCTACGGGCAACAAGCTTTGGCTGCCAGGTCAATACGTTAATTAATAGTCTTTACGTGCTCAAGTTTTTATCAGTAGTTCTTCCAATTAGAAGTGAATTTTGGAATAATCACTGACCAACATGAGGACCGACAAAGACACGTGACAGCACGCAGCATGGATTGTAAGTTCTCTATATCTACATAATCATAGCACAGTAGCTGCATCAGTAAATGAAATCTATACGAGTGCCAGCAACAAACTTTTAAGCACTGTGGCTAATGAGATTTCGTTTTCAGCGGATCTCCTATCGCATTGGCTGCTAGCACCTCAACAGTATAGGAAGGAGCAGCTTGTGGTGTGCTGTTGGCTGCAGAGAACACTGGATGTCACACCACTTTTCCGCCAAAATCCCAGGTCTGACCCAGGATTTGGAATACATTTCCAAGCCGGGTTAGACCCCGTTGCATCTGCGGCTCCTGCACATGGGTACAGTCTGTCTTCTACCGGGGCTTGGAGATGACCATCTCCAAGTAACGGGAAATGTTGCACTCCCATCTTTTATTCGAACCCAAGGGCGTTGCCTTGGTCTCAGTCCACACCTTGTCATTGATGCCGTTCCAGGTTATGCTGGTGGCAAGCCAGGCACTCTGGCACTGCGTCCATTCATCTTCACCGGCAATGCAGACAGCGTGCTGCCCAACCTCCCGACTGCCTGCAAGACACTGCGGTTGGGAGGTATGGGCATTTCCCGTGCTGAAAATGCATATCAAATCAGATGCAAGCTACCAGAAATGCCGGGTCACTGGTTCCGGGATCTTTTCTGGGAGAAGTTTCCACTGAGCCATGACACGGATTGAGCCGGCAATAACCCAGGATTTTAAGGCAGTGGAAAAGGGGTATAAGTTGCATTATGATCAGAGGTAGGAGCAGCCGGTGATTTAGAATACAGCCAAGCCGTCCACGTGTACTGTCTGTCTATGAGTACTGGCTCTAAGTATTGTTCAACGCGTCTGCCTACGTAACCGTAAGCTTTTTCTGGGACCTTAGCGCTAATGTTACCATTTTATACAGAACCTCAGAGACTGTTCTATCCGAATCTGGAGCTAAATATACCATACTATTGCAATTACACTGACTGACAAACGGAATGGACCTGACCTCATTGTGGCACAAAGTACAATCATCCTATTAGGGATTTATGATTATATTTACAAAACAGGACCTTCTGCAGGGGTTACCAAGAGGGTGGAACCTATTAAGTTAGCAGTACTTTTTTTTTTTTTTTTTTTAGCTTGAGTGATTATAGGTCAATGCTATCTATGTTTTTATTAAACATAAAATTATATTTTTAACAATATCCCTATTTAAGTGCTCCATTCAGAATGTAGTTTCATTATTTCCTAACTTGTTTTGTTATCTTCGTAGAGACACCTGGGAAAAGCCTGCTCAAGAAGGACAATAACAAAGCAGGATCACATTTGCCTGTCCCCCAGCATGTCATAGTGGAGCATATGGAGAATATTGGAGCAGTAAAGAAGGCTGAAAGCAATGACATGAAGGGAAGCGCCAGAGACGACCTCTCTCCAACACAAAGTTATTACTACGCCAGACAGCTGCAGTTATTCCAGTTCTGGTCCAGGACACCAGGAATTGTGACGGCAAGAGATGAGTGCCACAAGGTGTCCCAAATTTGCAAATCACACACAATGAGCCTCTACTAAAAGAGAAGTAGAAGCCTTAACTTTTAAGTTAGTTATCCAATCAGCTCACGCTATAAATACCGTAACTAAAGAAAAAGAATAAAATCAGTGAGAACGATGTTAATTTCCATTGTAGAAAAATGATAACTGTTAACAGCCATTGTTTAAATGTCTGAGGTCCGTTCTTGCTCGCACACAGGAAATTGTGTCATTGGCAAGGAATTTGTAGAACTATTATTTTTACTCTTACAGACCAACTTGAACGTGTTTGGTAACTGCTTGAAATGGGATCCGGTCTCTAGGTTGACAGTAACTAGGTCGACACTATCTAGGTCAACCACTATTGGTCGACAGGGTCTCTAGGTTGACATGTTCTAGGTCGATGGGTCAAAAGGTCGACATGAGTTTTTCACAATTTTTTTTCTTTTATTTTGAACCTTTTCATACTTAACGATCCACGTGGATTACGATTGGAACGGTAATCTGCCGAAGCATCTGCCCGAAGCATGCCAAGCGAAGCGAGCCATGCAAGGGGACACGGTGCACTAATTGGGGTTCCCGGTCACTGTACGAAGAAAACTACACCAAAAAAAAAACCATACAAAACTCATGTCGACCTTTGACCTATCGACCTAAAGACCCTGTCAACCAATAGTGGTCGACCTAGGCACTGTCGACCTAGTTACTATCTACCTTCCATACCACACCCGCATGAAACGGTGTACAACTTCTGCAGGTGACAGTGACTGGAGAAATGCCCTGTAATGTGCAGGAAGCCGCAACACTAAACATTTTCATTTCCAAACAGCCAGAATTTCCTGCTAGAATAAACATACCTTTTCTGCAGTTTTTCAACAAGGACCGACGCAGATGCCTGGAAGATAAAGACATGGTGTAAACACTGCCAAACAACCGACACATAAGAGTGCCAGTAAGCATACATGATGTAACACTTACTTAAAAAGGAAAAAATAAACACAGACAGAAAATGTTTTGTAAGTTTAAACAAAAAGTCCTGCTGTACCAAATCTAGGGTTCTGGGTCAGGTTTTGGCCAAATACTAAATGCAGGACCTGTTTACTGATTAGGGAGCTACTACTTCAAAATTCTAGTATTGTTCCACCATCGGCTACCAGCAGAAGACTCAGCTGCCCTAAAAATGTCCAACTACACCTGCAGCAAAAGAACTGAGCAACAGCGGAGCGGCTGTTCATATAGCATTAAGCACTACTATCGCCTACGTTGGGGAAGGCTGGCTATCTGAAACGTGTTAGTGTGGGGAGAGCCATTCTTTAACCAGACAATAATACACATGTATGTTTCTCTTGTGCTGAGGCTAGAGTCTGCAGGAAAGGTAGATGCTAGAATCAAGTGGGCTAAGGGACCTTTTCCGTAAGGGGAGGAGCCACTACACTATGGGGAGGAGCTAGGCCAGCAGGATAGTTCCTCTACTATCCCCGCCACCAACTATTACCTTTAGTAATCAGGTGGCTAGCGAAGCGAAGCGGAGCGGAGCGAGCCACCGAGCCCGAAGCGTGGCGAGCGTACTTTTCGGGTACCCTGTTCGCCCGTAGCTCCTCCCCCTGGTGACGTGTCTCCTCCCCTAGATACGTCAGAAGGTCCCTTCTCCCACTCCGAAATAGAATCAACCCTGCAGGAAAGGTTCGCTGTAAGGCAGTGACACCTTAAATCTCAACGTTTCTTACCTGGGTTTGTACTTGTGCAATATATTTCTGAATCTGAATGTTCAGCGACTCGTTCTGTTTCCTTAAATCCTGCAATGAAAACAATGTAAGTTGTTTGATTAAATGGGATCCTACAGTCGTACATTATATAAGATGCTGATGCTGGATGTGGCTTGTGGAATGAAGAGTATTTTTAGGGAAGGACATTTGTGGGGGGGTTTTGGTTTGTTGAATATGATTTAACTAGGCCACAGCAGTTACTGAACTCATTCTGCAAGATTGGTTCCACACTGGATGGAATGGGTGACTGGGTAACCAATCAGAGGGCTAAAAGGATGACAGCAGCACATATTTCAGCACAGCCAAGTCCCAAGCGCAGTGTAGGCAAGTGTGATGTGTGTGCTGCTCACATAGCTCCCAACATTGGTCTAATCTGAGGCCCTAACAATAGTGGCGTGGTAATGTGAATCTCCTGTCACACAGGGACACTAGAAAATATATCCAACCTTTTGTGCACGCGTTTCTCAATTGCGATGCAACATTTAATTATGTCATTATATTGTGTTACATATGTTTAACGTTAGTTATGCCTCTCATATGGTTGGCTATGAAATGTACAATATTTTGTAGACATAAACCACAATTGTTTTCTCCAGTACCACTACTTACTAAAAGAGGAAAGCATACTGCTGGGTATAACTACATGTGTAGTATGTAAGGGGACCACCTCGCATAAACCCCAACACCACAGAATGGCTTTGGGGGGGGGGGGGGCGATATGGAAATTATGGGACCAGCAGAGCTCTGCAAGCATGCTTTACACCTCTCTGCAACCTGTACGTTACCATACAGTGAGAACTGAAGAAAATGGTGAGGTGTTTAATGTATCTTTAGGGACTAAACACGTGGTGACCTCACCCAGTAGACTTATGTGTTGATTTTTCTGACCTTCACCACTGCCAAATAAAACCCTGTATAGATTCAAATGCATGATATGCAGGAGCCAGACAGCCCGTGTGCATAAAAGAAAAATCACCGCTGGGCCTTCCACCTTCTCCAAGTCATTGCTATTGATGTGAACGGAATATATATACGATTTACCGGCGGGCGGTATGCCGGCTGTCCACATCCTGACAGCAGCATCCCGCCCAACAGAATGCTGGCAGCGGGGTGAGCATAAAGAGAATCCTTGTGGGCTCGGTGGCTCGCTGCACTTGCCACGGGATCTATTCCCACTCTATGGGTGATGTGGACACCACGAGTGGGAATAGTCCTGTTTTGCCGGAATTCCGGCGTCGCTATCCTGACCGCTGGGATCCCGACAGCCGGCAAATTGAAGGGATCCCGATGTGAAAAGATGCCGAATTTCCCCGACACCTGGAACCGTAGTTCTACTTTAATTTGTCCACTGAGAACACTGCCTACATGGGGCAAGAGTCAGCACAAGGACTCGGCAGTCAGTGATGGGACACATGCCGCCGTCCGAGCCATTCTCTGCAGCCCCCCATCACTGTGAGCATGGTTTGTTGTAGCTCCTAACACTTCCTTCTAAATAAAGACTGTCTTTAGAGAACTTTTTTGCCTTAACTTATTATGAAGATTATTGATAATGTTCAGCCCTTTAAGGGCTAGATGATGTGGACCCTGCAGAAAACCTGGATGCGCCTATCGCAACTACAGAGTATGGCACACAACATTAATGTTACCCTACCTTCAGCTCCTCTCCGCTGTTTGTGAAATTAGCATGTTTAAGTGCCAAAGATTCCTCCATCTGTTTCATCTCCTTATCCTTCTCTGCAATACTAAACACACATGAAGGAAGGTTACATTTATAATACAGCAGATCTCCGCTTGTGGAGCTCCCTGAGACTTGGGGCAATCTGCTTCTGAGAGCTGCCCACTGTATGACAAGCAACCAGGTAACAAAACCACTAAAGCAGAAAGTGCTGGATCTTACAGAACAATGCGGCACAGGACACAGGGCTGCCCGACAGCAAATTACAGGGAAATTAACTACTATGATACACAGCGATTAACGCTTGGGGAGATATAAAGTACCCGCCAATCAGCTGCTAAATGCTTTGTTACAGGCTGTTTTTGAAAAATGACAGTAGCTGATTGGGCAGAAGTAAACCTCTCTCTACTTTCTCGCTCTCCTGGCTTTGATACATATGCTCCAAAGAGTATTCACTGTAAACCTAACATACACGTCCATCCTAAACAAGTGGTATCTTACAAAATGTACTCATGTATATAAAACGTCACATAACAGGGTTACGATTTTCACATTGGTGTGGGAACATTATCTAACGCAGACAGGATCTCGCAGCACACGACATGTCTAACAATTGGCCAGGGCGCAGGAACAAGGAGAGTCTAGCAGGCATCACTTCAACTCAATCTCTTAAAATCTGCAGCATTTGGGAGGCAACACATTGAGAATCTGGAGAGAGGCACCGATCAGCCTGAATGCAGGAGCCGTGACATCTTTATAGGCCTATTTGTACTACGTATTTCCTGTTAATAAAACAAAAACCGAGTTTTGGGTGAAATTATCTTTCACTATAACCCCCCTAGAGCCAGATATTGTCTGTAAATGTCAATGTAAGAATAGTTAAATCATAACATTCAAGTTCCATAATGTTTAACCAAGAAGAACGAGCCACAAACCACTACAAACCAAAATACAGCATTACACCACTCCCTGAGAGAGCAACATATCCTCTTTATATGGCTTCACCTTCCGCTTCCATAGGGCTCACCTATACACACTGCAATGTTCTCTTACACGGATTCTGTGCTCATTTGTTATTAGAACTGTGTAATGCTGCTGACGTAATATATCTGCTTTACCATGTTGGAACTACTATAGAAAGCATACATACTACTACCAACGTCTTTATTCCAAAGTAAAGGCCATTCCAAATTCATCAAATTATTGTTCATACTATAAGAATGAAAAAATAAAACAAACACCCTAATAGTGGCGATACACATGGTTTTTAACCTGCATTAAAGGGAAGTCTTGCACATAAAGGAAGCAGTTTAGCAGATTGAATGCATTTTCATAAGAACCCACAAAACCAGTAGATTCTGGTGAATTAATGGGCTGCACCTTATTATTGAAAGCCCCCACTCATTCTTAAGCTGGTCACCTATGTTGCTCTATATCCACATTGAAGTCGGAAAATCTACTGGATATCGTATTTTCTTATATTACTTAGAAATGTGGTGACAGGAAGACTGAACTACCTGTGCCGCCATCTTCCACTAGCACCATTAGAGCGGGAGGATATCTGGGTGCTTGGTCATGGCACAGAACACTTAAGCGTGTCACCAAATCAGACAACGATCCCATCAGTCAGGACCTCTTTAGCAATAACAGGCTGTGGAGCCCAATCATTACGGTTTATCAATAGGCAATTTACTCAATGAATTACAGGTGAGAACATACCTCAACCTGACACAAAGACACTTAAGACTTACGCTTTATGCAGTTCATCCACTCTCACCGAAGCAGAAGACTGGAAGAGAGAAAGCACACAGGCGTGTAAGCGGTATGGATCACTACTGTACATCCTACTTTCAGGAAGATCTGAAGGGACAACTAAAAACATCTGATGATCACAGCAAAGGTTTGGAGCAATTACTGCGACACTCAACTAGAGGTAGATGTGTTCTGAAACAGATACTCCTAGAAATGAGGCACTACCAGTCCCAGTGCAGGAGACATGGAAATAAGACTGAAAACGTCTTGCTATCAGAAAGGGGAATGTAAAACTCATATTGAGGAACAAAAGAAATAAGCTTTAAAGCACGGTCACTAAGCTCTATAATGGTATTGGTTATATACACCAATTGTTACAATACTTAGGGGTCATTAGACTAATTTTCATTTTAACTTCTAATCACCTACCCAAATCTGCTCCTATGTTAATTAAGTTAATTGGTGGTCTCTTTACCTGGGCCTGCATCTGGGAATGGTATTTCTGAATTTGAACATTCAGTGCTTCATTTTGCTTCAACAGATCCTAGCAAAAGGAGAGAAAACAAGAATGACTTGTGCTGCATAGAGACAAGGTTCCATATGTAATCAGTCTCCCTGACCAGCTCAGCCTATTAGAAATGAACGTATAAAGTAATAAGGCTCAAATGCAGGGTTCCCAATATGACCCACTATTGCAGTGATTTTCAACCTTTTTTAACTCACGGCACACCGAATAATATTTTAAAATTGCCAAGGCACACCATCAGTTCTCCATGGAAAAAAAAAAACACACACACACATTGGCCCTCGCAGTAAAAAAAATCCACACATACAGTACACTGGCCTACACAGGAAAATATATTACATTGCTCTCCACATAAATCCTATTAAATTATTTACATTGTTCCTCCCCATAAATACTTTTGCTCCCCACATAAATCCTTTTGCTCCCCACAGGAAAAATAAGATAATTATTATTAGCCCCTATCTGTCAGCTGTCCTCCTCCCTGTCCTTCAGTTGCGGGGGTTGTTCATAGTGGACAGCGAATGCTGAGCAGCGGGCGGTTGGTCAGGAGTGGATGTGGTGGACAGGGAAAGTTTTGTATCTGGGTGGGAACTGGAAGATGTGTATGCAGGCATGTTGGCTGGCTGGGTGGTGAGACGTGGTGGCTGTGACCTGTGATGTCACACTGCCGCGTCTTCAAGGCATAGGTCACGACTGATCCTCTAAGAAGAGCCCGTGCCAACATATTGCTCTGAAGATGCAGGAAGCGGCTCTGACTCCGCGGCACACCTTGCAACTGGTCGCGGCACACTAGTGTGCCACGGCACACTGGTTCAAAAAGCCTGCACTATTGAAAGGCATTACTTTTACATACACATACTCTGAAGCTGTCACACTATACTAGGTGATTCTTCACACAGTCGTAAGGGTGCACCCCTACACGCCCGTTGTGCGTGGAATCTTTGTATTTTATGCAACAGGCTACGCCCCCTGAACCCCTGCACGCCCTTAGGCTGTGCTATATTTGTATTATATGGAGTATTACCTGCAATCATAATTGTGTTAGTGGTTAAAATAAGAATTTACTTACCGATAATTCTATTTCTCGTAGTCCGTAGTGGATGCTGGGAACTCCGTAAGGACCATGGGAATAGCGGCTCCGCAGGAGACTGGACACAAAAAGAAAGCTTTAGGACTACCTGGTGTGCACTGGCTCCTCCCCCTATGACCCTCCTCCAAGCCTCAGTTAGGATACTGTGCCCGGACGAGCGTACACAATAAGGAAGGATTTTGAATCCCAGGTAAGACTCATACCAGCCACACCAATCACACCGTACAACTTGTGATACAAAACCCAGTTAACAGCATGATAACAGAGGAGCCTCTGAATAGATGGCTCACAACAAGAACCCGATTAGTTAACAATAACTATGTACAAGTATTGCAGACAATCCGCACTTGGGATGGGCGCCCAGCATCCACTACGGACTACGAGAAATAGAATTATCGGTAAGTAAATTCTTATTTTCTCTGACGTCCTAGTGGATGCTGGGAACTCCGTAAGGACCATGGGGATTATACCAAAGCTCCCAAACGGGCGGGAGAGTGCGGATGACTCTGCAGCACCGAATGAGAAAACTCAAGGTCCTCCTCAGCCAGAGTGTCAAATTTGTAAAATTTTACAAAGGTATTTGACCCTGACCAAGTAGCAGCTCGGCAAAGTTGTAAAGCCGAGACCCCTCGGGCAGCCGACCAGGATGAGCCCACCTTCCTTGTGGAGTGGGCTTTTACAGATTTTGGCTGTGGCAGGCCTGCCACAGAATGCGCAAGCTGAATTGTATTACAAATCCAGCGAGCAATAGTCTGCTTAGAAGCAGGAGCACCCAGCTTGTTGGGTGCGTACAGGATAAACAGCGAGTCAGATTTTCTGACTCCAGCCGTCCTGGAAATATATATTTTCAGGGCCCTGACAACGTCGAGCAACTTGGAGTCCTCCAAGTCCCTAGTAGCCGCAGGCACCACAATAGGCTGGTTCAGGGGAAACGCTGACACCACCTTAGGGAGAAACTGAGGACGAGTCCTCAATTCCGCCCTGTCCGAATGGAAAATCAGATAAGGGCTTTTACAGGATAAAGCCGCCAATTCCGACACGCGCCTGGCCGAAGCCAGGGCCAACAGCATGATCACTTTCCACGTGAGATATTTTAAATCCACAGATTTAAGTGGTTCAAACCAATGTGATTTTAGGAACCCCAAAACTACATTGAGATCCCAAGGTGCCACTGGAGGCACAAAAGGAGGCTGTATATGCAGCACCCCCTTGACAAACGTCTGAACTTCAGGAACTGAAGCCAGTTCTTTCTGGAAGAAAATCGACAGGGCCGAAATCTGAACCTTAATGGATCCCAATTTGAGGCCCATAGACACTCCTGTTTGCAGGAAATGCAGGAATCGACCCAGTTGAAATTCCTCCGTCGGGGCCTTCCTGGCCTCGCACCACGCAACATATTTTCGCCAAATACGGTGATAATGCTTTGCGGTTACATCCTTTCTGGCTTTTATCAAAGTAGGGATGACTTCTTCTGGAATGCCTTTTTCCTTCAGGATCCGGCGTTCAACCGCCATGCCGTCAAACGAAGCCGCGGTAAGTCTTGGAACAGACAGGGTCCCTGCTGGAGCAGGTCCCTTCTTAGAGGTAGAGGCCACGGGTCCTCTGTGAGCATCTCTTGAAGTTCCGGGTACCAAGTCCTTCTTGGCCAATCCGGAGCCACGAGTATAGTTATTACTCCTCTCCGTCTTATAATTCTCAGTACCTTGGGTATGAGCGGCAGAGGAGGGAACACATAAACCGACTGGTACACCCACGGCGTTACCAGGGCGTCCACAGCTATCGCCTGAGGGTCCCTTGACCTGGCGCAATAACTTTTTAGTTTTTTGTTGAGGCGGGACGCCATCATGTCCACCTTTGGTTTTTCCCAACGGCTTACAATCATGTGGAAAACCTCCGGGTGAAGTCCCCACTCTCCCGGGTGGAGGTCGTGTCTGCTGAGGAAGTCTGCTTCCCAGTTGTCCACTCCCGGAATAAACACTGCTGACAGTGCGATCACATGATTTTCCGCCCATCGGAGAATCCTTGCAGCTTCTGCCATTGCCCTCCTGCTTCTTGTGCCGCCCTGTCTGTTTACGTGGGCGACCGCCGTGATGTTGTCCGACTGGATCAACACCGGCTGGTCCTGAAGCAGAGGTCTCGCTTGGCTTAGGGCATTGTAAATGGCCCTTAGCTCCAGGATATTTATGTGAAGTGAGGTCTCCAGGTTTGACCACACTCCCTGGAAATTTCTTCCCTGTGTGACTGCTCCCCAGCCTCGAAAGCTGGCATCCGTGGTCACCAGGACCCAGTCCTGAATGCCGAATCTGCGGCCCTCTAAAAGATGGGCACTCTGCAACCACCACAGGAGAGACACCCTTGTCCTTGGTGACAGGGTTATCCTCTGATGCATCTGAAGATGCGATCCGGACCATTTGTCCAGCAGGTCCCACTGGAAAGTTCTTGCGTGGAATCTGCCGAATGGAATTGCTTCGTAAGAAGCCACCATTTTTCCCAGGACCCTTGTGCATTGATGCACCGATACTTGACCTGGTTTTAGGAGGATTCTGACTAGATCGGATAACTCCCTGGCTTTCTCCTCCGGGAGAAATACCTTTTTCTGGACTGTGTCCAGAATCATCCCTAGGAACAGAAGACGTGTCGTCGGGATCAGCTGCGATTTTGGAATATTGAGAATCCAACCGTGCTGTCGTAACACTTCTTGAGATAGTGCTACCCCGACTACCAACTGTTCCCTGGATCTCGCCCTTATCAGGAGATCGTCCAAGTACGGGATAATTAAAACTCCCTTCCTTCGAAGGAGTATCATCATTTCGGAGATTACCTTGGTAAAGACCCGCGGTGCCGTGGACAATCCAAACGGCAGCGTTTGGAACTGATAGTGGCAGTTCTGTACCACAAACCTGAGGTACCCTTGGTGAGAAGGGTAAATTGGGACATGCAGGTAAGCATCCTTGATGTCCAGAGACACCATATAATCCCCTTCCTCCAGGCTCGAGATAACCGCTCTGGGTGACTCCATCTTGAATTTGAACTTCTTTATGTAAGTGTTCAATGACTTTAGATTTAAAATGGGTCTCACCGAGCCGTCCGGCTTCGGTACCACAAACATTGTGGAATAATACCCCTTTCCTTGTTGCAGGAGGGGTACCTTTGCTTCTGGCTCTGTAAGGGGGCCGGCGGCGCGGCTCTGGGACCGGACTCAGAGGCAGGGCCTGTGTTCGATCCCTCTGGAGCTAATGGTGTCCAGTAGCCTAAGAAGCCCAAGCTGGCTGCAAGCAGGCAGGTTCGCTTCTTCTCCCCTTAGTCCCTCGATGCAGTGAGCCTGTTGCCAGCAGGTCTCGCTGAAAATAAAAAAACCTAAAACTAACTTTTTTCTAAGAAGCTCAGGAGAGCCCCCCTAGATTGCACCCTGCTCGGTCGGGCACAAAAATCTAACTGAGGCTTGGAGGAGGGTCATAGGGGGAGGAGCCAGTGCACACCAGGTAGTCCTAAAGCTTTCTTTTTGTGCCCAGTCTCCTGCGGAGCCGCTATTCCCATGGTCCTTACGGAGTTCCCAGCATCCACTAGGACCGTCAGAGAAATATTGCATGGCCAAAGGGCGTGCACGATCAAGGGGGCGCAGCTCCTTGCAACTGCGTGAATAGTGGCCACAGGCCATGATGAATCACATAGTGTAGTACAGTCCCTGGGTTGTGATGCAGAAAGGCAGTCCCTGCTGCAGGCCCAGCCAGCGTTGTAAAATGAGTTTGTAGTGTATGCATGATAAAGTCCCAGATTAGTAGCAGCAATGCACTGTAGAGAATACACCCTAGTCCTGTGCAGTATAATGTATCATAGGTATAGTTGCACAATGTAGAACCTGATCATTAGGAGAAGGGGCTTGCCGTTAGCAGTGGGACCCACCCGGGGTTGCCGTGTACCCTGTGGGCATGCATGCAGCAGGGTAGTGTTTATATAATGCCTCACACACCTGGGCTGCCGGCTGGTGCAATACTATGTGTGACACCCTGTTAACAACTGCGCCCCATTGGCTATACCACAGCAGTACAAAGACTATGCAATACCATTGCTATCCAATAGTACCTGAAGCATGATATTGTTCCCACTACACCATAGCCCCAGCAGCACCATGCAGCCACCACGCTGTGTGTACAGCAGCAGCCGGAGCACACTGGAAACCCCGCCTCCGTGACGTCACCGCTGACCCCAGCGGCACCTGACGGCCACCACGCTGTGTGTACAGCAGCAGCAAAAAGAGCACATAGGAAGGGCCGACCCCGTGACGTCACCGGCCGCCGCTGTCAAGCCCTTGGTTGCGGCCGGTGGCCGTCCCTCGCGTCGCTGCTTCCGCGCTGTGTGTTCCACCGGGATCTGGGCAACTCCGCTGCAGCACGGTGCAACTCCGCTGCCGCCCTCCGCATTCCACACCCAGCAGCCGCCGGCATCGTCCCCGGAGAGGGGATGGGGAGCCGTGCTGTAACCCACAGGTAAGGAGCTGTCAGCAGCGCGGCATATGGCTGCAGCCTGTGTATGTGGCCCAGTGGTCGTGTAACCTGTGGAAGGGGGAGGGGAGGGGAGGGAAGGGAGAGCCGCGCTGTAACCCCCCGCTTATGGAGCGGTCACCACTGCGGCATATGGCTACAGCCTGTGTATCTGGCCTAGGGCTAGTAATGATGTGGACCTGTGGGGGGGGGGGAGGGGGTTCTAGCTCACAGTGATCTGTGATTCAGAGGGGCAGACCCTGCTAGAGCCCCGCCCAGCATTATACACTGAGTCACAGATCTGGGCAAATATATAAGAGATGGGTAACACTGTATCTGGCCTTTATGCCATTTTATCGGTCACTGCTCTGAGCAGCTGAACAACCCCCATGCTTCCAATTTAGAGAGAGATAAAGTTGAGAGATAAACTTCCGACCAATTAGCTCCTAACTGCATTTATCAAACCCAGCCTGTAATATGGAAGTTAGGAGCTAATTGGCTGGTACTTTCTCTCTCCACGGATTAAGTCCATCTCCTCCCCCTTTGTGCTCTATACAACTACAGCAGTCAGTATTATGCAGATCATCCAAATAACTAAACACTAGGGTGATCAAACAGTACACACCCTAAATACAGCATGTACAACGCACTGGCCCTGGCCAACTTAAATGCTTAAACAGCCTCATGAAATATTAAATGTTACATATAAAAATAAACTGAAAAGATCCAACAAACTTAATGAGAAAAAAGAAAAATAAACCTAGCATACACTAATTTATGCTAACTCCGCAGTCAGCTGTCACAGCCCAGTGTAATTTAAGCAGAATAGTTTACATTTACAGACAACAGAGTGACTCATTCCAGCTCAGGGACTGATGACTACGGGAGATTTAATCCATCAAGTGGATTAAGGCACGTTGAAGACAGTGTGACAACGACATAAAGGAATAATCATATACACAGAGTAGTAAACTGCAAGCTGGTGCACGCTAACAAAGCCGTTCTGCAGACTGGAACCACAAAACCGCGGCCATTCCAACCAAACACCCACCGTATCAGGACTCAATATGCACATATGCCATATAAACTCTGTAACAATTCCAGTCTGTCAAACATATCAATGTCACTGAGCTGTCCTCCAATACATGATACCAGATTGTCCACTTATGCAGGTGGGACGTTGTAGATCAGGGCTATCCAAATGGCTGCTCATGCCCCAAAGTGGTCTCAAGGGGTTAATATTGACGGTGTTTATAAGCAAATACTTGAACATGAATCTATGTGAGATGAAGCATAGGAACACAACTCCTACAAGATTATATCTAGCAAATGAAATTCTAATAAAATAATATATATATATATATATATATATATATATATATATATATAGACAGAGGGTGCGGTAGTAAAAAGCAATCAATGGTGCCAAACAATACCAAAGCTGGGTGGTAATATAAAAAGTATACACAATTTATTGCAATAGAACACACTAAAACAATACCGAGTGTAAAAGCATAAAAGCTAATACAAACATTGTTGACTCGTAAAAAAGAGCAACATTCGACATAAAAGGTGCGTGGATAAAAAAAATTAACAATAGCGTTCAAAAGTAAAAGAGAGGAGTATAATATCTTAGCTTTTAGTGAGTGAGGTTAGATCAAGGCAGTACCCAACGCGTTTCGTCCTATCTGGACTTCATCAAGGGGTATACACACACACATAAATAAATATATATATATATATATATATATATATACATACACACACACACATATACATATATATATATATATATACACACACAAATATATATATATATATATATATATATATATATATATATATATATATATATATATATATATACACACACATATATATACATACATATATACATACACACACACACATACACATCCATCCCCCCCCCTCCCCCTCCCCCTCCCAGGAGGTCAATATAGTTATGTAATGCCACTCGCAGACGCACGTTTTACATTAGCTATAAATATGGAGGGCATAAAGATGACTGGATGGGGCTCCCTAGGCCAGTTAGATAAAGTGAATAGGCATGGTCATGTAAACGGAACATTCCATGAACACTTGCAATGACGCCACCACTCCACTTGGGTGACCTCACACGTCTCTATCATCAATACACTCACTGTAACCACCACAACACTTTGAGGGGAATACACACAAGGAATAAAAACGTTGCCTGTAGGCGACTCGCTGACCCTTTATATAACTGCAGTACACACAGCCGAGCGTCCTGACAGACAGTACCTGCACCTGCATTTGTAGGCTGCCATCCTGCCCAGCATCCATAAGCTGCATGATTCGCTGCTCCAGCTGCTGGTTGGTCACTATGGTGTCTGTGAGTTTGCTGTGGAAACTCTGCACTTCAGCCTCCTTGGAGATCAGCTTTGTCTGTAGATCTGCGGAGGAAACAGACAATGCTTGGCATAACCAGTACATCATAGCAGATACACGAGGGGGATGTTTTATTATATTTCTACAGCACAAATGTCTTAATAAATATGAGACGGAAACAGAAACACAAACCTGAAGCAGAGAATGGGAGTACCAACCTTGTTGGGTCATTTCTAGATCGGACATCCTTTTTCTTAGGTATTTTTCTACTTCTTCCCATCTCCTCTCTGCTTCTTGCATCTGACCCTAGAACACAAACCAGAGATGAAATCTACCTCTAAGGATGCTTTCTTACCAAAAGTAGTAGATAGATAGATAGATAGATAGATAGATAGATAGATAGATAGATAGATAGATAGATAGATAGTCCTGCACCTTTAGTCCTACCGCCATCTGCTCCTGGTTCTTTTTCTGCAGCTCCTCTTCTGCCAAGCTGCTGGTTTTCTCATTCAATTCTTTGACGAGCCTGGCATAATCCTGGCGAAGCTTGATAAGATCATTGGATTGTCTGCCAAAAAGAGAGCAAAAACGTAACTGTAATATATTTGGCCACCTTTATGAAACCTGTTCCACATGCAACTGTGTAAGGAAAGTTGTGTTGCTCTTCCAACTCAAAGTGCACCGGTTATTTTGCTAGTAAGATAATAAAAGTAATTCTAATTGGTTGTCACGGTCAGCACCACCTCCTTTTTAGTTGCTGTGGAACTGTTTTCAAACAAGTCACCCACTGTGCAGTATATCTTATGATGCTAACACCAAACAGCAGGGGAGATTTATCAAACCTTGTAGAGAAATAAAGCACCAACAAAATCAGCTCCTGTCATTTTTCAAACAGCCTGTAGAATAATTAAATGATGATTGGTTGGTACTTTCTCTCCTAGCTCTGACAAATCTCCCCATAGTCATTTATTCTACTAGTAATAAAGGATATTGGGGTCTATATACTAAGCTTTGGGTGGACATAGGGGTCGATTCAATTCAGCAACAGTTGAATAGCGCTGGGAATTAGCTCCAGACGCTATTCAATTCAGCTAAAGTTGGAGAATGCCCGTTCTCGCGGACTTAACAGGTTGTTTTGTTGAGAGAACTGGCATTCTCCGACTTAACTACCCGCGGCGATAATGATTCCCGACAGAATCAGCCTTGCGCCGGCTGCGCGGCAGCACTTTTGTCGGTTTTCTTCTCTCTCTCCCCAGGGCTGAGAGAAGAATTTCCGACAATTGAGGGTAGCTAGTCGCTGTATTGAATAGTGCCGGGAGCTAATGCCCGGCGCTATTCAACTGTTGGTGAACTGAATCGACCCCATAGAGTGGACGGAGATAAAGCACCAACCAATCAGTTCCTAGCTGCCATGTTACAGGCTGGGTCTGAAATAGGATAGGAGCTGACTGGCTGGTACTTCATCTCCATCCAAGGCTTAGTAAACAGACCCCATTATTTTAAAAAATGCCGTTTTCTTCAAGGCTTAATTTTTCGAGTGTCAGGTTTTCTATCTGACATTTAAGTTGATCACAAACCTAAAAATTCAGTCAAACCCAGCCACAAAACCTTATGTAGCTGGGGACCAGCCTTCCCTATTATGTGTCTCCTGCGCTGCTCAGTTCGGTCACGTGCTCCCGCCAGCAGTTTGTTGGTGGCCAACATGTTGCCTGTCTTTAGACCACCTGCAGTGTTGTACAGTGGCATCATCCTGGCCCCCGGTTTTCATTTTGCAGACAAGCAGCATGTAGGACCCTTGACCACTCACTGCTGCAGAGCGCAAAAGGTGAGTAGTGGTGGCTGTGGGGAAAACATCTGGGGAGGAGTGTGCCTAAACCCAGACACAAGGTCAGTAATGTTTTTGGACCAGTTTTCACTTAGGATATTCCATATTTGAGATCCATTGCACCCACTCCGTTAATGTCCAGAAAAGCACAATTCCAGAGGCAGATAGAGCAGCCAATATAATGAGACATTTGTAGTCAATAAAAAATAATTTTCAATAGGCACCCGCCATTTGAAAAAGCTGTCCTGGTGACAGCGAAATGCGTCCCCTGGAGTGTTATCCAACTGAAGCGTGTGTGCCTGTGCCTGCGGGGAGCCTATGAGCGCTGCCTCACCGCCACATCTATTTCACTGTACATGAAGGAATTAGAAGTCCGCATCAGAAGTTTGACATGAGAAACACTTCTGCAGATCTACTTGTTTAAGCAGCGGGATATCACAGCGGAGCCACCGACGCATCCATGTAGAGACTCTGTTTATTGCTGCCAGAGCACGGAACACTCCTACTAACCAGCAGCTGCTATAAATCTATAACCCTCGTTTCATACACCATTTTGGGGAGGCCAGATGCTGGAAAGAGAGGACTGCTCCATATTTTGAGCCAACAATTTGAGGTCACAAGCTGTGACTAGATCTGATCACATTTAGCGGTGAGATGCTTAGTAAGGCTCTAAGGGGGTCATTCCGACCTGATCGCACGCTGTTGTTTTTCGCAGCGCAGCGATCAGGTCACTACTGCACATGCACCGCAATGCGCAGGCGCGTGGTACGGGTACAAAGCGGATCGTTGCTGGGCGATGGTTTTAATGAAGAATCCATTTGCACAGCCGATCGCAAGAAGATTGACAGGAAGGGGGCGTTTATGGGTGTCAACTGACCGTCTTCAGGGAGTGGTTGGAAAAACGCAGGCGTGTCCAAGTGTTTGCAGGGCGGGTGTCTGACGTCAATTCCGGGAACGGACAGGCTGAAGAGATCACAAGCGCTGATCAGAAACTGCACAAACTGTTTTTGTACCTCTCGGCTGCACAGGCGTTCGCACACTTGCAAAGCTAAAATACACTCCCCCAGTGGGTGGCGACTATGCGTTTGCATGGCTGCAAAAAGTAGGTAGCGAGCGATAAAATCGGAATGACCCCCTAAGAGCCCCCTCTTTCATTACTTACACAGAACACCTCTCAGGGAGTCTTGCTTAAGGTGTTAAATATGTATAGTATTATTCTTCAGATTGTTATAAACTGAAGGAATAACATTGTTAATACTCTACATCCATCATTTCGTGTATACAAGCTTTGGCAAGTGTAATTGTTACTTTTCAATTCTAGACTCCCAGGGGTCCAGCTTTTATAGTGATTTGTTTAGTTATATGCTTTAATAAATACATCTTTTATACACATACTTATGTGCTTTGGTTTCCAGAGTATTCCACCTGCGCTTAGCAATGTTTCTATTATGTGCTTTTCTTAAGGGGATTGACATTTCCCTAGTGCCCATAGCAGCAGGTGTGTTATACCTGACTTTTGGGTGCTTAGTGATATATACATTTGCTTCTTGTAACACAGAACATAAGCCTGCAAGTAGATGCACTTTGGCCACCTATGGCCTTGTGAGCACAGGGCAGGCTGCGCTGGTCATGACGGAGCCGCACTAGAACAATGGGAAGCGATAGTTCCTACTATTTATACAAACGCTATGCACTAAAGACAGAAAGGCAGATCTTCCATACAAAAGCAGAAGGACATACTTGCTTTCCATCTGGTTGGTGGCGGAGCTCACAGCATCTCTTAGAATACCATTCTCCTGCTTCAGGTGAGCGAGCTGGCTCTCTAACTGCTCGCGGACCTGCTGAAACTAAACAAACATGACACATTAATACCGTTCATGTGAACAGCTACAATACTTTTATGCATGTGTTCAAGGACCGTTCTATTTACAGAAACTCCACTACAAGCCACCGCTATAGAACACCATACTGCACATCACACAGGTCAACAAACACCAATGTACACATTCATAGACTGAAAACGCAAATGTGAAATGTCTAAATATTGTAGAGACATAAAATATCAGTGGCCCAGTTACAGCTAAAGGAATTTCTACAAAGCATTAAACAAGGGGGATTGGGAGGCGGGGGTGGGATAAACTAATAGAAACAAATACTTATAGTTGATCGTTGCCAACGAAACCATTGTATGATTTTCCTTGCACAAAACTAAATGGCAAAATAGGGGCATGCTCTTTAAAGCTGTTGTACATAAAAATGACTATTATCTTTACACCAGCATTCAGTACGCAAGCTGCACAACTGTAACTAAAATATTGCAAGTATATTTTAAGGGGCCCAGACATTTACAATCGTTTGCGCCAATTTGCCATTCCCCCGACGGCAAAATCCAACATGTTGAAAAATCTTAATTCAACGATTCCGACCCAAAAATAAAATAAAGTCTTTAAGTTTAACATGCTGTATTGCGCATATTCCCAGAAGGATTGCCGATCAATATAGTCTACCGATTGGCAAATGGATCGGTATTAGTGCATCAGGGAGTTTCCAGATAGAAGTATGGCCTGCATAACTCTGGAAGATACAGGTAATGTTACATTAACATAACATAGTGTCTCTTTAAAGATTTATGTGAAGTTAGAAGCTCATTGCTGAATTTAAGTTATTCTACAACCTCAGGAATTGTTTTATGCAAATCAGGGGCAGAACCATAGCAACATTTTGAATGGGCCCCCTCCCCCGTCCTTAATGACAGACACCTCTCTCCGCAGCAGTATTTTCACTGCCACAACAGTTAGCAACTATAAATGCACCAATAATAAGAAGGTTTTCGTTTATTTCCCTGTGTAAAAACTATGTATCACCTTTACTCTACTACGTCTTGGCTCCTTCCCCCTTTATAAGTACTTTATGCTCAGGTGACACATATTACCATGTCCAGTTACAAAGCCCATCTGATTGGCCTGGTCTATGACTTGGCACATGGAGAAGTTTATTTAAAGGGAGGACACAGGTTATATATAGATGTGTATCTATATACACACACGCAGGCTGAAGGATGTCTCAGGGCACCATCTGCTCCCAGCTTACATTCTGCTTTGGTATTGGAAGGAAGCAGAGCGACAGTTCTATCCAAAGCTATAAATGAAAGATCTGTGAAGTTATTTCAAGCAGTAGCAGAGTTAGCCCTGGCAACAATAAGGAGTAGATGGCGAGGCATTGTAGATAAATCAGCACAAGTATGACATGGAAACGTCTGGCATGAGGGCAATGAGCTAGACTATTAGATATCAGGGACGGATATCTAATGGGGATTTGCTGGAGAGATTCCCCGGCAAGTTTTACATTTTCAGGAATTTATTTTACAATTTGTATAATAAAAGGTTAGCTCTGAAACTTACTTTAATTTGAATTTAATTGCAGCACACAGTGCATTTTAAGCCTTATTCTCCAGGATTTTACTCCAATTTTACACATTGTTAAACACTCAAATATGATGTAACTGTAGTGCCATGTTGTAGTTCGTAAACTATAACCTTAAGCCCCATACACACTAGACTCTAAAGTAAAAGATCTCGCTCAGAAGGGCCAATCTGAGGGAGATCATTTACAATCTCATCCAGTGTGAACACTCAATGTTAACGATGCGCGTTCCCGCACATCGTTAACGACCCCCTCCCTCGTCTGAACATGTACAGACAAGGGAGGTCCTCGTAAACGACAGCCATGCTACAGATGCACTTTATTCAGGGTTACACGATCAGTATATTCTGAACACATATAGAAACTACATACTGTATGCTCACATAAGGGTCAATCCAAACACCTGCAAAGGGGGACGAGCTGTTGCAGCAGTGTATAAAGGCCATCAGCGGCACTGCAATTCGCCCCGACGACATGATTTCACCCTGTATTAGTGGGTTTTTGTGCAATGTCCCCCTCCCGGCACAATCTCACCATGGATTAGTGGGTTTTTGTGCATAGCCCCGCTGACGGCCCAATCTCACCATGGATTAGTGGGTTTTTGTACATAGCTCTGCTGACGGCCCAATCTCACCCAGGATTAGTGGGTTTTTGTGCAATGTCCCCCTCCCGGCACAATCTCACCCAGGATTAGTGGGTTTTTGTGCAATGTCCCCCTCCCGGCACAATCTCACCATGGATTAGAGGGTTTTTGTGCATAGCCCCGCTGACGGCACCAATCTCACCATGGATTAGTGGGTTTTTGTGCATAGCTCCGCTGACGGCCCAATCTCACCATGGATTAGTGGGTTTTTGTGCAATGCCCCCCTCACGGCCCAATCTCACCATGGATTAGTGGGTTTTTGTGCATAGCCTCCCTCACGGACCAATCTCACCCAGGATTAGTGGGTTTTTGTGCAATGCCCCCCTCACGGCCCAATCTCACCATGGATTAGTGGGTTTTTGTGCAATGTCCCCCTCCCGGCCCAATCTCACCATGGATTAGTGGGTTTTTGTGCATAGCTCCGCTGACGGCCCAATCTCACCATGGATTAGTGGGTTTTTGTGCATATCCCCGCTGACGGCCCAATCTCACCCAGGATTAGTGGGTTTTTGTACATAGCTCCGCTGACGGCCCAATCTCACCATGGATTAGTGGGTTTTTGTGCATAGCCCCCCTCACGGACCAATCTCACCCAGGATTAGTGGGTTTTTGCGCATAGCTCCGCTGACGTCCCAATCTCACCATGGATTAGTGGATTTTTGTGCAATGCCCCCCTCTCGGCCCAATCTCACCCAGGATTAGTGGATTTTTGTGCAATGCCCCCCTCACGGCCCAATCTCACCCAGGATTAGTGGGTTTTTGCGCATAGCCCCGCTGACGGCCCAATCTCACCATGGATTAGTGGATTTTTGTGCATCGCCCCCCTCGGGGACTGATCTCAACCTGGAAGCACAGATTTTTGTGCATAGTCCCCCTCACGGCCTAATCTCACCCTGGATTAGTGTACACAACCATGGTCTGCGTACAAAAACCCTGCAAATCTGGCAATACCGTAAGTCTTACGCTTTGCTCAACTCATGGGTAACTGGACTAACCCCATAAAACAATGGCCTTAACGTGATTGTAGAAACCGTAACCAAAATTTTTTATATTTTCAGTATGTTATATGATCCCCCACAAGTGTGAACAGGGTACGTTTTTTCAAGCCAGAAGAGCACTATTACATCAAGATTACAGACGTGTAATATACATGTTTAACCACCTGTGAAAGCATGTACAGACACCTGTTTACACGTCAAAACTCAACAATGGATGTGTAACACAAAAGAGAAACCTGTGGCACACCTATTGCTGCACTACAAATTCCAGCATTTCCCAACAGACAAATGCACCTTAACCCCAACAGGACATCCAGCCAAGCAGATGGTTAATGCATAGAATGACTGCTTTAATCTGTTCCCTCGCTTCCTTACTTTAAGCTGCATTTGCTGGGCGTCCTGGAAACTGCTGTGTATCTTGCTTTGGAAAGCCCCGTGCTCCTTCTCCAGCAAGCTGATCCTCTCCCGTGCTTTTACTTCAACCAAGTTTGATTTCTGCTTTTCTGATAAAAGCTCCTTCAATAAAAACAAATATACTATAATGTTAGATCCTCAATTGTCACAAGAGAGGCTGTAATTACTAAACTAAGGTCATCAAATGGAAACCATGGTATTCACTATTATGGCGGTAACAACACTATAATCTATTCATCTATAGACAAAAAACAGTTAATATTTCTGTCACATAAAACATCTATACACATAGGGAAGACTCCAATAGCGGTGAGATTCTGCGGCTGGGCCTTAATTTAACTCAAGCTGACAGGAAAACCTTTGCGGGTCTCTATTCACATTCCATAGAGGGTTTCCTAGCGTAATAACTTGCTATGTGGCAGCTGAACATCACGCCAGGTTTTGTTAGTACTCCCTTACGACGTTAAAAGAAGAATGTGCAACTGTCAGCGAACGCATGTATTTTTTTTACTAACATTTGTTACTTCCAATTGGACATAACCTGTGTAGACGAGATTACATTTATAACTGAACATGAAGGTTCTGCGAACACAGCACTTATGACTATATTCTAATTCAGTCACCCGTGCTAAAGCATGGATATCCTTAAAACTTGGAGTGTAACGGCGGAGTTTGGAAAACTCTAGTGACCATACCCTTCATAATCCTCACAGATGCAGCACTGAAAGGAATTTACAGTTTAACGCTGCAACAAGTCAGTCATTTTATTACTTTCTCAACACACATCTTCAGTTCGCAGCGCGGGGATGTAGCTCCCAGAGTTATCTGCCCAGAAGCTATTCAATTGACTGCATCACACCCGCTACTTAACCTGGGAGGTACACTTTACTGCAACTAATGCCCGGCCTTAATTGCTGGGTTAAGAACTGGGCATAATGCTGTCACTGCACACAGTAAGGCCATAACTAGACCTAGATAACATGGATTTCTGCTTGCACACTCAGAAGAGTGAGCAGAATTTTGCTTCTCGTGGGTTTACAGTGGGAGCTATTGAATAGCACTTCACCCAGAAGCTACGTCCTTGCGATGCAGGGCATTAGCAAAACAAAAACATAAGAGGGCCCTACTAGTGAGCTGGGAATCTATGTGTTAGCCATCAAACAGGACATCACCATGACACAAATACTGCAGATACAAATAATCAGCAACAGTAAATTCCTCCTACTGCAACACACGTATAGCAGAGTCTACCCCATCACATCACTAACTGTGTCCTGAGAAACTCACACCCTGCATTGCAAATATATCAAATATTGCAGTGTAGTACCAATATTACCCTCCTAATGGTAAGAGATCATTCAGGATCACTGGGCCTTAAAGACAGGATGATGTCTGGACAAAGGGCAACTTATGTTGCCAGACAGGCCTTTGTGCACTCAGGGGGTAATTCAGACCAGGATCGCTAAGCTGCGTTTTCATACAGCAGGCGATCAGGTCTAAACTAAGCATGCACCGCAATGCGCAGGCGCGTTGCACTGATACAAAGCGGATCGCGATGGGTTTGTGTGAAGGATCCATTTGCACGTGCGTTCGCAAGGAGATTGGCAGGAAGAAGGCGTTTGTGGGTGGCAACTGACCGTTTTCTGGGAGTGTTTGGAAAAACGCAGGCGTATCCAGACGTTTGCAGGGAGGGTTCCTGACGTCAATTCCGGTCCCGGACAGGCTGAAGTGGTCGCAGCGGCTGAGTAAGTCCTGGGCTGCGCAGAGACTGCAGAAGATCTGTTTGTACAGCTCTGCCACACATGCGATCACACACTTGCACAGCTAAAATACACTCCCCCCTGTAGAAGGAGACTGTCTGTTCGCAGCGGTGCAAAAAACGCCTGCTAGTGATCAGGTCTGAATTAGGCCCTTAGCCCTTTTATTGTACAAATCATGCATAATGATTCCCAAGACTCCCACGCCCCCCTTGCACCACACACGTTGGTCATGACCAAGGAGAGGCTACCTGTGTAAGCTGCCTACACTGCTCCTTCACAAGAGCGGATTCATCTCTGGCAGCAGAAAGCAACTTTTCCTTTTCCTCCAACTGGATTAATGCAGCAGAATCTCCCTTGTAAGCCTAGGAATAAGAATTACAACAGAATATATTCAAGTGCTTCATACAAACATTCATTATGAAACGCATATGAAAGCATTACACATTCAAGCTAGATAAAGCTCCCATTTTCAGACGGAAACACATACAGTATGTCGGTCACCTGTATGAGGGCAGGACAATGCCATCACCACTATACAGACATGGCTGTAATGTTTAAAAGCATTTTAACCGCGTCAGAAATAGAACTTTAACATGATCGGAACGTAACGGAATTAAAGTTATACTGCAACTTAAAATGTTTTAACTGAAATTACAGCAGAATCGGCACTGTCCCGTCTATATGTATAGATTGTCGGCAGCAGAGTGTCAACAAACGGACTACGTCCCATTAAAGCAAGCTGACATTTTTAGCTACATGCTGCAAATCCAGTCATAAGTGAAAACAGTAAAGGTTACTTGTGAAATGTAACGTCTGCAACGATGTCACATGTTTATAGTCTCATAAATGTGCCTAATTGTCTGTACTGTAAATGAACAAAGCCCCAGCACACCCTAACCCTGCTCATTAGATATGCATTCATAAAGGCGCTATCTGCAGTCCGGCTGGTAAGGGGAAACAGGAAAGGCCCACTTCCTGCATTCATTTTATTTTTCTCATAAAATACTATTCAGTTCATCGTTCGTTACGTCTTCCACAACCATGTGACTACATTTGGCCAAAACATGTCTAAAATGGCGCTTTATGCTAACTTGTACAAGTACAAAGCAAACTAAACCTATGAAAATAATGCAGTGTATATTTATGAATCATACTGTAATGTGTCCCCATTTGTCAAGTGTTTGATTTAATTAGCAACACAAGACAGGAAGGCATCAACAGAATACAGTTTATGTGAACTGTGACAAGAGGCCACCTATGGGGCACTGACAAGCTCTCCTAAATGTGTATACTACGAAATGGACACTAGTGCAGTCTGTACAACTCCAGTCATGAAGAAACTCATTTGGAGTTTTCTTTCCTTTCCGCTACTCTTGCCAACAATGCAGCGACAATAGGCCAACAATGTATTCTGCGGAGTCTATTGTGAAACTTCCTACAGAAACTGGCACAAGCTGGAGTTCATCCAATATAAAGGGAAACCCACCCACACTGAGCACTTCAAGTGTTATTTATTCAGGAAACACCAAGAAGTCATCTCTGGCGGCAGTTAGCTGACAGCAGAACTGAGCAAACAGAGACCAACACTGCAACATAAGACAGCCTGCTAGAGAAATATATACATAGAGAATACCCGGCCAATGTACTAAGCCTTAAGGAGTGATAAAGTGGAGAGAGGTAAAGTACCAAAAAATCAGCTCCTGTCCGTCATTTTTGAAACACAGCCTGTAACACGGCAACTAGGAACTGATCGGCTGATACTTTCTCTCTTTCTCCACGGCTTAGTGCATCGCTCCCTAAGACATTAAAGTACACTGAAGCTTCACTTGCTTTAACCACCAAGATAAAAGTCATGGTCCTTGTCCAATATGGATCTTCATTTAAACCCTGTGATACATGCGCAATTTGTATACAGCAGTTAGGGTTAGGCTGCAGAAGGGGACGATTAGGGTTAGGAACTAGGGGGAGGGGAGGGTTAGGAACTAGGGGGAGGGGAGGTTTAGGGTTAGGAACTAGGGGGAGGGGAGGTTTAGGGTTAGGAACTAGGGGGAGGGGAGGTTTAGGGTTAGGAACTAGGGGGAGGGGAGGTTTAGGAACTAGGGGGAGGGGAGGTTTAGGAACTAGGGGGAGGGGAGGTTTAGGGTTAGGAACTAGGGGGAGGGGAGGTTTAGGGTTAGGAACTAGGGGGAGGGGAGGTTTAGGGTTAGGAACTAGGGGGAGGGGAGGTTTAGGGTTAGGAACTAGGGGGAGGGGGGGTTTAGGTCTCGGAAGGGGAGGTTTAGGCCGCGGAAGGGGAGGGTTAGGCCGCGGAAGGGGAGGGTTAGGCCGCGGAAGGGGAGGGTTAGGCCGCGGAAGGGGTGGGAGGTGTTATGGTAATTACCTAACCACCGGGATGATGCTGTCAGTATACGGACAGCCGGCATCCCGACTGCAGGGATCCCGTACCCAACGCCTCAATACGTATCATTGTACCTTATGTACCATGTCTTGTACAGAACTGGATTTCTTTTTCAGCATCTCCACCACAGACATCGCCTCATCTTCTGAGATCATCATATTCCTCATGGACACTAAGAAATCCTTAAATTTCACTTCGGCATTTTCTAAGAGAAAAAACAGGTCTCCAGCAGGTAAATATAATAGGGGCAGTATTTTCTCCAGCAGGTAAATATAATAGGGGCAGTATTTTCTCCAGCAGGTAAATATAATAGGGGCAGTATTTTCTCCAGCAGGTAAATATAATAGGGGCAGTATTTTCTCCAGCAGGTAAATATAATAGGGGCAGTATTTTCTCCAGCAGGTAAATATAATAGGGGCAGTATTTTCTCCAGCAGGTAAATATAATAGGGGCAGTATTTTCTCCAGCAGGTAAATATAATAGGGGCAGTATTTTCTCCAGCAGGTAAATATAATAGGGGCAGTATTTTCTCCAGCAGGTAAATATAATAGGGGCAGTATTTTGTACTTCAGCTAAATCTAACTAGCAATATGTGAAACCACTGAGCAGGCAACACAAGAATATAATCAGTGACGCACGATACCCGACTGGTTCCTTTCTAAAACCGCATCCCGCAGCTCATTTACCTTCTTCACACAAAATGACGCTTAGAAAAATGATTTGAGTCGATGATAACTCCTGAAAGTCTTTAAATTTAAATTAGTTATTTGGTCTGTACTCATGTAGGGGGATGGTGTTACCCTGTCCACCCTATTCTTTTGATGAAAGGACTATACAATAAGTATACCTGTAAGGAGATGCTAGCATTCTCTCAATGCTATATCATACCTGTGTAGGCAGACGCAACTATTATAAAGTCATAGAATTAAATTATTTTTAAATTCCAATTCTGGACACCCCATTGTTCCATTTGCACAGAAGGCTATTATTTAATCCATATAATAAAACGTACTGCTGGAAAAAAAGAGTCAGCATGACAACGAGCGCATGCCTGCTCTACCTAAAGTGCACAGTGTCTGCCAGAGTCAGGACTTCATTAAAAAGGAAAAGGAAACATGGGGGCAGATGTATTAACCTGGAGAAGGCATAAGGAAGTGATAACCAGTGTTATGTGCAAGGTGATAAACAAACCAGCCAATCAGCTCCAATATGTAAATGAACAGTTAGGAGCTGATTCGCTGATGCATTTATCACCTTGCACTTATCACTAGTTTATCACTTCCTTATGCTGTCTCTAGGCTTAATACATCTGCCCCATGGAACCCTCCCCACTTCCACACAAATGTATCCCCAGCAGCACACTTATTGTACAGTAAGTTGCTTTGCCAAGACATATGCAGGCACTGGTTACCGGACAGGCACTGTGTATGTCAGGCTTCACGTGTACCTCCCCGAGTCAGTGCCGGTGAAAGACTGGCCCGGGAAGATAATGAGACAAAGTAAAGGACAAAGGGAGATGACAGAGAAGGGGGGGGGGGTGTAAGGTTGGGGGGGGGGGGGGGCACGCAGGACAGAGAAGGGTAGGGTGGGGCATATAGAGAAAGTGTAGCGGAAAAGTCTGTCTATTGTGCAATCAAATCGTATCCTGATTGGTTGGTTCAGTGTAGTATATTACTTCTCACAGGATAGCTCACATGATGATATCACCACCCACTGGAATTGGTCCAGAGTTAAAAGTGTTAATTAGAATTTCTAGCAGGGAGGGAAGTTCCTTTCTGCTCTGTATAAGCAGCACCATACAGTACAGTCGGTATCAGTATCAATCAGTGGTAACAGCTCTTTTAAGAGCCACTATTGAGCAATACACACCACTAAGATATTGCTTTGTTACTGCACTATGGGCCTGATTCAGGTTTGTAAGCAGAGCAAAAACGCACATCTGGCCAGAACCATGTTGCACAGCAGGTGGGACAGATGTAACGTGTGCTGAGAGAGTTACATTTGGGTGGGGTGAGTCCAAACTGAAATCTAAATAGCAGTGTAAAAATAAAGCTGTCTAATATTTGTGGGCTACATGCAAAATCAGCCAGTATTTACCCTGCTCAGAAAAAATATAACCCACTCAAATCTAAATCTCTCTGCTCGTTACATCTGCCCCACCTGCAGTGCAATATGGTTGTGCAGAGATGTGTGCTTTTTTGCTTTGCTTACAAACCTGAATCATGCCCTATGTCCATACCTGCTAAATTTCATGCTCCCTCTCTAACTCATCCCACCGCATAATGAGCAAGTGCTCAGCCTACTACCCTGTAGTCAGGAGGTAACAGCAACTCATCAGTAAAGAGGTGCTGCAGAATCTGTACCCACCACCCGGAAGAAAATGCTTGTAGGAGCCTGGCAGTGGTATCAACGGTTCTTACAACTGGGGCAAAGCAGCATCATTGGCGCAGTGAGTAATGCAGGTTAGTGATAGTAAAGGTGGGTACACACTAGAGCGACAGGGATTCGTTCTGACGTCGGAACGAATCCCCGTCAGCCCCAGACCGTGTGTACAGACTGGGGCCATGCTAATGAAGGTCGGAACAAACATGTTCCGTCCTTCATTAGCATAATACAGGACTCTAGCAACAGCGCTTGGTTTTATGTGCAGCACATAGTACCAAACGTCCATCGCTAGCATCCGCGGGAGCGCACAATCCACCGTACACACTGAGTGATATAGGTACGAAACGGCATACAGTGCAGACATCGCTGCAGTGTGCACCAAGCTTTAGAGGAACCTACCACCAATCTGTAAAACCAACTCCGACAGACTGGGTGGGAGAATAAGCCCAGTCACTACAAGTTTATGAAAGACACATAGCGGGTCATTCTGAGTTGATCGCTAGCTGTCGTTGTTCGCAGCGATCAGGCTAAAAATCCGCAATTCTGCGATGTACTTTCACAAAAAACTGCAGTTTCACACAAGGTCGAGCGACTCTTTTCTGTTGCTCTGTTGATCGGCGAGTGATTGACAGAAAATGGGTGTTTCTGGGTGGTAACTAGCCGTTTTCCGGGAGTGTGCTTAAAAACGCAGGCGTGTCAGGTAAAAACGCAGGAGTGCCAGGGGAAACGGGGGAGTGTAAGGTAAAAACGCAGCAGTGCCTGGGGAAACAGGGTAGTGGCTGGCCGAACGCAGGGCGTGTTTGCGACGTCAAAACAGGAACTAAACAGACTGAAGTGAACGCAAGGAAGGAGTAGGTCTGGAGCTACTCTGAAACTGCTTGAAAATATTTTGCCGCCGCTCTGCGATCCTTTCGGTCGCACTTCTGCTAAGCTAAGATACACTCCCAGAGGGCGGCGGCTTAGCGTTTGCACTGCTGCTAAAAACAGCTAGCGAGCGATCAACTCGGAATGAGGGCCATAGCACAGTTTCTACACTGCCCAACACAGAAAAGAAAAATACATGCTTAAGATAATCAATTAACAAAATAATTAGATAAGATGCAAAAAAGACACACAAAATGAAATAAGAATGTACTTACCGATAATTCTATTTCTCATAGTCCGTAGTGGATGCTGGGGACTCCGTAAGGACCATGGGGAATAGCGGCTCCGCAGGAGACTGGGCACATCTAAAGAAAAGCTTTAGGACTAACTGGTGTGCACTGGCTCCTCCCCCTATGACCCTCCTCCAAGCCTCAGTTAGGATACTGTGCCCGGACGAGCGTACACAATAAGGAAGGATTTTGAATCCCGGGTAAGACTCATACCAGCCACACCAATCACACCGTATAACTTGTTAACTTGTTAACAGTATGATAACAGAGGAGCCTCTGAAAAGATGGCTCCCAACAATAATAACCCGATTTTTGTAACAATAACTATGTACAAGTATTGCAGACAATCCGCACTTGGGATGGGCGCCCAGCATCCACTACGGACTATGAGAAATAGAATTATCGGTAAGTAAATTCTTATTTTCTCTAACGTCCTAAGTGGATGCTGGGGACTCCGTAAGGACCATGGGGATTATACCAAAGCTCTCAAACAGGCGGGAGAGTGCGGATGACTCTGCAGCACCGAATGAGAGAACTCCAGGTCCTCCTCAGCCAGGGTATCAAATTTGTAGACTTTCGCAAACGTGTTTGCCCCTGACCAAGTAGCTGCTCGGCAAAGTTGTAAAGCCGAGACCCCTCGGGCAGCCGCCCAAGATGAGCCCACTTTCCTTGTGGAACGGGCTTTTACAGATTTTAGCTGTGGCAGGCCTGCCACAGAATGTGCAAGCTGAATTGTACTACAAATCCAACGAGCAATAGTCTGCTTAGAAGCAGGAGCACCCAGCTTGTTGGGTGCATACAGGATAAACAGCGAGTCAGATTTCCTGACTCCAGCCGTCCTGGAAACATATTTTCAGGGCCCTGACAACATCCAGCAACTTGGATTCCTCCAAGTCCCTAGTAGCCGCAGGCACCACAATAGGTTGGTTCAGGTGAAAACGCTGGAACCACCTTAGGGAGAAACTGAGGACGAGTCCTCAATTCCGCCCTGTCCGAATGGAAAATCAGATAAGGGCTTTTACAGGATAAAGCCGCCAATTCTGACACGCGCCTGGCCCAGGCCAGGGCCAACAGCATGACCACTTTCCATGTGAGATATTTTAACTCCACAGATTTAAGTGGTTCAAAACAATGTGACTTTTGGAACCCAAACTACATTGAGATCCCAAATTGCCACTGGAGGCACAAAAGGAGGCTGTATATGCAGTACCCCTTTTACAAACGTCTAAACTTCAGGGACTGAAGCTAGTTCTTTTTTGGAAGAAAATTGACAGGGCCGAAATCTGAACCTTAATGGACCCCAATTTCAGGCCCATAGGCACTCCTGTTTGCAGGAAATGTAGGAATCGACCCAGTTGAATTTCCTCCGTCGGGCCTTACTGGCCTCGCACTACGCAACATATTTTCGCCAATTGCGGTGATAATGTTTTTGCGGTTACATCCTTCCTGGCTTTAGATCAGGATATGGATGACTTCATCCGGAATGCCTTTGTTCCTTCAGGATCCGGTGTTCAACCGGCATGCCGTCAAACGCAGCCGCGGTAAGTCTTGGAACAGACAGGGTCCTTGCTGGAGCAGGTCCCTTCTTAGAGGTAGAGGCCACGGATCCTCCGTGAGCATCTCTTGAAGTTCCGGTTACCAAGTCCTTCTTGGCCAATCCGGAGCCACGAATATAGTGCTTTCTCCTCTCCATCTTATCAATCTCAGTACCTTGGGTATGAGAGGCAGAGGAGGGAACACATACACTGACTGGTACACCCACGGTGTTACCAGAGCGTCTACAACTATTGCCTGAGGGTCTCTTGACCTGGCGCAATACCTGTCGAGTTTTTTAATCATGTGGACGACTTCTGGGTGAAGTCCCCGCTCTCCCGGGTGGAGGTCGTGCTGAGGAAGTCTGCTTCCCAGTTGTCCACTCCCGGAATGAATACTGTTGACAGTGCTATCACATGATTTTCCGCCCAGCGAAGAATCCCTGCAGCTTCTGCCATTGCCCTCCTGCTTCTTGTGCCACCCTGTCTGTTTACGTGGGTGACTGCCATGATGTTGTCCGACTGGATCAACACCGGCTGACCTTGAAGCAGAGGTCTTGCTAAGCTTAGAGCATTGTAAATGGCCCTTAGCTTCAGGATATTTATGTGAAGTGATGTATCCAGGCTTGACCCTAAGCCCTGGATATTCCTTCCCTGTGTGACTGCTCCCCAGCCTCGCAGGCTGGCATCCGTGGTCACCAGGACCCAGTCCTGAATGCCGAATCTGCGGCCCTCTAGAAGATGAGCACTCTGCAACCACCACAGGATGGATACCCTTGTCCTTGGTGACAGGGTTATCCGCTGATGCATCTGAAAATGCGACCCGGACCATTTGTCCAGTAGGTTCCACTGGAAAGTTCTTGCGTGGAATCTAACGAATGGGATTGCTTCGTAGGAAGCCACCATTTTTACCCAGAACCCTTGTGCATTGATGCACTGAGACTTGGTTCGGTTTTAGGAGGTTCCTGACTAGCTCGGATAACTCCCTGGCTTTCTCTTCCGGGAGAAACACCTTTTTTCTGGACTGTGTCCAGGAACATCCCTAGGAAACAGAAGACAAGTCGTCGGAACCAGCTGCGATTTTGGAATATTGAGAATCCAATCGTGCTGCCGCAACACTACCTGAGATAGTGCTACACCGACTTCCAACTGTTCCCTGGATCTTACCCTTATCAGGGAATCGTCCAAGTAAGGGATAACTAAAATTCCCTTCCTTCGAAGGGATATCATTTCGGCCATTACCTTGGTAAAGACCCGGGGTGCCGTGGACCATCCCTACGGCAGCGTCTGAACTGATAGTGACAGTTCTGTACCATAACCTGAGGTACCCTTGGTGAGAAGGGTAAATTTTGACATGAAGGTAAGCATCCTTGATGTCCCGAGACATCATGTAGTCCCCTTCTTCCAGGTTCGCAATCACTGCTCTGAGTGACTCAATCTTGAATTTGAACCTCTGTATGTAAGTGTTCAAAGATTTTAGATTTAGAATCGGTCTCACCGAGCCGTCTGGCTTCGGTACCACAATAGTGTGGAATAATACCCCGTTCCCTGTTGCAGGAGGGGTACCTTGATTATCACCTGCTGGGAATACAGCTTGTGAATGGCTTCCAAAACTGCCTCCCTGTCAGAGGGAGACGTCGGTAAAGCTGACTTTTGGAAACGGCGAGGGGGAGACGTCTCGAATTCCAATATGTACCCTTGAGATATTACCAGAAGGATCCAGGGGTCTACTTGCGAGTGAGCCCACCGCGCACTGAAATTCATTGAGAACGGGTCCCCACCGTGCTTGAGCTTGTAAGGCCCTAGCGTCATACTGAGGGCTTGGCAGAGGCGGGATCTGTTCCTGGGAACTGGCTAATCTCTTCAGCCTTTTTCCTCTCCCTCTGTCACGAGCAGAAAAGAGGAACCTTTTGTCCGCTTGCCAACAAAAGACTGCGCCTGATAATACGGCGTCTTATTTTGAGAGGCGACCTGGGGTACAAACGTGGATTTCCCAGTTGTTGCCGTGGCCATCAGGTCTAAAAGACCGACCCCAAATGTCCCCTTTCAAAGGCAATACTTCCAAATGCCGTTTGGAATCCGCATTACCTGACCATTTTACTGGTAGAATTGGACAACGCACTTATACTTGATGCCAGTCGGCAAATATTCCGCTGTGCATCATGCATATATAGAAATGCATCTTTTAAATGCTCTATAGGCAATAATATACTATCCTTATCTAGGATATCAATATTTCCAGTCAGGGAATCCGACCATGCCAACCCAGCACTGCACCTCCAGGCTGAGGCGATTGCTGGTCGCAGTATAACACCAGTATGTGTGTGAATACATTTTTGGATACCCTCCTGCTTTCTATCAGCAGGATCCTTAAGGGCGGCCATCTCATGAGTGGGTAGAGCCCTTGTTCTTACAAGCGTGTGAGCGCCTTATCCCCCCTAGGGGGTGTTTCCCAACGCACCCTAACCTCTGGCGGGAAAGGGTATACAGCTAATACTTTTTAAGAAATTATCAATTGTTATCGGGGGGAAACCCACGCATCATCACACACCTCATTTTATTTCTCAGATTCAGGAAAACTACAGGTAGTTTTTCCCTCACCGAACATAATACCCCTTTTTGGTGGTACTCGTATTATCAGAAATGTATAAAACATTTTCCATTGTCTCAATCATGTAACGTGTGGCCCTACTGGAAATCACGGTTGTCTCTTCACCGTCGACACAGGAGTCAGTATCCGTGTCGGCGTCTGTATCTGCCATCTGAGGTAACGGGCGCTTTAGAGCCCCTGACGGCCTATGAGACGTCTGGACAGGCACAAGCTGAGTAGCCGGCTGTCTCATGTCAACCACTGTTTTTTTATACAGAGCTGACACTGTCACGTAATTTTCAACAGTACATCCACTCAGGTGTCGACCCCCTAGGTGGTGACATCACTGTTACAGACACTCTGCTCCGTCTCCACATCATTTTTCTCCTCATACATGTCGACACAAACGTACCGACACACAGCACACACACAGGGAATGCTCTGATAGAGGACAGGACCCCACTAGCCCTTTGGGGAGACAGAGGGAGAGTATGCCAGCACACACCAGAGCGCTATATATATATATATATATATATATATATATATATATATATATATATATATATATATATATATACAGGGATAACCTTATATAAGTGTTTTTCCCCTTATAGCTGCTGTATGTTTTAATACTGCGCCTAATTAGTGCCCCCCTCTCTTTTTTTTTAACCCTTTCTGTAGTGTAGTGACTGCAGGGAAGAGCCAGGGAGCTTCCCTCCAACTGAGCTGTGAGGGAAAATGGCGCCAGTGTGCTGAGGAGATAGGCTCCGCACCCTTTCCGGCGGCCTTATCTCCCGTTTTTCTGTATATTCTGGCAGGGGTTAAATGCATCCATATAGCCCAGGAGCTATATGTGATGTATTTTTTGCCATGTAAGGTATTTTTATCATGTTTTATTGCGTCTCAGGGCGCCCCCCCCAGTGCCCTGCACCCTCAGTGACCGGAGTATGAAGTGTGCTGAGAGCAATGGCGCACAGCTGCAGTGCTGTGTACTACCTTATTGAAGACAGGAACGTCTTCTGCCGCCGATTTTTCCGGACCTCTTCGCTCTTCTGGCTCTGTAAGGGGGCCGGCGGCGCGGCTCCGGGACCCATCCAGGCTGGGCCTGTGATCGTCCCTCTGGAGCTAATGTCCAGTAGCCAAGAAGCCCAATCCACTTTAGTGAGTTCGCTTCTTCTCCCCTTAGTCCCTCGATGCAGTGAGCCTGTTGCCAGCAGGTCTCACTGAAAATAACAAACCTAAACTAAAACTTTCACTAAGAAGCTCAGGAGAGCCCCTAGTGTGCACCCTTCTCGTCGGGCACAGAAATCTAACTGAGGCTTGGAGGAGGGTCATAGGGGGAGGAGCCAGTGCACACCAGTTAGTCCTAAAGCTTTTCTTTAGATGTGCCCAGTCTCCTGCGGAGCCGCTATTCCCCATGGTCCTTACGGAGTCCCCAGCATCCACTTAGGACGTTAGAGAAATGAAGCTTATAGTTACCTTTGCGCTCGCCTTTATCCGGAACGATCTTCCCCTTCTTGCCCCCAGTCTTCTGCACAGTCTCTGTAGTCTTTGCTTTCTCCACGTTCATACTTTCCTTCTTTTCCACCACGCCGGGGTCGGAGTTATCCATCAGAGGGATGTACACAGTGGGATGAATTAGCGGCTCGTCCACCAGCGCTGAAACTAAAGACACAATTTGGCTAAAAAAAGCGACTTGAGAACAGTTTCCCCCCAAATAGACCAGGTGACTTCTCAGCTAAGTACAGCACTATGTACAACACAGAATAAGTATACTCCTCATGTCAGTTTCAGGTAAGGTGAGCTGCAAAACAGTGACAAAGCTGCCAGCAGTCCCGCAGCAGTAATTCCTGGTCTCCCACAGAAGTGAAGGCATTTTACTAAGATACTTTAAAAAAGGCAGAAACTATTAACTCTGTTAACACCCTTTCTTCCCAATCTCCTCTATTGTTACGTACGGTTCTCAATTTTTTGCTTCTTCTTCGGAGCAGTCTTTTTTACGGACACAGACTCCTGGGGCTTCACCTCGGCAAGCGGAATGACCGTTTCCACCTTCTTGGAAGGTACTACCTGCTCATTTTTCGGCTCTGGATTAATAGGGGAGTCATCTGTTCAACATAAAATAGTTTTTGTTCAATCTGTTTGCAAGCATTAATCATATATATATATATATATATATATTTTAACAATAAGATTACTTGTAAAAGGACAATCTGGCTTCTGAATTACTGAACCCACTCCTTTTGCTTGGGAAAGAGTAAAGCCATTCAGGTATTGCTCTATAATAATGATCAAAATTGGAGTTTCTGGAACTTTTAACGAGAATAAGGCACATGAACCACCCTGAGCCAGCTACCAGTATCTGCATATCCACATTCAAGTGCTCTGCGTTAGTGCTAACATGGAATTTGCTCCAAACACAATGAGGTCAGTGAAGAGACGCCAATTACCTCCTGAATACAGGTAAAACGGCTAGTTAATAAACGCTACCTCCTATGGTACATTAATATGAAAACTATTCTTATATTAACATTAATATGAAATATTCCTATGAAGCAAATTGTAGGAATCAATTCTATACAAAAAGTGTCTCTCTAACTATAAGCAATCACAGAGAAAATGATGGCATTTACATTACACAGTTTTATCAGTGAATTAGATAGCCACTTACACCAATAATCTTTTGCACTTCCAGACACAAGTAACACCGGGAGCTGCATCATTTGTATATTTATTGATTTATTAACCAAATTTGCCCATTAACTGCCAGAATGATGAGAGTCCACATTAATTGTGATCAGACAGCATGTAGTGCAAAACTGACATGCTCAAACTAGTCTCCTAATCCTACCAGGGTCATGTAGGTGCAAACACATAGTCCCATAATCCTACCAAGAGTCATGTAGGTGCAAACACACAGTCCCATAATCTTACCAAGAGTCATGTAGGTGCAAACACACAGTCCCGTTATCTTACCAAGAGTCATGTAGGTGCAAACACACAATCCCGTTATTTTACCAAGCGTCATGTAGGTGCAAACACATAGTCCCATAATCTTACCAAGCGTCATGTAGGTGCAAACACACAGTCCCATAATCTTACCAAGAGTCATGTAGGTGCAAACACATAGTCCCATAATCTTACCAAGCGTCATGTAGGTGCAAACACACAGTCCCATAATCTTACCAAGAGTCATGTAGGTGCAAACACATAGTCCCATAATCTTACCAAGCGTCATGTAGGTGCAAACACACAGTCCCACATGCTACTCAGAATTGTCCGGCTGCACACTCACAGAGGGTCATTTAGGTGCAGTTGTTATTCCTGCTCCTGTTTCAATGATTTGCCTATGAAATTGCGATTATAGGCTAATATGGGCAGAAGCTAACCCGTGCAAAAGGACGCCCGCTGTGATTTCCTCTTTTGCGTACAGCGCAACATGATTGCTGAAACTTCGGTATCATCGTTGCACATTGGGTCACCACGCAGAGACTCTGAAGACGCACAGACTGAGGTGCTCTCCCGGGATGAATAGGTCTCTCCAGCAGCTAGTGTGATCGCAGCCGCTAATATACGCGCGCCCAGAAAACCATGACACGCCAGCACTCATATGACCAATCCCCGTTACCACCCCCAAACGGCAACTTCTTGTCACTCACTTTGCAACTAAAATCTTGCTGCAACCGCACTCGCGAATCACTCACTGCGGCTCATACGCATGCACAGTGCATAAACATCGATTCATATGCATACAACCAGCGCTTTGTGTCCACAACTGAATGACCCCCACAGTCCCTTAATCCTACCCAGTGTCACCTAGGTGCAAACAGTGACTGAAAACACAATTCTGCATCAACAATATAATGCAAATATATGCTCTCAAGCAAAATACAATTGCTCGCCATCAGTTAAACATAATATTACTGTAAAACAAATATAGTCCCACAGACACAAATACAACAACATTGTCACACACACCCACACAATGTCCATGACAGATGCACAAACTTCTGTCTGTGACATTTAAATGGGAGAAAATATTTTTTGTTGGGAGCATTAGTTAAACATTTGCAAGCTAAACACAGGACTACGCAGCATCGCATACACAGCAAAGGGAATCATTTCTGAAAACAATGTTTCATTTTCAAAAAAAGCTTTTTTTTTTTTTTTTTTTTTTTTTTTTTAAACACTAAAATCCTCCTCGACTGCAATATCCGCTGCTTACTATCATTTATTATGTTTCCTGGAACACAAGAACAATTTCCAAATAAAAAAAGGGTCTTCCTTTTAAAGTGCTAAAAGGTAAAGCAACAATAAAATAAAAAAAAAGACACAAGAACTGCAAACCCCATTCCCTAGTTACCCCTAAAGACATCACACGTGCAGTATATTTACAAACAAACAACTCTCAGCCGATTCCCTGGATAACTTTGCTGCCTACAGTATGTAGCAGTCTCTATTCTAAAGAGGTTCAAGGAAGTTTGGGGGATTTTCACATTCCTCGTAGTCTGCTGTTCCTCCCCGTAAACCGCCATAATGTACTCATGAGCACGGACTTTTGAGTCAGGAAAAACATTAAGCAGTTTTGGAAATCTGGGTGCATATATATTAAAGCTTGGAGAGAGATGAAGGGGCAGATGTACTAAGGCTTGAAGAGTGATAAAGTACTGGATGGTACTTTCTCTCTCTCTCTAAGGGCGGTATCCTATTAGGTTTGGTGATTTACCTACCGGTAATAACAGGCTTTTTCACCCGTTAATGCCATCAGACTATCCAATTACAGGCGTTTTTACTGTGTGGTAACTTACCAGACAACACATGGGATCCTGATAACATTCCGGACCCACGTGTTACCGTCCGATAATGGGTCTCCTGGGGCTGGTTATCGGGGATTCTGCTTCACAAAGCAAAATCCCTGATAAATGCAAGTTTACGGGGCTAATTGGATAGCCCCAGGGAAAACCTTTAGCTGCGGTAACTCATTACAGCTAATAGGGTACCGACCTTTGTAATGGTTATGAATTAGAGATACATATATATACACCTCCTATGTATCATCGTGCTTATCCCTCTGGTGAAAGGATAAAACGCATTGGGATACGTGGACGCCTTCCTTACTTGGAACCTACCTTGGACCCATTTCTTCGCTCAATGTTAGACACGCTGCTTACTTCCTGTTTTTCTTGATTTTCTCTGACTAAATTAATCCGTGGTTTGCCTATTACACTGATGGCCTGCTTTACAGTATCTGATTCAGATCACTCCATTTGGATGAGGGGGAACTGATTTAGCAATTAACAAGATTGTCTACTGAAGCACCAGATACACATATAAGTATAATTTTAGAATATCTTTGGATGTGTCCTCATACATCTAGCCGCAGTACGCCATGCAGTACGAGACGCCTGTGAGTGAGCCGCCACGTCCCGTGCAACTCTGCTAATGTCGGGGGTCTTTTTTTGCCTAAAATGCGTTTTCGTTGCAATGTGACTAGAATGCATTGTAATTGATAAATGACACTTGTATATTGTGTGTGGCGGACTCTGGATATGGAGCACAACGGAACTTGCACTGGAAAAAGCTGTGGCTGCTACATTGTAGCACTTTGTATACAGATTCAGATACTCAGTCGCAGACAGACACGCAAGTGTCACATATCACATTACTCAGCAGTGTCTCCTGGTGCATTCTAGACATATCGCCATTAAGACAAAAAGAAGCACCCAACGCTAGCAGAGTCTCACAGGACCTGGCACACCAAAAGGGTCTGCTTAGCGTGACTGCAGCATTGATATACGAGAACACATCTGAATTAGGTTATGGTTTTTTTTTATAGCTTTATTCACTTTCAACAGCGAATTCATCTGAAATTCATTTTGTCTCCTAGTTTTTCTTAATATATATATATATATATATATATATATATATATATATATATATATATACACACTTCAGTGTATAATCTCCACCCCCCCCCCCCTCCCCCACTGCTCCCTGATTGGCCTTGATAGAAGTCTGAAGCTGAAAGCGTTGCTGTGACATCACTGGCCACACCCCTGCTTATGAATTAGCCAATCTACACCGTGCGTTCTAAAAAGCAAGTCTGCAAAGTCTGTCAGTCACTGCTGGATTGTTCAGAGAAGCTCCTTCTGTCCTAATATGGAAACCAAATGCAGGGGTGGCATATAGTATATAGATAAGTATAAAAGCTCCAGGTATATCATGTATAGCATTCAGCTCAGTAATGGGTTTGTCTATGAAATACATTAATGGACAATTGTGGTTTTAATAGTTTTTCTAATTATATTAACCAATGTTTTAAGGATGATAATAATAATAATAATAATAATAATAATAATAATAAAAAAAGATAAATACCTCGTCCGTTTTTCTGCTTTTTCTGTCCTTGCTTTTTCTTGGAGCCAGCAGCTTCAGGTGGCGGAGTTGGCTGTTTTGTTACAGGAACAGTTTCCGGTTTCTTTACGGGAATCTTTGTACCATTGACTTCTTTGCCAACATGCTCCTCCACCGCCGGCTTTGGCTGCTTCTTGTCCTTCTTCTTGCGCTCTCGGACATTGGTAGTAGTCTCTGCTTGAATTACAGGAGCTGGAACAACATGCTCTTCTTCACTGGACAGAGCATCTCCCAAATCAAAGTCACGCGTGGCTGCCTCGGAGTCGGACTCATGAAGGTTACCGTTCTGCGATTCCTTTTTCTTGTTCTTCTTCTTGTCAGTTTTCTTTTTGTCAACCTTAATGAAGGGAAGCTTCTGGTCTTTCTTCTGCTTCTCAAGGATCTCGTCATAGGACGTCTCCTTCATGGAGAGCCAGAACAGGAGGAAGATGACCAAAACGATCACAAGTGGGAAGAGGATTGTAAAATACATTGACTCATAGAACTCCATTGTGCTTTCTTATTGTTGTGCAGTATGTGTCTTCCTAAGAGATTGAACGATGAAAAGAGAAGACTTTTTTTTAGCACCCCTTTGTAAAACTGGGGAGAAATGTAGAGACAATAATGCTGACAGCAATTTTTTTTCTTTTAAATACATATTCAGGAATAATATACACATAAAAACACACATGTGCAGTATGTACATGTAGCACACACATACATATATACAGTAAATACACTAAGTATGTGTGTTTGTGTGTAACAGCGCCATTTGGTGATAGGATAAACAGGGCAAACTCAAACATTTCACTGCTTTAAAGCAGGTGCCCCTGACAAAGGTGACATTAAAGCACTGAAATGCTGTACCATTATTGGCTGCTGCAGTGTAGGTGCGCCTATGGGAAAACACCAGGATAAGTATTTTTCTATTTGGAAGAGTGACAGATTAATTACTTTATATACACTTGGCTATCTATTCACATATATTTTATCATTATAATGAAATTGTTTGTAGCCAATAAAGATTTGCTTAAATTGAAGGGAACCAACAATTCATGAACGAAAGCTTCATAAAAACCTTAAAGTGCTAGTGAATATCACCAGTCACTGTTTTCTAGAAACGTATTTGCATTTAGATAAACATTTATATTTGTTGAAATATACTATATGTATCTATTTGTGCTATTTTAGGTAAGTGGCAGCAATTGCCAATACTAGTTCAGTTTACAGATGTATGCTGGGTAAGTGGCATAGTGATGGTGGGCAGTCAGACTAGTACACAGTGACCATCAGCTTCAGAAAGTAGAAGCCTAATTAAAAAAAAACACTCATGAGTTCCCTCTGTGTTTTCAAGGATACTCTCTGGTCCTTTCATCCACATCTTATAAGACTTGAGGCCAAATGTAATAGCCCACGATTCTAGCGCGAGTCTTTAGATTTAAAGTCGTAATTAGCGTTAGAGACTACCTGGTTGTGCCTCTACGTGTTATAACTATCTTGCCAGAATATCACCAGCTCCCTCAAATCCCAAACTATTAGATTTGGCCCTTTGAACACGCCAAATTTCAATGACAAGAACATTTTCAAACAACAGATTACAAGAGGCAGGATATCAGTGAGGCTTCGATTACAGCTGCTGAGTTGTTCCAGTTTCTGCAGCCAGAAGTGAACTGTTTGCTGCCGACTAGAAGTTCAATATATTGAAATCCAGAACTCTTCCTGTGTGGGTGTTACTGGCTGCCTTACCAGCGTTTTATGCAGCACCAACCCCAATCCTTCATATGCAAGGTTGTCCCAAAGTTGAAGGGCAATGCCAAGCACTTATCAGTCTAGATCTGAGCAAGAGAACAAGCGGAGCTGCGAAAACACTGGAGCTGATTTAGCTAAGCCTATTTAACAAAGGATAACAAGTTTATGCTGCACTGCACATGAACCCAACAGGCCGGTGGGGGGGTTATATGAAAGAATGGCAGTGACAGGGAAGCAGATTTCCTTGGCCATGTCACCCAGTGAAGTCACTGTAGTGCACTCTCTTTTTACCACATGCGTAGGACAGAGGCCAGGGCTGGCAATGCACCAACTCACATTACAACAGGGATGACTGAAATGAATTCAAACTTTTGCATACAGCTTTGTGCAGTTGTCAGGGGGAATTCCTGCAGGGGTTTACAAGCACTCACCCCTGTGTTTAAAAGTCAATTCAAGCTTTTCACTATAAAATACAATTCTCACCTGATCAACATAATTACTTTCCTATTTCACAGTATACATATGCTCCTGTATGCGAATGATCAAAGTCGGTGTGCGGTGTGAAAGGGCCATGGTCGAATTCCTGGGACCCGTTCACTACAATAGGCAGAGGCGGCGCGGAGATGAGCTCATCTCCCAGCCGCGGCTCCGTTCCCCGCCGCTATCGCAACCGACCCGGCAAATTGCCGGGACTGTATGCCTTGCGTTAGGGTCCAATGCCGGATCCCACCCGGGAAGGACCCGTTTCCAATTCCCAAGTGGGATCCGGCATTGGCGGAGTGAAAGGGGTATTAGTGGCTTCTTCACACGATTGTCTTTGTATCAATGGAATCATTTTACCTCTTCCAAGCGCAGCCCTAGGGCAGGGATCGACAAACAGGTATTTTGACCAAAGGTTAGAAGCCCCCTCTGCTCTAACCAAGGAGTCAATCTCCCTATGGTGCAAACACTCAGGGGTACATTTACTAAGATGGGAGATCTATTTAAGATGGGATGTTGCCCATAGCAACCAATCGGATTCCAGGTATTATCTTCCAGAAAGTGATAGATAAATGAGAAGTACAATCTGATTGGTTGCTATGGGCAACATCCCATCTTATATAGAAATCCCATTTTAGTAAATTTGCACTCAGTATGGTTTATTTCCAGCTCCAGCTAGATAGGGGCAGGAAAGTTAGCGTGCAGTTGTTCAATAGTTGTCCTCAATCTATAAACACAGACACTCAACTAACTCTACAAGTTGGCCCTAGTGTCTCGTTTTAAGCTGGATTACACATGGAGATACAAACAGGATGGTCTTAAATACTTTGTGCAGCTGTAAGCATTTTAATGCTGTAAAGGGTTGCAGGAATCTCCAACCCCTTGAATGACAGACTGCTAGTCAAGCACTAATCATAGAGGACTAGGCAGAACCAGAATGAAGCTGACTGAGGTATTATAAATCGCATGATTTTGCTATAAAGCATAAATTTCACCATTGCATTTCCATGTGACTGGGTGCTAGCAGGGTTTGTCCAGTGACGGGTCGTACAGAGAGGATCTAGTCACTGTTGTGTTCCCAGCTGCTCTATCCAGGCTCTGCCAAGCTCCTACTGCCTTCTAAAAGCAAAATGAGGGGAAAATAAAGTGTGTGCTTGTAAAAACCAATGAGCAGCAACTCAGCCGTCATGAAATCCTCTCTCTCTCTCTCTCTCTCTCTCTCTCTCTTCACTTGATTAACCTGATCCAATCAGACTATTTGCTGAACACCATAATCTCAGCACTTGAAATGCCCTCTAGGTAAATACTTTTCATTCTTCTGCTGCCGTTCTAGCTGACATATGCTCCTACATTTTAAAGGGACTGTCTAGTGAACCTGAAGGACCACTAAACTCTCCAAATGAAATTTTGAGATATCAACCATGAAAGTAAAACACACCGTGTAAGAGGACATCTTCTAACTATTAAAAAGTAAAGAATAACCTCACAACTACATTATAGCGACAGCTGAGCCTCACTCCATTCCTTTAGGATAATCTCTTGAATCTGATACTGGTGAAAAAGCCACAGTCATTTGAGTTGCAGTGACATCACTGTCCCACCTGTGTATATAAATCAACCTATCCACACAGTGCTTACCTGCAAATCAAGCTTATCAAACAGTCAGTCACACACTGCCTGCTCAATTAGACAATAACAGCCTTCATAAAAATGGCATCCTGCAGCAGAAGCTCTTAATAGAAAATGATGCGGCCATATTTAGTACAGGTTGAGTATCCCATATCCAAATATCCGAAATACGGAATATTCCGAAATACGGACTTTTTTGAGGGAGAGTGAGATAGTGAAACTTTTGTTTTTTGATGGCTCAATGTACACAAACCTTGTTTAATACACAAAGTTATTAAAAATATTGTATTAAATGACCTTCAGGCTGTGTGTATAATAAGAATTTACTTACCGATAATTCTATTTCTCGGAGTCCGTAGTGGATGCTGGGGTTCCTGAAAGGACCATGGGGAATAGCGGCTCCGCAGGAGACAGGGCACAAAAAAGTAAAGCTTTTACCAGATCAGGTGGTGTGCACTGGCTCCTCCCCCTATGACCCTCCTCCAGACTCCAGTTAGGTACTGTGCCCGGACGAGCGTACACAATAAGGGAGGCAATTTGAATCCCGGGTAAGACTCATACCAGCCACACCAATCACACCGTACAACTTGTGATCTAAACCCAGTTAACAGTATGATAACAGAAAGAGCCTCTTAAAGATGGCTCCTTAACAATATAACCCGAATTTGTTAACAATAACTATGTACAGTATTGCAGATAATCCGCACTTGGGATGGGCGCCCAGCATCCACTACGGACTCCGAGAAATAGAATTATCGGTAAGTAAATTCTTATTTTCTCTATCGTCCTAAGTGGATGCTGGGGTTCCTGAAAGGACCATGGGGATTATACCAAAGCTCCCAAACGGGCGGGAGAGTGCGGATGACTCTGCAGCACCGAATGAGAGAATTCCAAGTCCTCTTTTGCCAGGGTATCAAATTTGTAGAATTTTACAAACGTGTTTTCCCCCGACCACGTAGCTGCTCGGCAGAATTGTAATGCCGAGACCCCTCGGGCAGCCGCCCAAGATGAGCCCACCTTCCTTGTGGAATGGGCCTTAACAGATTTAGGCTGTGGCAGGCCTGCCACAGAATGAGCAAGTTGAATTGTGTTACAAATCCAACGAGCAATCGTCTGCTTAGAAGCAGGGGCACCCAACTTGTTGGGTGCATATAGTATCAACAGCGAGTCAGATTTTCTGACTTCAGCCGTCCTTGAAATGTATATTTTTAAGGCTCTGACAACGTCCAACAACTTGGAGTCCTCCAAGTCGCCAGTGGCCGCAGGCACCACAATAGGTTGGTTCAGGTGAAACGCTGATACCACCTTAGGGAGAAAATGCGGACGAGTCCTCAGTTCTGCCCTATCCGAATGGAAGATTAGATAAGGGCTTTTATAAGATAAAGCCGCCAATTCAGATACTCTCCTGGCGGAAGCCAGGGCCAGTAACATAGTCACTTTCCATGTGAGATATTTAAAATCCACCTTTTTCAATGGTTCAAACCAATGGGATTTGAGGAAATCTAAAACTACATTTAGATCCCACGGTGCCACCGGAGGCACCACAGGAGGCTGTATATGCAGTACTCCTTTAACAAAAGTCTGTACCTCAGGAACTGAGGCCAATTCTTTTTGGAAGAATATTGACAGGGCCGAAATTTGAACCTTAATAGATCTCAATTTGAGACCCATAGACAATCCTGATTGTAGGAAATGTAGGAAACGACCCAGTTGAAATTCCTCCGTCGGAACACTCCGATCCTCGCACCACGCGACATATTTTCGCCAAATGCGGTGATAATGTTTCGCGGTGACTTCCTTCCTTGCCTTAATCAAGGTAGGAATGACTTCTTCTGGAATGCCTTTCCCTTTTAGGATCTGGCGTTCAACCGCCATGCCGTCAAACGCAGCCGCGGTAAGTCTTGAAAGAGACAGGGACCCTGTTGTAGCAGGTCCCTTCTCAGAAGTAGAGGGCACGGGTCGTCCGTGACCAACTCTTGAAGTTCCGGGTACCAAGTCCTTCTTGGCCAATCCGGAGCCACTAGTATTGTTCTTACTCCTCCTCACCGTATAATCTTCAATACCTTTGGTATGAGAGGCAGAGGAGGAAACACATATACTGATTTGTACACCCAAGGTGTTACCAGTGCGTCCACAGCTATTGCCTGTGGATCTCTTGACCTGGCGCAATACTTGTCCAGTTTCTTGTTGAGGCGAGACGCCATCATGTCTACCATTGGTCTTTCCCAACAGTTTATTAGCATGTGGAAGACTTCTGGATGAAGACCCCCCTCTCCCGGGTGAATATCGTGTCTGCTGAGGAAGTCTGCTTCCCAGTTGTCCACGCCCGGGAAGAACACTGCTGACAGTGCTATTACGTGATTCTCCGCCCAGCGAAGAATCTTGGCAGCTTCTGCCATTGCACTCCTGCTTCTTGTGCCGCCCTGTCTGTTTACATGGGCGACCGCCGTGATGTTGTCCGACTGAATCAACACCGGTTTTCCTTGCAGGAGTGGTTCCGCCTGGCTTAGAGCATTTTAGATTGCTCTTAGTACCAGAATGTTTATGTGAAGAGACTTTTCCAGGTTCGTCCATACCCCCTGGAAGTTTCTTCCTTGTGTGACTGCTCCCCAACCTCTCAGGCTGGCGTCCGTGGTCACCAGGATCAAATCCTGTATGCCGAATCTGCGGCCCTCCAATAGATGAGCCTTTTGCAACCACCACAGAAGATATACCCTTGTCCTTGGCGACAGGGTTATTCGCAGGTGCATCTGAGGATGCGACCCTGACCATTTGTCCAACAGATCCCTTTGGAAAATTCTTGCATGGAATCTGCCGAATGGAATTGCTTCGTAAAAAGCCACCATTTTTCCCAGGACTCTTGTGCATTGATGTACAGACACCTTTCCTGGTTTTAGGAGGTTCCTGACAGGTCGGATAACTCCTTGGCTTTTTCCTCGGGAAGAAAAACCTTTTTCTGAACCGTGTCCAGAATCATCCCTAGGAACAGCAGACGTATCGTCGGAAAACAGCTGCGATTCTTGGAATATTTAGAATCCAGTCGTGCCGTCGAAGAACTACTTTAGATAGTGCTCTTCCGACCTCCAACTGTTCTCTGGAACTTGCCCTTTTTAGGTCGTGCAAGTAAGGGATAATTTAGATGCCTTTTTTCTTTGAAGAAACATCTTTTCGGCCATTACCTTGGTAAAAAGGCCCGGGGTGCCGTGGATAATTCAAACGGCATCGTCTGAAACTGATATTGACAGTTCTGTACCACGAACCAGAGGTACCCTTGATGAGAAGGACAAAATTTGGACATGGAGGTAATCCTTGATGTCCAGGGACACCATATAGTCCCCTTTTTTCCGGTTCGCTATCACTGCTCTGAGTGACTTTATCTCGATTTGAACCTTTTATGTAAGTGTTCAAAACATTTTAGATTTAGACTATGTGTCACCAAGCCGTCTGGCTTCAGTACCACAATATAGTGTGGAAAAATAAATAAGAATTTACTTACCGATAATTCTATTTCTCGGAGTCCGTAGTGGATGCTGGGGTTCCTGAAAGGACCATGGGGAATAGCGGCTCCGCAGGAGACAGGGCACAAAAAAGTAAAGCTTTTACCAGATCAGGTGGTGTGCACTGGCTCCTCCCCCTATGACCCTCCTCCAGACTCCAGTTAGGTACTGTGCCCGGACGAGCGTACACAATAAGGGAGGCAATTTGAATCCCGGGTAAGACTCATACCAGCCACACCAATCACACCGTACAACTTGTGATCTAAACCCAGTTAACAGTATGATAACAGAAAGAGCCTCTTAAAGATGGCTCCTTAACAATATAACCCGAATTTGTTAACAATAACTATGTACAGTATTGCAGATAATCCGCACTTGGGATGGGCGCCCAGCATCCACTACGGACTCCGAGAAATAGAATTATCGGTAAGTAAATTCTTATTTTCTCTATCGTCCTAAGTGGATGCTGGGGTTCCTGAAAGGACCATGGGGATTATACCAAAGCTCCCAAACGGGCGGGAGAGTGCGGATGACTCTGCAGCACCGAATGAGAGAATTCCAAGTCCTCTTTTGCCAGGGTATCAAATTTGTAGAATTTTACAAACGTGTTTTCCCCCGACCACGTAGCTGCTCGACAGAATTGTAATGCCGAGACCCCTCGGGCAGCCGCCCAAGATGAGCCCACCTTCCTTGTGGAATGGGCCTTAACAGATTTAGGCTGTGGCAGGCCTGCCACAGAATGAGCAAGTTGAATTGTGTTACAAATCCAACGAGCAATCGTCTGCTTAGAAGCAGGGGCACCCAACTTGTTGGGTGCATATAGTATCAACAGCGAGTCAGATTTTCTGACTTCAGCCGTCCTTGAAATGTATATTTTTAAGGCTCTGACAACGTCCAACAACTTGGAGTCCTCCAAGTCGCCAGTGGCCGCAGGCACCACAATAGGTTGGTTCAGGTGAAACGCTGATACCACCTTAGGGAGAAAATGCGGACGAGTCCTCAGTTCTGCCCTATCCGAATGGAAGATTAGATAAGGGCTTTTATAAGATAAAGCCGCCAATTCAGATACTCTCCTGGCGGAAGCCAGGGCCAGTAACATAGTCACTTTCCATGTGAGATATTTAAAATCCACCTTTTTCAATGGTTCAAACCAATGGGATTTGAGGAAATCTAAAACTACATTTAGATCCCACGGTGCCACCGGAGGCACCACAGGAGGCTGTATATGCAGTACTCCTTTAACAAAAGTCTGTACCTCAGGAACTGAGGCCAATTCTTTTTGGAAGAATATTGACAGGGCCGAAATTTGAACCTTAATAGATCTCAATTTGAGACCCATAGACAATCCTGATTGTAGGAAATGTAGGAAACGACCCAGTTGAAATTCCTCCGTCGGAACACTCCGATCCTCGCACCACGCGACATATTTTCGCCAAATGCGGTGATAATGTTTCGCGGTGACTTCCTTCCTTGCCTTAATCAAGGTAGGAATGACTTCTTCTGGAATGCCTTTCCCTTTTAGGATCTGGCGTTCAACCGCCATGCCGTCAAACGCAGCCGCGGTAAGTCTTGAAAGAGACAGGGACCCTGTTGTAGCAGGTCCCTTCTCAGAAGTAGAGGGCACGGGTCGTCCGTGACCAACTCTTGAAGTTCCGGGTACCAAGTCCTTCTTGGCCAATCCGGAGCCACTAGTATTGTTCTTACTCCTCCTCACCGTATAATCTTCAATACCTTTGGTATGAGAGGCAGAGGAGGAAACACATATACTGATTTGTACACCCAAGGTGTTACCAGTGCGTCCACAGCTATTGCCTGTGGATCTCTTGACCTGGCGCAATACTTGTCCAGTTTCTTGTTGAGGCGAGACGCCATCATGTCTACCATTGGTCTTTCCCAACAGTTTATTAGCATGTGGAAGACTTCTGGATGAAGACCCCCCTCTCCCGGGTGAATATCGTGTCTGCTGAGGAAGTCTGCTTCCCAGTTGTCCACGCCCGGGAAGAACACTGCTGACAGTGCTATTACGTGATTCTCCGCCCAGCGAAGAATCTTGGCAGCTTCTGCCATTGCACTCCTGCTTCTTGTGCCGCCCTGTCTGTTTACATGGGCGACCGCCGTGATGTTGTCCGACTGAATCAACACCGGTTTTCCTTGCAGGAGTGGTTCCGCCTGGCTTAGAGCATTTTAGATTGCTCTTAGTACCAGAATGTTTATGTGAAGAGACTTTTCCAGGTTCGTCCATACCCCCTGGAAGTTTCTTCCTTGTGTGACTGCTCCCCAACCCCTCAGGCTGGCGTCCGTGGTCACCAGGATCAAATCCTGTATGCCGAATCTGCGGCCCTCCAATAGATGAGCCTTTTGCAACCACCACAGAAGATATACCCTTGTCCTTGGCGACAGGGTTATTCGCAGGTGCATCTGAGGATGCGACCCTGACCATTTGTCCAACAGATCCCTTTGGAAAATTCTTGCATGGAATCTGCCGAATGGAATTGCTTCGTAAAAAGCCACCATTTTTCCCAGGACTCTTGTGCATTGATGTACAGACACCTTTCCTGGTTTTAGGAGGTTCCTGACAGGTCGGATAACTCCTTGGCTTTTTCCTCGGGAAGAAAAACCTTTTTCTGAACCGTGTCCAGAATCATCCCTAGGAACAGCAGACGTATCGTCGGAAAACAGCTGCGATTCTTGGAATATTTAGAATCCAGTCGTGCCGTCGAAGAACTACTTTAGATAGTGCTCTTCCGACCTCCAACTGTTCTCTGGAACTTGCCCTTTTTAGGTCGTGCAAGTAAGGGATAATTTAGATGCCTTTTTTCTTTGAAGAAACATCTTTTCGGCCATTACCTTGGTAAAAAGGCCCGGGGTGCCGTGGATAATTCAAACGGCATCGTCTGAAACTGATATTGACAGTTCTGTACCACGAACCAGAGGTACCCTTGATGAGAAGGACAAAATTTGGACATGGAGGTAATCCTTGATGTCCAGGGACACCATATAGTCCCCTTTTTTCCGGTTCGCTATCACTGCTCTGAGTGACTTTATCTCGATTTGAACCTTTTATGTAAGTGTTCAAAACATTTTAGATTTAGACTATGTGTCACCAAGCCGTCTGGCTTCAGTACCACAATATAGTGTGGAAAAATAATACCCTTTTCCTTGTCGTAGGAGGGGTACTTTGATTATCACCTGCTGGATATACAGCTTGTGAATTGTTTCCAATGCTGCCTCCCTGTCGGAGGGAGCCGTTGGTAAAGCAGACTTCAGGAACCTGCGAGGAGAAGATGTCTCGACTCCCCAATCTTTACCCCTGGGATAATACTCGTACGATCTAGGGGTCAACTTGCGAGTGATCCCACTGCGCCCTGAGACTCTTGAGACTACCCCCCCACCTTGAGTCCGCTTGCACGGCCCCAGCGTCATGCTGAGGACTTGGCAGACACGGTGGAGGGCTTCTTTTCCTGGGAAAGGGCTGCCTGCTGCAGTCTACTTCCCTTACCTCTATGTCTGGGCAGATATGACTGGCCTTTTGCCTGCATGCCCTCATGGGAAAGGAAAGATTGAGGCTGAAAAGACGGTGTCTTTTTTAGCTGAGATGTAACTTGGGGTAAAAAAGGTTGGATTTCCCAGCTGTTGCTGTGGTCCCCAGGTCCGATGGACCGACCCCCAAATAACTCCTTCCCTTTATACAGCAATACTTCCATCTGCCGTATGGGATCTGTATCACCTGACCACTGTCGTGTCCCTGACATCTTCTGGGAGATATGGACAACGCACTTATCTTGATGCCAGAGAGCAAATATCCCTCTGTGCATCTCACATACATATATATAGAATGCATCCTATTAAATGCTCTACATGAATAAAATATTTTCAGTCAGGGAATCCGACCAAGCCAACCCAGCACTGCATCTCCAGGCTGATGGCGATCGCTGGTCGCAGTATAACCACCGTATGTGTGTATATACTTTTTAGGATATTTTTCCAGCTTCCTATCAGCTGGCTCCTTGAGGGCGGCCGTATCTGGAGACGGTAACGCCACTTGATAAGCGTGTGAGCGCCTTATCACCCTAAGGGGTGTTTCCCAACGTACCCTAATTTCTGGCGGGAAAGGGTATAACGCCAATATTTGCTATCGGGGTAACCCTACGCATCATCACACACTTCATTTTATTTTATCTGATTCAGGAAAAACTACAGGTAGTTTTTTCCACTCCCACATAATACCCTTTCTTGTGGTACTTGTAGTATCAGAAACACGTAACACCTCCTTCATTGCCCTTAACGTGTGGCCCTAATGAGAAATACGTTTGTTTATTCACCGTCGACACTGTATTCAGTGTCCGTGTCTGTGTCTGTGTCGACCGACTGAGGTAAATGGGCGTTTTTAAAACCCCTGACGGTGTTTCTGAGACGCCTGGACCGGTCCTAATAGATTGTCGGCCGTCTCATGTCGTCAACCGACCTTGCAGCGTGTTGACATTCTCACGTAATTCTCTAAATAAGCCATCCATTCCGGTGTCGACTCCCTAGAGAGTGACATCACCATTACAGGCAATTTCTCCGCCTCCTCACCAACATCGTCCTCATACATGTCGACACACACGTACCGACACACAGCACACACACCGGGAATGCTCTGACAGAGGACAGGACCCACTAGCCCTTTGGGGAGACAGAGGGAGAGTCTGCCAGCACACACCAAAAACGCTATAATTATATAGGGACAACCTTATATAAGTGTTTCTCCCTTATAGCATCTTTTATATATATACAATATCGCCAAAATCAGTGCCCCCCCTCTCTGTTTTAACCCTGTTTCTGTAGTGCAGTGCAGGGGAGAGCCTGGGAGCCTTCTCTCCAGCTTTTCTGTGAGAGAAAATGGCGCTGTGTGCTGAGGAGATAGGCCCCGCCCCTTTTACGGCGGGCTCGTCTCCCGCTATTTTTGAAGTTAGGCAGGGGTTAAATATCTCCATATAGCCTCTGTGGGCTATATGTGAGGTATTTTTTTTTGCCTCTAATAAGGTTTTTATTTGCCTCTCAGAGCGCCCCCCCCAGCGCTCTGCACCCTCAGTGACTGTTGTGTGAAGTGTGCTGAGAGGAAAATGGCGCACAGCTGCAGTGCTGTGCGCTACCTTTATGAAGACTCAGGAGTCTTCAGCCGCCGATTTTGGACCTCTTCTCTCTTCAGCGTCTGCAAGGGGGCCGGCGGCGCGGCTCCGGTGACCATCCAGGCTGTACCTGTGATCGTCCCTCTGGAGCTAGTGTCCAGTAGCCAAGCAGCAAATCCACTCTGCACGCAGGTGAGTTCACTACTTCTCCCCTAAGTCCCTCGTTGCAGTGATCCTGTTGCCAGCAGGACTCACTGTAAAGTAAAAAACCTAAGCTAAACTTTCTCTAAGCAGCTCTTTAGGAGAGCCACCTAGATTGCACCCTTCTCGTTCGGGCACAAAATCTAACTGGAGTCTGGAGGAGGGTCATAGGGGGAGGAGCCAGTGCACACCACCTGATCTGGTAAAAGCTTTACTTTTTTGTGCCCTGTCTCCTGCGGAGCCGCTATTCCCCATGGTCCTTTCAGGAACCCCAGCATCCACTTAGGACGATAGAGAAATACCCTTTTCCTTGTCGTAGGAGGGGTACTTTGATTATCACCTGCTGGATATACAGCTTGTGAATTGTTTCCAATGCTGCCTCCCTGTCGGAGGGAGCCGTTGGTAAAGCAGACTTCAGGAACCTGCGAGGAGAAGATGTCTCGACTCTCCAATCTTTACCCCTGGGATAATACTCGTACGATCTAGGGGTCAACTTGCGAGTGATCCCACTGCGCCCTGAGACTCTTGAGACTACCCCCCCACCTTGAGTCCGCTTGCACGGCCCCAGCGTCATGCTGAGGACTTGGCAGACGCGGTGGAGGGCTTCTTTTCCTGGGAAAGGGCTGCCTGCTGCAGTCTACTTCCCTTACCTCTATGTCTGGGCAGATATGACTGGCCTTTTGCCTGCATGCCCTCATGGGAAAGGAAAGATTGAGGCTGAAAAGACGGTGTCTTTTTTAGCTGAGATGTAACTTGGGGTAAAAAAGGTTGGATTTCCCAGCTGTTGCTGTGGTCCCCAGGTCCGATGGACCGACCCCCAAATAACTCCTTCCCTTTATACAGCAATACTTCCATCTGCCGTATGGGATCTGTATCACCTGACCACTGTCGTGTCCCTGACATCTTCTGGGAGATATGGACAACGCACTTATCTTGATGCCAGAGAGCAAATATCCCTCTGTGCATCTCACATACATATATATAGAATGCATCCTATTAAATGCTCTACATGAATAAAATATTTTCAGTCAGGGAATCCGACCAAGCCAACCCAGCACTGCATCTCCAGGCTGATGGCGATCGCTGGTCGCAGTATAACCACCGTATGTGTGTATATACTTTTTAGGATATTTTTCCAGCTTCCTATCAGCTGGCTCCTTGAGGGCGGCCGTATCTGGAGACGGTAACGCCACTTGATAAGCGTGTGAGCGCCTTATCACCCTAAGGGGTGTTTCCCAACGTACCCTAATTTCTGGCGGGAAAGGGTATAACGCCAATATTTGCTATCGGGGTAACCCTACGCATCATCACACACTTCATTTTATTTTATCTGATTCAGGAAAAACTACAGGTAGTTTTTTCACTCCCACATAATACCCTTTCTTGTGGTACTTGTAGTATCAGAAACACGTAACACCTCCTTCATTGCCCTTAACGTGTGGCCCTAATGAGAAATACGTTTGTTTATTCACCGTCGACACTGTATTCAGTGTCCGTGTCTGTGTCTGTGTCGACCGACTGAGGTAAATGGGCGTTTTTAAAACCCCTGACGGTGTTTCTGAGACGCCTGGACCGGTCCTAATAGATTGTCGGCCGTCTCATGTCGTCAACCGACCTTGCAGCGTGTTGACATTCTCACGTAATTCTCTAAATAAGCCATCCATTCCGGTGTCGACTCCCTAGAGAGTGACATCACCATTACAGGCAATTTCTCCGCCTCCTCACCAACATCGTCCTCATACATGTCGACACACACGTACCGACACACAGCACACACACCGGGAATGCTCTGACAGAGGACAGGACCCACTAGCCCTTTGGGGAGACAGAGGGAGAGTCTGCCAGCACACACCAAAAACGCTATAATTATATAGGGACAACCTTATATAAGTGTTTCTCCCTTATAGCATCTTTTATATATATACAATATCGCCAAAATCAGTGCCCCCCCTCTCTGTTTTAACCCTGTTTCTGTAGTGCAGTGCAGGGGAGAGCCTGGGAGCCTTCTCTCCAGCTTTTCTGTGAGAGAAAATGGCGCTGTGTGCCGAGGAGATAGGCCCCGCCCCTTTTTCGGCGGGCTCGTCTCCCGCTATTTTTGAAGTTAGGCAGGGGTTAAATATCTCCATATAGCCTCTGTGGGCTATATGTGAGGTATTTTTTGCCTCTAATAAGGTTTTTATTTGCCTCTCAGAGCGCCCCCCCCAGCGCTCTGCACCCTCAGTGACTGTTGTGTGAAGTGTGCTGAGAGGAAAATGGCGCACAGCTGCAGTGCTGTGCGCTACCTTTATGAAGACTCAGGAGTCTTCAGCCGCCGATTTTGGACCTCTTCTCTCTTCAGCGTCTGCAAGGGGGCCGGCGGCGCGGCTCCGGTGACCATCCAGGCTGTACCTGTGATCGTCCCTCTGGAGCTAGTGTCCAGTAGCCAAGCAGCAAATCCACTCTGCACGCAGGTGAGTTCACTACTTCTCCCCTAAGTCCCTCGTTGCAGTGATCCTGTTGCCAGCAGGACTCACTGTAAAGTAAAAAACCTAAGCTAAACTTTCTCTAAGCAGCTCTTTAGGAGAGCCACCTAGATTGCACCCTTCTCGTTCGGGCACAAAATCTAACTGGAGTCTGGAGGAGGGTCATAGGGGGAGGAGCCAGTGCACACCACCTGATCTGGTAAAAGCTTTACTTTTTTGTGCCCTGTCTCCTGCGGAGCCGCTATTCCCCATGGTCCTTTCAGGAACCCCAGCATCCACTTAGGACGATAGAGAAAAGGTGTATAAGAAACATAAATGAATTGTGTGAATGTACACACACTTTGTTTAATGCACAAAGTTATAAAAAATATTGGCTAAAATGACCTTCAGGCTGTGTGTATAAGGTGTTTATGAAACAAATACATTCTGAGCTTAGACTTGGGTCCCATCACCATGATATCTCATTATGGTATGCAATTATTCCAAAATACGGAAAAATCCCATATCCAAAATACCTCTGGTCCCATGGATTTTGGATAAGGGATACTCAACCTGTATAGACAGTTATTTTACATATATTTATCAGCTCTCTAAAGTACATACTTTGGTCTATAGCAATACGAATCGTAACAGAGTTGAAGAAATTAGGACTCACGACAGGAAGGTTCATGGTGAAGCATTGTCCTTGTAATTATAACAGGCACTCAACTTTAACATTCACACATATAAGTCTGGACAAACAGGCGCATTAATTAGACAGACAGGTGAAAGTAAATATGCCAGCACTATAGTGCTAATGTTCGGTCTGCTGCAATCTGCTATGCTTCTCTGGCACAGCTAATATCATGTCCCTGGCACTAAGGAGACTCTGGCGAACGCGCTGGCCACTATTTGGCTTCAGTGCCCAGAGCACCAGGTGTACGAGTGTTTTAAACCTTTTCTGTCCTTCAGTGAGGAGTTCCTGCTGAATCTGTGAAACCCAGAAAACCCATAGTTCCAAACCTCCACTGCTACAGCATGCTGCTTAGGCCTTGCTTAGTCTCCCGTGGAGTGAGCTGATCCCACAGGAATGTGGGTAATTCATGTGACAGGCAACCCCTCTCACCACAGAATATACATCAATGTCAGTGACAGAGCACGGCTCTTACATTGAGAAGCTAAATTATTATTGATAAACATACTTTGATTTTTTTTTTCCTCGATAGACAGGAAAGAAAACGCTGCTGTGTTATATCAGTATAGCACATGTAGAAACTGCTTTAAAATAGATGATTAACACTCAATGGTGGCGGCACCTGGTCAGCATTCCAAAACAAACATATTAGGATGTACAGCTATGGGATTTTTATCTGGATTGCTTCGGATTTTACTTTTTACAGTGAAAGGGGTTGGGGGGGTTTTTGTAACTTGGAGCTCCATGCCACCAACAACATTTAAGAAGTTACTTCAGTTTTGCATGATGACCATAAAATCCACCACCTCTTAAGGCCCATATAGACGGGCCGATGTGGGAGAGATGTGTGCTGAGCGAACCGCTCAGCACACATCTCTCCCGCCGCTCAGCACAGCGCGATGTGTGCTGAGCGTGCGGGGAGAGACGGGGGGGGGGGGGGCACTCACTTCGCCCAGCACCAATCTAGCACCAGCGATAGCGATGCGCGGGGCTGTGCATCACTATCGCTGTAGGGGGTACACACGGAGCGATCATGCTGAAATTCTAAGCAATCTAGTCAGATTGCTTAGAATATCGCTCCGTGAGTACCCCCCTTAACACTATAAGCTCCTTAGAGAAAACACCTCCTGACCAATGTAGGCGTGTATGAGATAATGACGTTCTGCACTTTGTCTCAGCATTATTACCTTAAAACAAGAACTTTTCCCACCATTCCCCTGCTCAGGGGAGTGTGAGAAAATAAACAAAAGTAAATTTGCTCTGATAATTGTCAAATACTTTGTAATTTAATTGCAAAAATTATGGAGATGACTAAGTGGGAGATTCAATTGTTATCACCCACGGCTACCACTAGGGGGCACAAAACGGAGCACACAGACATATATCTTATTGCTGCCTCCTGAGGCAGTAAGAAGAAATGTACAACAAGTCCATGGATTAGGCGCCCAAACGACACTAACCAGGACTTTAGACGAGATTAGCCATCATTCACGGCTAAAACGCTTCTATTTGGGAGCATAATCGGAACAATTGAAATGCTCCAATAGGCTCCCATTACTGTGGGTATCTGAAAAAATATATATATTCATTTGCTCCCTTATCTGTGATTTCATTGTGTGCGGCCAAATTCCTGGCACGTCTTGCTAAACTGAATCCACCCCCTGGTGTCATAATCCACCTGTTTGTGCCCGCACACACTCACTCTAATAAAGACACCTGCCTTCCCTGACTAGCCTGGAGCTCAATATCATAACAGGAAGCCACACATCTAAGGCCCATATAGACGGGCCGATGCGGGAGGGATGTGTGCTGAGCGAACCGCTCAGCACACATCTCTCCCGCCGCTCATCACAGCGCGATCTGTGCTGAGCATGTGGGGGAGACGGGGGGGCCGCTCACTTCACCCAGCGGGTGAAGTGAGCGACCCGCTAGATTGGCCTGCATGCAGGCCAATCTAGCACCAGCGATAGCGATGCGCGGGGATGCGCATCGCTATCGCTATAGGGGGTACACACAGAGCGATAATGCTTAAATTCTAAGCAATCTAGTCAGATTGCTTAGAATATCGCTCCGTGAGTACCACCCTTAAAGACTACCATTAAAAACGCATGGGGATAAAAGTCTGGAAACAGGACGAAAACAGTGGTTAAGAAGGCCAACTTGTCTAAACAACCGTTTTGTAGAGTATGGGAGCAAATGGGCGATTGCCATTTATTCCTATACACTGCCAGATTTTTGTTTCAACCAGTCAACTAGCTGTAATGATAATCTTCAAATGTGTGGCAATGGTCAGATTGGGAGGTCGGGATCTGGTGTGTTGCACACGGTACCTCATTTCCGACTCCTCGATCCCCTTGAAGAAAACTGAAGACATCACACATTGGGGTCGATTCAATTCACTGACAGTTGAATAGCGCTGGGAGTTTGCTCCCGTCGCTGTTCAATACAGCGACGAGTGACCCTCAATTGTCAGGAATTCTTCTCTCAACCCCGGGGGATGAGAGAAGAAACCAGACAAAAGTGCTGACGCGCGGCCGGCGCGAGGCTGATTCTGTCGGGAATCAGCCTCGCGCCGGGGAGTTAATTCGGAGAATGCCCGTTCTCCCGACAAAACAACCTGCTTAGTCGACGAGAACGGGCCATAGCCGACTTAACTGGAGCTGAATTGTATAGCGTCGGGAGCTAACTCAAGGCGCTATTCAACTGTCGCTGAATAGAATTGACCCCATTGGGACAGATGTATTAATCCTGGAGAAGTGATAAAGCAGTGATAAGTGCAAGGAAATAACGCAGCAGCCAATCATTACGGATTTGAAAAAGGACAGTTAAGAGCTGATTGGCTGGTGCATTATCACCATGCACTTATCACTTCTCTTATCACTTCTCTTTCCCTTCTCCAGGCTTACTACATCTGCCCCATTGTGCTATAATAGCTCAGTGCGTATACTTGCACACCAATCCAATAACCGATCTATCAGGTCAGAGCATAAATCGAATGTGCAGAATGTATATTAGCGTGTACCCAGCTAAAATAAGATTTTAAACCTACCGGTAAATCTTTTTCTCCTAGTCCGTAGAGGATGCTGGGGACTCCGTAAGGACCATGGGGACAGACGGGATCTGCAGGAGACATGGGCACTAAAAAGAACTTTAGATATGCCCCTCCTCCAGACCTCAGTTAGAGAAACTGTGCCCAGAGCAGACGGACAGTACGAGGAAAGGATTTTTGTTAATCTAAGGGCAAGATTCATACCAACCCACACCATCCACACCGTATAACTTGGAATATATACGAACCCATTAACAGTATGCAACAAAACAGCATCAGCCCGAGACTGATCAAAACTGTAACATAACCCTTATGTAAGCAAAAACTATATACAAGCCTTGCAGATGTATTCCGCACTGGGACTGGCGCCTAGCATCCTCTACGGACTAGGAGAAAAAGATTTACCAGTAGGTTTAAAATCTTATTTTCTCTTATGTCCTAGAGGATGCTGGGGACTCCGTAAGGACCATGGGGATTATACCAAAGCTCCCAAACGGGCGGGAGAATGCGGATGACTCTGCAGCACCGATTGAGCAAACATGAGGTCCTCCTCAGCCAGGGTATCAAACCTGTAGAACTTTGCAAAGGTGTTTGAACCCGACCAAGTAGCAGCTCGGCACAGCTGTAAAGCCGAGACCCCTCGGACAGCCGCCCAAGAAGAGCCCACCTTCCTAGTGGAATGGGCCTTTACCGATTTTGGTAACGGCAATCCAGTCGTAGAATGAGCCTGCTGAATCGTGTTACAGATCCAGCGAGCAATAGTCTGCTTCGAAGCAGGAGCGCCAACCTTGTCAGCTGCATACAGGACAAACAGTGCCTCTGTTTTTCTAAACCGAGCCGTTCTGGCCACATAAATTTTCAATGCCCTGACCACATCAAGGGACTCGGAATCCTCCAAGTCTCGCATATACACAGGCACCACAATAGGTTGGTTCATATGAAAAGATGAAACCACCGTGGGCAAGAATGAGGACGAGTCCGCAATTACGCTCTATCTACATGGAAAACCAGATAGGGGCTTATGTGAGATAAATCCGCCAACTCCGACACTCGCCTAGCCGATGCCAAGGCTAACAACATGACCACTTTCCAAGTGAGATACTTTAATTCCACCATTTTAAGTGGTTCAAACCAGTGAGACTTAAGGAACCGCAACACCACGTTAAGGTCCCAGGGTGCCAATGGAGGTACAAAAGGAGGCTGGATATGCAGCACTTCTTTGACAAAAGTCTGTACTTCTGGGAGAGAAGCCAATTCCTTCTGAAAGAAAATGGATAAGGCCGAAATCTGAACCTTAATGGAGCCTAATTTTAGGCCCAAATTCACTCCAGTCTGTAGGAAGTGAAGGAAACGGTCCAGATGGAATTCTTCCGGAGGAGCATTCCTGGACTCTCACCAAGAAACATACTTCCGCCATATACGGTGATAATGTTTAGCGGTCACGTCCTTCCTAGCCTTTATCAGAGTAGGAATGACCTCATCCGGAATGCCCTTTTCCGCTAGGATCCGGCGTTCAACCGCCATGCCGTCAAATGCAGCCGCGGTAAGTCTTGGAACAGACAGGGCCCCTGTTGTAACAGGTCCTTTCTTAGAGGAAGAGGCCACGGATCTTCTGTGAGTATTTCCTGCAGATCCGGATACCAGGCCCTTCGCGGCCAATCTGGAACAATGAGAATTGTCTGTACTCCTCTTCTTCTTATGATTTTTAATACCTTGGGGAAGAGAGGAAGAGGAGGAAACACATAGACCGACTGGAACACCCACGTGTTCTTGACCTGGCGCAATACCTCTGTAGTTTCTTGTTGAGGCGTGACGCCATCATGTCTATTTGAGGCAGTCCCCATTGACTTGCAATCTCTGCGAAGACTTCCTGATGAAGTCCCCTCTCCTGGATGTAGATCGTGTCTGCTGAGGAAGTCTGCTTCCCAGTTGTCCACTCCCGGAATGAACACTGCTGTCAGAGTGCTTACATGATTTTCCGCCCAGCGAAGAATCCTGGTGGCTTCCGCCATTGCCACTCTGCTCTTTGTTCCGCCTTGGCGGTTTACATGAGCCACTGCGGTGATGTTGTCTGACTGAATCAGAACCGGTAGGTCGCGAAGCAAATTCTCCGCTTGACGAAGGGCGTTGTATATGGCCCTCAATTCCAGGACGTTGATGTGAAGACAGGCCTCCTGGTTTGACCAGAGACCTTGGAAGTTTCTTTCCTGTGTGACTGCTCCCCAACCTCGGAGGCTCGCGTCCGTGGTTACCAGAATCCAGTCCTGAATGCCAAACCTGCGACCCTCTAGAAGGTGAGCACTCTGTAACCACCCCAGAAGAGATACCCTGGCCCTGGGGGACAGGGTGATCATCTGATGAATCTGTAGATGTGACCCGGACCACTTGTCCAGAAGGTCCCATTGGAAAGTCCTCGCATGGAACCTGCCGAAGGGAATGGCCTCGTAAGACGACACCATCTTCCCCAGAACTCGAATGCAGTGATGCACCGACACCGTTTTTGGCTTCAGTAGGTCCCTGACCAGAGTCATGAGTTCTTGGGCCTTTTCTATCGGAAGATAAACCCTTTTCTGGTCCATATCCAGAATCATGCCTAAGAAAGGCAAACGAGTCGTTGGCACCAACTGTGACTTCGGGATATTGAGAATCCAGCCGTGCTGTTGCAACACCTTCAGTGAAAGTGATACGCTGTTCAGCAACTGTTCTCGTGATCTCGTTTTTATTAGGAGATCGTCCAAGTACGGGATAATTGTGACACCCTGCTTGCGCAGGAGCACCATCATTTCCGCCATTACCTTGGTGAAAATCCTCGGGGCCGTGGAAAGCCCAAACGGCAACGTCTGAAATTGGTAATGACAAAACTGTACCGCAAATCTCTGGAACGCCTGATGAGGTGGGTATATGGGAACATGAAGGTATGCATCCTTTATGTCCAGGGACACCATATAATCCCCCCCTTCCAGGCTGGCTATGACCGCTCTGAGCGATTCCATCTTGAACTTGAACCTTTTTAAATATAGGTTTAAGGATTTCAAATTTAAAATGGGTCTGACCGAACCGTCCGGTTTCGGGACTACAAACAGGGTTAATACCCCATCCCTTGTTGAAGCAGGGGAACTTTGACCACCACTTGTTGAAGACACAATTTTTGAATTGCATTTAAAACTATCTCCCTCTCTGGGGGAGAAGCTGGTCGGGCCGATTTGAAAAACCGGCGAGGAAGCACCTCTTCGAATTCCAGCTTGTAACCCTAGGAAACAATATCTATTGTCCAGGGATCCACCTGTGAGTGAACCCAGATGTGGCTGTAAAGTCGAAGACGTGCCCCCACTGGGGCGGACTCCCGCAGCGGAGCCCCAGCGTCATGCGGTGGATTTTGTAGAGGCCGGGGAGGACTTCTGCTCCTGGGAACTAGTTGTGGTTGGCAGCTTTTTCCCCCTGCCCTTACCTCTGGCAAGAAAGGACGATCCCCGTACTCTCTTGTTTTTATGCGACCGAAAGGACTGCATCTGATAATGTGGCGCTTTCTTAGGCTGTGAGGAAACATAAGGCAAAAAAGTTGATTTACTTGCCGTGGCTGTGGAAACTAGGTCCGAGAGACCTTCCCCAAACAATTCCTCACCCTGGTAAGGTAAAACCTCCATATGCCTCTTCGAGTCGGCATCATCCGTCCATTGTCGGGTCCATAGGACTCGTGTAGCAGAAATCGACATAGCATTGACTCTAGAACCCAGTAGGCCAATGTCTCTTTGAGCATCTGTCATATATAAGACAGCATCTTTAATATGACCCAGGGTCAATAAAATGGTGTCCTTATCCAGGGTATCAATATCCGCCGATAAGGTCTCTGTCCATGCTGCTACAGTGCTACAAACCCAAGCCGACGCTATCGCCGGTCTGAGTAAGGTACCAGAATGTGTGTAAATGGACTTCAAGGTAATCTCCTGCTTGCGATCAGCAGGATCCCTGAGGGTTGCCGTATCTTGAGATGGCAGCGCTACCTTTTTGGATAAGCGTGTCAAAGCTTTGTCCACCCTTGGGGAGTATTCCCACCGTATCCTCTCCTTAATCGGGAAAGGATACGCCATAAGAATCCTCTTGGGAATCTGCAGTTTCTTGTCTGGAGATTCCTAAGCCTTTTCACATAACTTGTTTAGCTCGTGAGATGGGGGAAAGGTTACCTCAGGTTTCTTTTCCTTATACATGCGCACCCTCGTGTCAGGGACAGAGGGTTAATCTGTGATATGCAACACATCCTTTATTGCAATAATCATATAATGAATACTTTTAGCCAATTTTGGCTGTAACTTTGCATCATCGTAGTCGACACTGGAGTCAGAATCCGTGTCGGTATCAGTGTCTACTATTTGGGATAGTGGGCGCTTTTGAGACCCAGACGGTCCCTGCGACATAGTGGCAGGCAGGTCTCGACTCCCTGTACACTGCCTGGACTCAGCTTTGTCCAACCTTTTGTGCAATAAATTCACATTAGCACTTAAAACATTCCACATATCCAACCAGCCAGGTGTCGGTGTTGCCGAAGGAGACACCACACTCATTTGCTCCACCTCCTCCCTAGGAGAGCCTTCGACCTCAGACATGCCGACACACACGTACCGACACACCACACACTCAGGGATTCTCTAATCTGGAGACAGTTCCCCCACAAGGCCCCTAGGAGAGACAGAGAGAGAGTATGCCAGCACACACCCAGCGCCAATGACCCAGGAAAAGAAAACATTTATTTACCCAGATAGCGCTATTAATACAGTATATAAATATACACTGCTCAAAAAAAATAAAGGGAACACTAAAATAACACATCCTAGATCTGAATGAATGAAATATTCTTATTAAATACTTTGTTCTTTACATAGTTGAATGTGCGGACAACAAAATCGCACAAAAATTATCAATGGAAATCAAATTTAATAACCCATGGAGGTCTGGATTTGGAGTCACCCTCAAAATTAAAGTGGAAAAACACACTACAGGCTGATTCAACTTTGATGTAATGTCCTTAAAACAAGTCAAAATAAGGCTCAGTAGTGTGTGTGGCCTCCACGTGTCTGTATGACCTCCCTACAACCCACACAAGTGGCTCACGTAGTGCAGCTCATCCAGGATGGCACATCAATGCGAGCTGTGGCAAGAAGGTTTGCTGTGTCTGTCAGCGTAGTGTCCAGAGCATGGAGGCGCTACCAGTAGACAGGCCAGTACATCAGGAGACGTAGAGGAGGCCAACAACCCAGCAGCAGTACCGCTACCTCCGCCTTTATGCAAGGAGGAACAGGAGGAGCACTGCCAGAGCCCTGCAAAATGACCTCCAGCAAGCCACAAATGTGCATGTGTCTACTCAAACGATTAGAAACAGACTCCATGAGGGCCCTGGCGGGGGATCTCAATATACGGTGCAGAGTGTGTGTATGTGTGTGTGTATATATATATATATATATATATATATATATATATATATATATATATATATATATATATATATATATATATACAGTTTTGTTAGACCGGAGGTTTAAATTGCTGCCCAGGGCGCCCCCCCTGCACCCTTACAGTGCCTGCCATGTGTGTGTTGTGCGGGAGCAATGGCGTGCAGCGTTACCTCAGTGAAGATCCGAAGTCTTCTGCCGCCTCTGAAGTCTTCTTTCTTCTCATACTCACCCAGCTTCTATCTTCCGGCTCTGTGAGGAGGACGGCGGCGCGGCTCCGGGACGAACAGCTAGGAGAGACCTGCGTTCCGACTCCCTCTGGAGCTATGGGTGTCCAGTAGCCTAAGAAGCAAAGCCTAGCATTTAAGTAGGTCTGCTTCTCTCCCCTCAGTCCCTCGATGCAGGGAGCCCGTTGCCAGCAGGCTCCCTGAAAATAAAAAACCTAACAAAATTTCTTTCTTTCAGGAAACTCAGGAGAGCTCCCTGTAATGCACCCAGTCTCCTCTGGGCACAGTATCAAACTGAGGTCCGGAGGAGGGGCATAGAGGGAGGAGCCAGTGCACACCCATATCTAAAGTTCTTTTTAGTGCCCATGTCTCCTGTGGAGCCCGTCTATCCCCATGGTCCTTACGGAGTCCCCAGCATCCTCTAGGACGTAAGAGAAATGATATTTAGCTATGTAACATGCAAGCAGCTAACAGTAGCAAAACTAATGTGCTGCTATACTTGCCAATATATTAGCTGTTTTACAATTAGTAGATTTACTAATGAGCAAATCGACCTGTAAATCAGTAAAAAACAAAGAATGTTTATCAAAATTTCTGCAAATCTCCCTTTAGCAGACGCCCTCCTAAAACTAGTTGCAGCGAGAATGTTATTGCATGAAGTTTCCTCAGAGAGCCGAGTGTCTACTGCGGCTTCCCAAAATAAGACGTTGAATAAAATTCTGCTGAGTAATGGAGTATAATTATGCACGCTACATTTCAGGCTAAGCCTTTTTTCTGAAGACGTGTGAGGCCACGCTCCAGAGCTTCAGAAGATGTTGTATCATTGTAAGAACATCACTTCTGTCCAGTATAGGACTTCCTTTCTAAGGAAAATGACCTCATGGCACAAAAACAAACCTAACCTGGCAGTTTACGGATATATACAGGGAGAGAGAAAACGTTCCCTTTTATTTATCTGAGAAGCCAAATTGCTTTGTTTAGTGAGCATGAGATACACAGTGTAGCACAGTTACTACCTACTCTAAATAAATAAATTATATATATTATATACATACATATACACATACACACATTTTCTTTATTACCGATGTACTGTAGATGCATGACTTCTCATAAGGAATGTTGTGGACTTTAATGTTTAAAAAGCAGCATTTGTGTAGTTTAGTGCACTATTCCAAACACTGCTTTTACTGCGATTTGTCTGCATATTTTAATAGTAGTATATTGGACCCAACGAGTATCTTTATCTATCTCCGACCCACCACCCCCATCCTTACCCTGGCCGTACTTACCTGTGGTCACTTTTCAACATCTCCGGCAGTGTGTGGTGCGCTCCTTGGCTCCCACTGCGCATGTCAGAGACAGAACAGACCATACTATTATTATTATACAGCTAGACCAGAGGTTCCCAAACTTTCTGGAATCACGGTGCCCTAGAGCATATTTTTTCAGGGCGCTCCTAGGCCAAAAGTTTTATTTATTAATTTAATACAAATGATATTAAGTAAATTGTGCTCGTCATCCTTAGGTTTTGGTATGTGGAGGTGGACATCCGACTGTCCACATGTTTCATGATTTGCAGCCACCAGAACTGGTTTTGACCATAAATAATCTGATTTGGTCATGGACCACCAACCCGAAGCACCCCTGCAAGAGCCTTGCTGTACCCCAGGGTGCCTAGGAACACAGTTTGGGAACCACTGAGATAATAAGAATTTACTCACCGGTAATTCTGTTTCTCGTAGTCCGTAGTGGATGCTGGGAACTCCGTAAGGACCATGGGGAATAGCGGGCTCCGAAGGAGGCTGGGCACTCTAGAAAGATCTTAGACTACCTGGTGTGCACTGGCTCCTCCCACTATGACCCTCCTCCAAGCCTCAGTTAGGTACTGTGCCCGGACGAGCGTACACAATAAGGAAGGATTTTGAATCCCGGTTAAGACTCATACCAGCCACACCAATCACACCGTACAACTCGTGATATGAAACACAGTTAACAGTATGAAACAATAGAGCCTCTCAACAGATGGCTCAACAATAACCCGATTTAGTTAACAATAACTATGTACAAGTATTGCAGATAGACCGCACTTGGGATGGGCGCCCAGCATCCACTACGGACTACGAGAAACAGAATTACCGGTGAGTAAATTCTTATTTTCTCTAACGTCCTAGTGGATGCTGGGAACTCCGTAAGGACCATGGGGATTATACCAAAGCTCCCAAACGGGCGGGAGAGTGCGGATGACTCTGCAGCACCGAATGAGAGAACTCCAGGTCCTCCTCAGCCAGGGTATCAAATTTATAGAATTTTGCAAACGTGTTTGCCCCTGACCAAGTAGCTGCTCGGCAAAGTTGTAAAGCCGAGATCCCTCGGGCAGCCGCCCAAGATGAGCCCACCTTCCTTGTGGAATGGGCATTGACAGATTTAGGCTGTGGCAGGCCTGCCACAGTATGTGCAAGCTGAATTGTACTACAAATCCAACGAGCAATAGTCTGCTTAGAAGCAGGAGCACCCAGCTTGTTGGGTGCATATAGGATAAACAGCGAGTCAGATTTTCTGACTCCAGCCGTCCTGGAAACATATATTTTCAGGGCCCTGACAACGTCTAGCAACTTGGAGTCCTCCAAATCCTTAGTAGCCGCAGGCACCACAATAGGCTGGTTCAGGTGAAACGCTGACACCACCTTAGGGAGAAACTGGGGACGAGTCCTCAATTCTGCCCTATCCATATGAAAAATCAGATAAGGGCTTTTACATGATAAAGCCGCCAATTCTGACACTCGCCTGGCTGATGCCAGGGCCAATAACATGACCACTTTCCACGTGAGATATTTCAGATCCACGGTTTTTAGTGGCTCAAACCAATGTGATTTCAAGAAATTCAACATCACGTTGAGATCCCACGGTGCCACAGGAGGCACAAATGGGGGCTGAATATGCAGCACTCCTTTCACAAATGTCTGAACTTCAGGTACTGAAGCTAGTTCCTTTTGAAAGAAAATCGACAGAGCCGAGATCTGTACTTTAATGGAGCCTAGTTTTAGGCCCATATTCACTCCTGCTTGCAGGAAATGCAGAAATCGACCCAGTTGAAATTCCTCTGTTGGGGCCTTTTTGGCCTCGCACCATGCAACATATTTCCGCCATATGCGGTGATAATGTTTTGCCGTAACATCTTTCCTGGCTTTAATAAGCGTAGGAATGACTTCCTCCGGAATGCCCTTTTCCTTCAGGATCCGGCGTTCAACCGCCATGCCGTCAAACGCAGCCGCGGTAAGTCTTGGAACAGACAGGGGCCCTGCTGTAGCAGGTCCTGTCTGAGCGGCAGGGACCAAGGGTCCTCTGAGATCATCTCTTGAAGTTCCGGGTACCACGCTCTTCTTGGCCAATCCGGAACCACGAGAATTGTGTTTACTCCTCGCTTTCTTATTATTCTCAGTACCTTTGGTATGAGAGGTAGAGGAGGGAACACATACACTGACCGGTACACCCACGGTGTCACTAGGGTGTCCACCGCTATCGCCTGAGGGTCTCTTGACCTGGCGCAATACTTCTCTAGTTTTTTGTTTATGCGGGACGCCATCATGTCCACCTGACATGATTTACAATCATTTGGAAGACTTCTGGATGAAGTCCCCACTCTCCCGGGTGGAGGTCGTGCCTGCTGAGAAAGTCTGCTTCCCAGTTGTCCACTCCCGGGATGAACACTGCTGACAGTGCTAGTACATGATTCTCCGCCCATCGGAGAATTTTTGTGGCTTCTGCCATCGCCGTCCTGCTTCTTGTGCCGCCCTGTCGATTCACATGGGCGACTGCCGTGATGTTGTCTGACTGGATCAGCACCGGCTGGTGTAGGAGCAGGGATTTTGCTTGACTTAGGGCATTGTAAATGGCCCTTAGTTCCAGAATATTTATGTGAAAGGCAGTCTCCTGACTTGACCATAGTCCCTGGAAATTTCTTCCCTTTGTGACTGCCCCCCAGCCTCGTAGGCTGGCATCCGTGGTCACCAGGACCCAGTCCTGTATGCCGAATCTGCGGCCCTCCAGAAGATGAGCACTGTTCAGCCACCACAGAAGAGACACCCTGGTTCGTGGAGACAGGGTTATTAAACGATGCATCTGAAGATGCGATCCGGACCACTTGTCCAACAGGTTCCACTGAAAGATTCTGGCATGGAACCTGCCGAATGGAATTGCTTCGTAGGAAGCTACCATCTTTCCCAGGACTCGCGTGCAGTGATGCACCGATACCTGTTTTGGTTTTAGGAGGTCTCTGACTAGAGAAGACAACTCCCTGGCTTTCTCCTCCGGGAGAAACACTTTTTTCTGGGCCGTGTCCAGAATCATTCCCAGGAACATTAGACGTGTCGTGGGGACCAGCTGTGACTTTGGGATATTCAGAATCCAACCGTGCTGGCTCAGCACTTCCTGAGATAGTGCTACTCCCACTAACAACTGTTCCTTGGATCGTGCCTTTATTAGGAGATCGTCCAAATATGGGATAATTAAAACTCCCTTTTTTCGAAGGAGTATCATCATTTCCGCCATAACCTTGGTAAATACCCTCGGTGCCGTGGAGAGTCCAAACGGCAGCGTCTGGAATTGGTAATGGCAATCCTGTACCACAAATCTGAGGTACTCCTGGTGAGAATTGTAAATGGGGACATGTAGGTAAGCATCCTTGATGTCCAGGGATACCATGTAATCCCCCTCGTCCAGGCTTGCAATAACCGCCCTGAGCGATTCCATCTTGAACTTGAATTTTTTTATGTATGTGTTCAAGGACTTCAAATTTAGAATGGGTCTCACCGAACCGTCCGGTTTCGGTACCACAAATAGTGTGGAATAGTAACCCCGGCCTTGTTGGAGTAGGGGTACCTTGATTATCACCTGCTGGGAATACAGCTTGTGAATTGCCGCTAGCACTGCCTCCCTGTCTGAGGGAGCAATCGGCAAGGCGGATTTTAGGAAACGGCGGGGTGGAATCGCCTCGAATTCCAGCCTGTATCCTTGAGATACTATTTGAAGGATCCAGGGATCCACCTGTGAGCGAACCCACTGATCGCTGAAATTCCTGAGGCGGGCCCCCACCGTACCCGGCTCCGCTAGTGAAGCCCCACCGTCATGCGGCGGACTTGGAAGAGGAAGCGGGGGAGGACTTTTGTTCCTGGGAACCTGCTGTTTGCTGCAGCCTTTTTCCCCTGCCTCTGCCTCTTGACAGAAAAGACCCTCCTTTTCCCCGCTTATTTTTCTGGGATCGAAAGGACTGAACCTGATAAAATGGCACCTTCTTAGGCTGCGAGGGAACATGGGGTAAAAATGCTGACTTCCCAGACGTTGCTGTGGAAACTAGGTCGGAGAGACCATCCCCAAATAATTCCTCCCCTTTATAAGGCAAAACTTCCATGTGCCTTTTGGAATCTGCATCTCCAGTCCACTGGCGAGTCCATAAACATCTCCTAGCAGAGATAGATAGTGCACTTACTTTAGATGCCAGCCGGCAGATTTCCCTCTGTGCATCTCTCATGTATAAGACTGAGTCTTTTATATGGTCAATTGTTAACAGGATCGTGTCTCTGTCTAGTGTGTCAATACTTTCTGACAGGCTATCTGACCATGCAGCGGCAGCACTGCACATCCAAGCTGACGCAATTGCTGGTCTGAGTATAATGCCTGAGTGTGTATATACAGACTTCAGGATCGCCTCCTGCTTTCTATCAGCAGGTTCCTTGAGGGCGGCCGTATCCTGGGACGGTAGTGCCACCTTTTTTGACAAACGTGTGAGCGCTTTATCCACCCTCGGGGGTGTTTCCCAACGTAACCTATCCTCTGGCGGGAAAGGGAACGCCATTAGTAATTTCTTAGGAATCACCAATTTCTTATCAGGGGAAGCCCACGCTTCTTCACACACTTCATTTAATTCATCTGACGGGGGAAAAACTACAGGTAGTTTTTTCTCCCCAAACATAATACCCTTTTTTGTGGTACCTGGATGTAAATCAGAAATATTTGACACCTCTTTCATTGCCTCAATCATGCAGCGAATGGCCTTAACGGGCATTAAATTTGACTCATCGTCGTCGACACTGGCGTCAGTATCCGTGTCGACATCTACTTGTGCCACCTGAGATAACGGGCGTTTTAGAGCCCCTGATGACTTTTGAGACCCTTGGACCGGCACGAGCTGAAGACTCGGCTGTCCCACAGTCGGCATGTCGTCAAATTTTTTATGTAAGGAGTCTATACGTGCACTCATTTCTTGCCATAATACCATCCACTCAGGTGTCTGCCCCGCAGGGGGTGACATCTCTGCTAAAGGCATCTGCTCTCCCTCCACATCATTATCTTCCTCAAACATGTCGACACAGCCGTACCGACACACTCCACACACACAGGGAATGCTCAAATAGAGGACAGGACCCACAAAAGCCCTTTGGGGGGACAGAGTAAGAGTATGCCAGCACACACCAGAGCGCTATATATATACAGGGACTAACTGAGTTATGTCCCTAATAGCTGCTTATACTGTATACAATGCCAATTTAGTGCCCCCCCTCTCTTTTTCCCTCTTACTGTATTGTAGAAATGCAGGGAAGAGCCAGGGAGCTTCCTTCCAGCCGAGCTGTGAGGGAAAAATGGTGCCAGTGTGCTGAGGAGATAGGCTCCGCCCCTTTTTCGCAGCCTATTCTCCCGCTTATTTTGGGATTCTGGCAGGGGTATTTACCTCATATATAGCCCCAGGGGCTATATATTGAGGTATTTTAGCCAGCCAAGGTGTTTTTATTGCTGCCTCAGAGCGCCCCCCCCCCAGCGCTCTGCACCCTCAGTGACCGGAGTGTGAAGTGTGTATGAGGAGCAATGGCGCACAGCTGCAGTGCTGTGCGCTACCTTGGTGAAGACAGGACGTCTTCATGCCGCCGATTTTCCGGACCATCTTCCTGCTTATGGCTCTGTAAGGGGGACGGCGGCGCGGCTCCGGGACCGAACATCAAGGCTGGGCCTGCGGTCGATCCCTCTGGAGCTAATGGTGTCCAGTAGCCTAAGAAGCCCAATCCGGCTGCAAGCAGGCGAGTTCGCTTCTTCTCCCCTTAGTCCCTCGCTGCAGTGAGCCTGTTGCCAGCAGGTCTCACTGAAAAAAACAAATTCTAAGACTATAACTTTCTAAGAGCTCAGGAGAGCCCCTAGTGTGCATCCAACCTCGGCCGGGCACGAAATCTAACTGAGGCTTGGAGGAGGGTCATAGTGGGAGGAGCCAGTGCACACCAGGTAGTCTAAGATCTTTCTAGAGTGCCCAGCCTCCTTCGGAGCCCGCTATTCCCCATGGTCCTTACGGAGTTCCCAGCATCCACTAGGACGTTAGAGAAAGACATATTTCACCTTTAAGTTTGACTGTCATAATACCACTCCTGACTATATTATATAGGTAAGACTATTTGCACATTTAAAGAACGGATGGCGAACCACAGACTTTCAATACGCCAAGCCCTGGAAGGAACGGATTCTGAGCAGCCAGTGGCCAGACATTTTAAACTTCATAATCACAGTTTAGCAACTTTGCGCTACAAAATGATTGACCAGGTTCCCCCCAACATTAGAGGTGGCGACAGGGGACGCAAACTACTTCAACTGGAATCCACTTGGATTCACAAACTGAATACAATTGCCCCTATGGGTTTAAATGAGCAGCATAATTTAAATTGTTTCCTTTAATCATGATTATTTACATACAGGTTGTCATAACATTGAGCATGCCCTCTTGACAGGGAACTAGTGACTTTTCATAACCACTATAAGTATTGATCATGCCTTTGCTCCAATTATACTGATGAGGCCAACACTGTGCTGCACTGTCATAGTGCTGAGAGTCTGCATATTACATAACCATATGCAGTCTATTTACTCCATGCACCAATGCAGTGACGCATAAATGGCACACTAATCTTTTTCCAATGTTTATCCTGTGCATGCCCCAGGTCTGTATCTGTTGGTGATGGTATCACACTTTGTTTATTTTGTAGTCATGGTTACGGCTTGCTCGGACAGGGCGCCGTGAGACGCACGTCGCGGGACTATGACGTCACCGGCCCGGCGCCCTGCACGAGACACACATCGCTAGATGCACAGGGTGTTCTTCTATAAAAGGTAAGAAATGTTCTTTGTAAGATTGTTCTGACGAAAGTTTAGTAAATAAACTGAAACGTTAACAGCAACGCATGGTGTTTGTCACCTATATTTACTACGATCAATAAGTCCTTGGAGTGCCGCCGTTCACATGCTATACACTACTCGCTGCAAGGCGTTTTAGGAGGGCACCGAGGCGAATACCACTGAGGAATACTGAGTGCCAGCTCTTCTGCATATATATATATATATATATATATATATATATATATATATATATATATATATATATATATATATATATATACACACACACACACACACACACATATGTATATTATATATTTATATTTTATTTTTTTGCGCGATCTGGTCTCTAGGTCGACATGAGTTTTTCAACAATTTTTTTATTTTTTTTTACTTTTTCATACTCAACGATCCACGTGGACTACGAATGAGAATAGTAACCTGTAGGCACCTTGCCCGAAGCATGGCGAGCAAAGTGAGCAATGAGAGGGGACACGGTGCACTAACTGGGGTTCCCGGTCACTTTACGGAGAAAACGACACCAAAAAAAAAAACATCAAAAGCTCATGTCGACCTAGAGACCCAGTCGACCTAGTTACTGTCGACTTTCCATACCACACCCATATTCCACACAGTTGGGATTAAGAGGATTTAGAATCTTCATATTCTGCTCTGTCCACCACTTTTACTTTTTCTGGTATATATAATAAATATATATATATATATATATATATATATATATATATATATATATACACACACACACACACACACATACATATACACACATTTTCTTTATTACCCATGTACTGTAGATGCATGACTTCTCATAAGGAATGTTGTGGACTTTAATGTTTAAAAAGCAGCATTTGTGTAGTTTAGTGCACTATTCCAAACACTGCTTTTACTGCGATTTGTCTGCATATTTTAATAGTAGTATATTGGACCCAACGAGTATCTTTATCTATCTCCGACCCACCACCCCCATCCTTACCCTGGCCGTACTTACCTGTGGTCACTTTTCAACATCTCCGGCAGTGTGTGGTGCGCTCCTTGGCTCCCACTGCGCATGTCAGAGACAGAACAGACCATACTATTATTATTATACAGCTAGACCAGAGGTTCCCAAACTTTCTGGAATCACGGTGCCCTAGAGCATATTTTTTCAGGGCGCTCCTAGGCCAAAAGTTTTATTTATTAATTTAATACAAATGATATTAAGTAAATTGTGCTCGTCATCCTTAGGTTTTGGTATGTGGTGGTGGACATCCGACTGTCCACATGTTTCATGATTTGCAGCCACCAGAACTGGTTTTGACCATAAATAATCTGATTTGGTCATGGACCACCAACCCGAAGCACCCCTGCAAGAGCCTTGCTGTACCCCAGGGTGCCTAGGAACACAGTTTGGGAACCACTATGATAGACATATTTCACCTTTAAGTTTGACTGTCATAATACCACTCCTGACTTAAGTAACTTTAAATAGATGATGATTACAGTACGAGTCTTCAAGCTGTGTATTGAGAACAATGCATGTTTTGGCTAAAGTGTGTATTTTAGAAAAGGAATTCCTTTAGAGCTTCCAAGGTCAATGCTTGAAGACAGTGTCTTCCCATAATTAGCACAATAGGCAAGTGCCACGGACTTCAAGGTAATCGCACACGACTAGACAAGAGGATAAACTTAGCCATGATCTGTTTATTTCCAGACATCCCACACACAGCTGGTTATAAAAGGGAAATGACCCTATAATTGTGCACTCTATGAAGATGAGCAAAGGTCCAATAAACACATTAACATGTTCAAAATGCTGACCGCCCTATTTTATCCTACGCTTAACTGTATCACGTTCATTATGAGTGCAGACATTCTAAACGTGAACATGATAAATACATACCTTTAGAGGAGTAAATGAATTAGCTTTTCTTCGTAGATTTAGAAAATAAGAATTTACTTACCGATAATTCTATTTCTCATAGTCCGTAGTGGATGCTAGGGACTCCGTAAGGAGCATGGGGAATAGCGGCTCCGCAGGAGACTGGGCACATCTAAAGAAAGCTTTAGGACTATCTGGTGTGCACTGGCTCCTCCCCCTATGACCCTCCTCCAAGCCTCAGTTAGGATACTGTGCCCGGACGAGCGTACACAATAAGGAAGGATTTTGAATCCCGGGTAAGACTCATACCAGCCACACCAATCACACCGTATAACCTGTGATCTGAACCCAGTTAACAGCATGATAACAGAGAAGCCTCTGAAAGATGGCTCACAACAATAATAACCCGATTTTTGTAACAATAACTATGAACAAGTGTTGCAGACAATCCGCACTTGGGATGGGCGCCCAGCATCCACTACGGACTATGAGAAATAGAATTATCGATAAGTAAATTCTTATTTTGTCTAACGTCCTAAGTGGATGCTGGGGACTCCGTAAGGACCATGGGGATTATACCAAAGCTCCCAAACGGGCGGGAGAGTGCGGATGACTCTGCAGCACCAAATGAGAGAACTCCAGGTCCTCCTCAGCCAGGGTATCAATTTTGTAGAATTTTACAAACGTATTTGCTCCTGACCAAGTAGCTGCTCGGCAAAGTTGTAAAGCCGAGACCCCTCGGGCAGCCGCCCAAGATGAGCCCACCTTCCTTGTGGAGTGGGCATTTACAGATTTTTGGCTGTGGCAGGCCTGCCACAGAATGTGCAAGCTGAATTGTACTACAAATCCAACGAGCAATAGTCTGCTTAGAAGCAGGAGCACCCAGCTTGTTGGGTGCACACCGGATAAACAGCGAGTCAGATGTCCTGACTCCAGCCGTCCTGGTAAACATATATTTTCAGGGCACTGACAACGTCTAGCAACTTGGAGGCCTCCAAGTCCCTAGTAGCCGCAGGCACCACCAATAGGTTGGTTCAGGTGAGACGCTGAAACCACCTTGGGGAGAAACTGAGGACGAGTCCTCAATTCCGCCCTGTCCGAATGGAAAATCAGATAAGGGCTTTTTCAGGATAAAGCCGCCAATTCTGACACGCGCCTGGCCCAGGCCAGGGCCAACAGCATGACCACTTTCTATGTGAGATATTTTAACTCCACAGATTTAAGTGGTTCAAACCAATGTGACTTTTGGAACCCAAAACTACATTGAGATCCCAAAGTGCCACTGGAGGCACAAAAGGAGGCTGTATATGCAGTACCCCTTTTACAACGTCTGAACTTCAGGGACTGAAGCTAGTTCTTTTTGGAAGAAAATTGACAGGGCCGAAATTTGAACCTTAATGGACCCCAATTTCAGGCCCATAGACACTCCTGTTTGCAGGAAATGTAGGAATCGACCCAGTTGAATTTCCTCCGTCGGGCCTTACTGGCCTCGCACCACGCAACATATTTACGCCAATTGCGGTGATAATGTTTTTGCGGTTACATCCTTCCTGGCTTTGATCAGGATAGGGATGACTTCATCCGGAATGCCTTTTTTCCTTCAGGATCCGGCGTTCAACCGCCATGCCGTCAAACGCAGCCGCGGTAAGTCTTGGAACAGACAGGGTCCTTGCTGGAGCAGGTCCCTTCTTAGAGGTAGAGGCCACGGATCCTCCGTGAGCATCTCTTGAAGTTCCGGTTACCAAGTCCTTCTTGGCCAATCCGGAACCACGAATATAGTGCTTACTCCTCTCCATCTTATCAATCTCAGTACCTTGGGTATGAGAGGCAGAGGAGGGAACACATACCCTGACTGGTACACCCACGGTGTTACCAGAGCGTCTACAGCTTATTGCCTGAGGGTCCCTGGACCTGGCGCAATACCTGTCGAGTTTTTAATCATGTGGAAGACTTCTGGGTGAAGTCCCCACTCTCCCGGGTGGAGGTCGTGCTGAGGAAGTCTGCTTCCCAGTTGTCCACTGCCGGAATAAATACTGCTGACAGTGCTATCACATGATTTTCCGCCCAGCGAAGAATCCTTGCAGCTTCTGCCATTGCCCTCCTGCTTCTTGTGCCACCCTGTCTGTTTACGTGGGTGACTGCCGTGATGTTGTCCGACTGGATCAACACCGGCTGACCTTGAAGCAGAGGTCTTGCTAAGCTTAGAGCATTGTAAATGTCCCTTAGCTTCAGGATATTTATGTGAAGTGATGTCTCCAGGCTTGACCACAAGCCCTGGATATTCCTTCCCTGTGTGACTGCTCCCCAGCCTCGCAGGCTGGCATCCGTGGTCACCAGGACCCAGTCCTGAATGCCTAATCTGCGGCCCTCTAGAAGATGAGCACTCTGCAACCACCACAGGAGGGACACCCTTGTCCTTGGTGACAGGGTTATCCGCTGATGCATCTGAAGATGCGATCCGGACCATTTGTCCAGCAGGTCCCACTGGAAAGTTCTTGCGTGGAATCTGCCGAATGGGATTGATAATTGCCAAATGCGGTGATAATGTTTTGCGGTTACATCCTTCCTGGCTTTGATCAGGATAGGGATGACCTCATCCGGAATGCCTTTTTTTCCTTCAGGATCCGGCGTTTAACCGCCATGCCGTCAAATGCAGTCGCGGTAAGTCTTGGAACAGACAGGGTCCTTGCTGAAGCAGGTCCCTTCTTAGAGGTAGAGGCCACGGATCCTCCGTGAGCATCTTTTGAAGTTCCGGTTACCAAGTCCTTCTAGGGCAATCCGGAGCCATGAATATAGTGCTTACTCCTCTCCATCTTATCAATCTCAGTACCTTGGGTATGAGAGGCAGATGAGGGAACACATACACTGACTGGTACACCCACGGTGTTACCAGAGCGTCTACAGCTATTGCCTGAGGGTCCCTTGACCTGGCGCAATACCTGTCGAGTTTTTCCCAACGGTTTATAATCATGTGGAAGATTTCTGGGTGAAGTCCCCACTCTCCCGGGTGGAGGTCGTGTCTGCTGAGGAAGTCTGCTTCCCAGTTGTCCACTCCCGGAATTGCTGACAGTGCTATCACATGATTTTCCGCCACCATTTTACCCAGAACCCTTGTGCATTGATGCACTGAGACTTGGCTCGGTTTTAGGAGGTTCCTGACTAGCTCGGATAACTCCCTGGCTTTCTCCTCAGGGAGAAACACCTTTTTCTGGACTGTGTCCAGGATCATCCCTAGGAACAGAAGACACGTCGTCGGAACCAGGTGCGATTTTGGAATATTGAGAATCCAATCGTGCTGCCGCAACACTACCTGAGATAGTGCTACACCGACCTCCAACTGTTCCCTGGATCTTACCCTTATCAGGGAATTGTCCAAGGAAGGGATAACTAAAATTCACTTCCTTCGAAGGAATATCATCATTTCGGCCATTACCTTGGTAAAGACCCGGGGAGCCGTGTACCATCCATACGGCAGCGTCTGAACTGATAGTGACAGTTCTGTACCATAAACCTGAGGTACCCTTGGTGAGAAGGGCAAATTTTGACATGAAGGTAAGCATCCTTGATGTCCCGAGACATCATGTAGTCCCCTTCTTCCAGGTTCGCAATCACTGCTCTGAGTGACTCAATCTTGAATTTGAACCTCTGTACGTAAGTGTTCAAAGATTTTAGATTTAGAATCGGTCTCGCCGAGCCGTCCGGCTTCGGTACCACAACAGTGTGGAATAATACCCCGTTCCCTGTTGCAGGAGGGGTATCTTGATTATCACCTGCTGGGAATACAGCTTGTGAATGGCTTCCAAAACTGTCTCCCTGTCAGAAGGAGACATCGGTAAAGCCGACTTTAGGAAACGGCGAGGGGGAGACGTCTCGAATTCTAATTTGTACCCCTGAGATATCACCTGAAGGATCCAGGGGTCTACTTGCAAGTGAGCCCACTGCGCGCTGAAATTCATTGAGATGGGCCCCCCACCGTGCCTGATTCTGCTTGTAAAGCCCCAGCGTATACTGAGGGCTTGGCAGAGGCGGGAGAGGGTTTCTGTTCCTGGGAACTGGCTGATTTCTGCAGCCTTTTTCCTCTCCCTCTGTCACGGGGCAGAAATGAGGAACCTTTTGCCCGCTTGTCCACGAAAAGACTGCGCCTGATAATACGGCGTCTTCTCATGTTGAGAGGCGACCTGGGGTACAAACGTGGAATTCCCAGCTGTTGCCGTGGCCACCAGGTCTGAAAGACCGACCCCAAATAACTCCTCCCTTAATAAAGCAATACTTCCAAATGCCGTTTGGAATACGCATCACCTGACCACTGACGTGTCCATAACCCTCTACTGGTAGAAATGGACAACGCGCTTAGACTTGATGCCAGTCGGCAAATATTCCGCTGTGCATCACGCATATATAAAAATGCATCTTTTAAATGCTCTATAGGCAAAAATATACTGTCCCTATCTAGGGTATCAATATTTTCAGTCAGGGAATCCGACCACGCCAACCCAGCACTGCACATCCAGGCTGAGGCGATTGCTGGTCGCAGTATAACACCAGTATGTGTGTAAATACCTTTTAGGATACCCTCCTGCTTTCTATCAGCAGGATCCTTAAGGGCGGCCATCTCAGGCGAAGGTAGAGCCCTTACAAGCGTGTGAGCGCTTTATCCCCCCTAGGGGGTGTTTCCCAACGCACCCTAACCTCTGGCGGGAAAGGATATAATGCCAATAACATTTTAGAAATTATCCGTTGTTATCGGGGGAAACCCACGCATCATCACACACCTCATTTAATTTCTCAGATTCAGGAAAACTACAGGTAGTTTTTCCTCACCGAACATAATACCCCTTTTTTTGGTGGTACTCGTATTATCAGAAATGTGTAAAACATTTTTCATTGCCTCAATCATGTAACGTGTGGCCCTACTGGAAGTCACATTCGTCTCTTCACCGTCGACACTGGAGTCAGTATCCGTGTCGGCGTCTATATCTGCCATCTGAGGTAACGGGCGCTTTAGAGCCCCTGACGGCCTATGAGACGTCTGGACAGGCACAAGCTGAGTAGCCGGCTGTCTCATGTCAACCACTGTCTTTTATACAGAGCTGACACTGTCACGTAATTCCTTCCAACAGTTCATCCACTCAGGTGTCGACCCCCTAGGGGGTGACATCACTATTACAGGCAATCTGCTCCGTCTCCACATCATTTTTCTCCTCATACATGTCGACACAAAAGTACCGACATACAGCACACACACAGGGAATGCTCTGATAGAGGACAGGACCCCACTAGCCCTTTGGGGAGACAGAGGGAGAGTTTGCCAGCACACACCAGAGCGCTATATATATATATATATATATATACAGGGATAACCTTATATAAGTGTTTTTCCCCTTATAGCTGCTGTATAGTTAATACTGCGCCTAATTAGTGCCCCCCTCTCTTTTTTAACCCTTTCTGTAGTGTAGTGACTGCAGGGGAGAGACAGGGAGCTTCCCTCCAACGGAGCTGTGAGGGAAAATGGCGCCAGTGTGCTGAGGAGATAGGCTCCGCCCCTTTTTCGCGGACTTTTCTCCTGCTTTTTTATGGATTCTGGCAGGGGTTAAATGCATCCATATAGCCCAGGAGCTATAAGTGATGCATTTTTATGCCATCCAAGGTGTTTTTATTGCGTCTCAGGGCGCCCCCCCCCAGCGCCCTGCACCCTCAGTGACCGAAGTGTGAAGTGTGCTGAGAGCAATGGCGCACAGCTGCAGTGCTGTGCGCTACCTTGTTGAAGACAGGACGTCTTCTGCCGCCGATTTTCCGGACCTCTTCTGCCTTCTGGCTCTGTAAGGGGGCCGGCGGCGCGGCTCTGGGACCCATCCAAGCTGGGCCTGTGATCGTCCCTCTGGAGCTAATGTCCAGTAGCCTAAGAAGCCCAATCCACTCTGCACGCAGGTGAGTTCGCTTCTTCTCCCCTTAGTCCCTCGATGCAGTGAGCCTGTTGCCAGCAGGTCTCACTGAAAATAAAAAACCTAAACTAAAACTTTCACTAAGAAGCTCAGGAGAGCCCCTAGTGTGCACCCTTCTCGTTCGGGCACAGAGATCTAACTGAGGCTTGGAGGAGGGTCATAGGGGGAGGAGCCAGTGCACGCCAGATAGTCCTAAAGCTTTCTTTAGATGTGCCCAGTCTCCTGCGGAGCCGCTATTCCCCATGGTCCTTACGGAGTCCCCAGCATCCACTTAGGACGTTAGAGAAATAAAACATTATGCACAAAAAAAGATCACAAACATCCAATTTCCTCTTGTGAAGGATGTCTGACACCCCCCCCCCCCCACTTCATATATAAAAAGGGGGGTACACACGTAGAGATGTGTGCTTGAACTCTGAGCAATCTGACTAGATTGCTTAGTAAGTAAGCACACATCGCTCTATGGGGGTCATTCCGAGTTGTTCGCTCGCTAGCAGTTTTTAGCAGCCGTGCAAACTCTATGCCCCCGCCCACTGGGAGTGTATTTTAGCTTAGCAGAAGTGCGAACGAAAGGATAGCAGAGTGGCTACAAAATTATTTTGTGCAGTTTCAGAGCAGCTTCAGACCTACTCAGCCCTTGCCATCACTTCAGACTATTCAGTACCTGTTTTGACGTCATGAACACGCCCTGCGTTCGCCCAGCCACGCCTGCGTTTTTCCTGGCACGCCTGCGTTTTTTTCGAACACTCCCTGAAAACGGTCAGCTGACACCCAGAAACGCCCACTTCATGTCAATCACTCTGCGGTCAGCAGTGCCAGTGAAAAGCTTCGCTAGACCTTGTGTGAAACTACACCGGTCGTTGTAATAGTACAACGTGCATGCGCATTGCGCTGCATGCGCAGAAGTGCCTTTTTTTGCCTGATCGCTGCGCTGCGACCGAAAGCAGCTAGCGATCAACTCAGAATGACCCCCTATGTGTACAGCCCATAGCGACAGCATGCATGCCAAATCTAGTCAGATCGCTCACTTCACCGCTGGGTGAAGTGAGCTTTTTGGGGGGGGGGGGTTTCCCTCTCGCTCAGCACACATCTCTGGGAGAAATCTGTACGTGTGTACAGCTGTGTAAAGCTGGGTACACTCTAGACAATTTTTTTGAACATTTGGACGATTTTCAACTGATTAGAACAACAAATTGTTCACATCGTCCAGCATGTACACACTATTTACGCTCCTGTGGGTCGTTGGTCGCATCTTCAGGTCTGTCTGAAGATATCAAGTTTTTTTCCGCATATGGTGCAGTGTGTAAACACTACCGGATATATACATATATATCGTTAACGACCAAACTATCTAATGATGCACAATATATCGTTAGGTTGTTTATAAAATTGCACAGTGTGTATGCTCTATATAGTTTGTCCGGGACTTCAAGGGAGATTGGGACAATCTCAAAAATGAAAGCATTTTTTTTTTTTCAAACTGGCTCTAGTACTTGAGATAATGGATGCCATCAATTAACAGTGAACTTAGCCATAATGCATGCATATAGGAATCTACCGGAACATTCTAGAAGATGAGACACTAGAATATATTAGGTGTTCAGCCCGTGATCATTGTAAAATAACCCCCTACATATATAAATGATTGGCCGCTGTCAGTTGAGCGGTTTGCATAGTCTTGAAAAAGAAGAGGGAAGAGATCAATGCAAGAAGAAGGAAGAGAGCAATGCAACGTTTTAAATGAAACTGCAAAATAAATAAATCAGGCCTCTTGCTTGTCCGTGAGGTTAGCAGTTATCTCGATTATCTTCCAATTCAACAGTATGATATAACTATTGGACAATAAAGTGTACAACATTACCAATGTACACAAATAGAACTAGCCCAATTTGTTTTTATAGATCAAAAATGAAAACACAGACATGACAAATCACTCACAAAACTGGGAATATCCCAATCTTCCTACAAAATAGCTCACATTTCTGCAGTCACGCTAGGAAGCTGAAAATAAACAAATGGTTTCCCACTGTCAGATTGGCTGCCCGGCGTTCCTCAACAGAGTTACAATCGTTAAATCTGATGCATGTAAGAAATGATAGACAGGCGATGCATTACCCACTAAGGCCCTCATTCCGAGTCGTTCGCTCGGTATTTTTCATCGCATCGCATGCGCAATATTCGCACTGCGACTGCGCCAAGTAATTTTACAATGGAGATAGTATTTTTACTCACGGCTTTTTCATCGCTCCGGCGATCGTAGTGTGATTGACAGGAAATGGGTGTTACTGGGCGGAAACAGGCCGTTTTATGGGCGTGCGGGAAAAAACGCTACCGTTTCTGGAAAAAACGCAGGAGTGGCCGGGGAAACGGGGGAGTGTCTGGGCGAACGCTGGGTGTGTTTGTGACGTCAAACCAGGAACGACAAGCACTGAACTGATCGCAGATGCCGAGTAAGTGTGGAGCTACTCTGAAACTGCTAAGTAGTTTGTAATCGCAATATTGCGAATACATCGTTCGCAATTTTAAGATGCTAAGATACACTCCCAGTAGGCGGCGGCTTAGCGTGAGCAACTCTGCTAAAATCGCCTTGCGAGCGATCAACTCGGAATGAGGGCCTAAGTTCATGAATAAATATCTAGGTCTATATATAATTAAATTGGATAGAAAAGTCTTCAAGCATGGATTGTTTTATTTAAATACATAGAAATTAGACCCAAGCTCCAAGTATCTGCTTACCCAATTAATGCAGTATTATTTAATAACTTATATAATACAATTGACACCCCATGCACAGTAGCACAACACTATTTCCTGTTCTCCAGGCGTAATGCAGTGTTTCAAGCATTGCAGCATAGTGTTGAGTTACTGTGCATCAGAATCAGATTCTGATTCACAGTAACTCAACACTGCCATAATGCTTGAAGCACTGCATTACGCCTGGAGAACAGGAAAAGTTTGCTATAATTAGCAGGGTTAAGCTGGATTTAGCACATGCAAACATCGAGTGTGCTGGTCAGTTCAATCATCAGGCAACAGGTTACTGGATATAAATACTGCAATTCTGAAACCAGAAGCGTTAGTGTTAGGCTGCATAGAGACTGCGAGGCTCTTGGTGATCAGAGCTCATCCTGCACGTGGAAGAGGACTATCTTCTTGGGAAACGTACCCAAAAAACTCAGCGACAAATGTTGGACTATGCTTCAGTAACATTTCACACAGACAACAAATGTAGGATGAATGGTTCATCGCTTTCTTATACTAACCATGTATTTCACGGTTGTACTTTGATCACTACAGTTCATTCCCCAAACCTCACATCACTGACTTGGACCAATACATTGTTTGTCCTATCATAAGCAACGGTCACTACAGCAAATATTTCTGCAATTCCTTTTAGGAGACAAACAGAAAAAGTCCATTCTTCCGTCTTGTCATATAGAGCAGAGCGTAAAATCCATTTACCTAGAAACCAAAATGGCATTACCTAGTCCAGCGATTTCCAACCTGTGGTACGAGTACCCCCGGGGGTGCACTGCGGACTGCTCGGGGGTACATAAAAACAAAACCAGTAATTGCAGAAGTCTCCAGCATTCCCCCGGCTCATGCGCTGTCGCGCTTGGCGGACATTGGTCAGTCCTGAAAGTGTGGCGCCAAACACTGCCTCCATTTCCCGGCCTGCTAGGAGCGTGACTGTAATGTAATCGCTCACCCACGGCTGGCACAGAGAGGACCCCGGGGCCTGGCTGGGCATGTTGTATAGGTCGCAGTGTCCCCTGTCACCGCTGCATCTTGTTTTCTTTTTGCTGATGGGGGGCAGGAAGGAACCAGGGCAGCAGGAGTCAGGACTCAGAGGTAATATAAATCCCTCAGCATTGTGAATTCTGTGGAATTGAAGAGTATATATATATTTTTCATCAAGTTACTGGAACTAACTCTGAAAAGAAACTACTTTCTGTTTGACTCTCGCTGGTATGTCCAGCAACAAGGCTGTGCGATGGGGTCTTGCGTGGCCCCGGCATTCGCAAATAGCTATATGTTCGAAGTGGAGCAACAGGCTTTTTTTGAAGACACTGATGTTGCGGACAAGATCTTGTTCTTTGTCCGCTACATCGATGATCTGTTCCTGATTTGGCTAGGAACAGAATCCGAGTTTAATGACCTGATGTTAAAGGTTAATTCGATGGACAACACGATCAAATTCACTTACTGTACCAGTACTCAGCAGGTGAACTATTTGGATGTACAGATTTCTGTAACAGAAGGTCACATACATACCTCACTATTTAAGAAGAGCACAGACCGCAATACTATTCTGCATGCGAGCAGCCAACACCCGGCCTCCACCAAGAAGGGACTTCCATTTTCGCAGTTCTTGCGGATACATCGGATCTCAGATGATCCAACAAACACCGTAAAGGAGATAGACACGATGACTCGCCAGTTTCTGACCAGAGGATATAATTTAGATGATCTAGTGGAAGCCAAGAGGAGGGTCCTGGAAATTCCACGAACAAATACTCTGACTCCCGCAAAGTCTAAGAAGAAAACGAGCAGTATGGACATTATTCCATTCGTCCAGCAATACAACAATGCCAGTCCGATGATCCCGAAGGTTGCCAAAAACTTGTGGCCTATCGTGACCTCGGATCCGGATCTGAAGATGCTCAATAAATCTAGATTGATGCCTAGTTTTACTAGAAATAGAAACCTCAAGGACTGGCTAGTGAAAAATTACGTTTCTACCATTTCAGTAGGTGGACCACACACCTTTCTGTCTAGGAAACCAGGATGCTATCGCTGCACGGGATGTACCACCTGCAGTTTTATGGAATATGGGGATTCGTTCGCCCACCCTCATTCGGGGGAACGTATCGCCATACGCCATATTCTGTCCTGTAGTAGTACTCACGTTATATACATCATCCGTTGCCCGTGTGGTCTCCTTTACGTGGGCAAAACCACAAGACAATTTAAAGAGCGTATGGCGTTACATAGGTCCGCCATACGACAGGCACTTGAGGGTGGTAAGAGTGGCACGAACCAGCCTGTAGCGAGACATTTTAAGTTGTTTAATCATGGTCTCGCCACTCTCAGATATAAAAATAAGAATTTACTTACCGATAATTCTATTTCTCGGAGTCCGTAGTGGATGCTGGGGTTCCTGAAAGGACCATGGGGAATAGCGGCTCCGCAGGAGACAGGGCACAAAAAAGTAAAGCTTTTACCAGATCAGGTGGTGTGCACTGGCTCCTCCCCCTATGACCCTCCTCCAGACTCCAGTTAGGTACTGTGCCCGGACGAGCGTACACAATAAGGGAGGCAATTTGAATCCCGGGTAAGACTCATACCAGCCACACCAATCACACCGTACAACTTGTGATCTAAACCCAGTTAACAGTATGATAACAGAAAGAGCCTCTTAAAGATGGCTCCTTAACAATATAACCCGAATTTGTTAACAATAACTATGTACAGTATTGCAGATAATCCGCACTTGGGATGGGCGCCCAGCATCCACTACGGACTCCGAGAAATAGAATTATCGGTAAGTAAATTCTTATTTTCTCTATCGTCCTAAGTGGATGCTGGGGTTCCTGAAAGGACCATGGGGATTATACCAAAGCTCCCAAACGGGCGGGAGAGTGCGGATGACTCTGCAGCACCGAATGAGAGAATTCCAAGTCCTCTTTTGCCAGGGTATCAAATTTGTAGAATTTTACAAACGTGTTTTCCCCCGACCACGTAGCTGCTCGACAGAATTGTAATGCCGAGACCCCTCGGGCAGCCGCCCAAGATGAGCCCACCTTCCTTGTGGAATGGGCCTTAACAGATTTAGGCTGTGGCAGGCCTGCCACAGAATGAGCAAGTTGAATTGTGTTACAAATCCAACGAGCAATCGTCTGCTTAGAAGCAGGGGCACCCAACTTGTTGGGTGCATATAGTATCAACAGCGAGTCAGATTTTCTGACTTCAGCCGTCCTTGAAATGTATATTTTTAAGGCTCTGACAACGTCCAACAACTTGGAGTCCTCCAAGTCGCCAGTGGCCGCAGGCACCACAATAGGTTGGTTCAGGTGAAACGCTGATACCACCTTAGGGAGAAAATGCGGACGAGTCCTCAGTTCTGCCCTATCCGAATGGAAGATTAGATAAGGGCTTTTATAAGATAAAGCCGCCAATTCAGATACTCTCCTGGCGGAAGCCAGGGCCAGTAACATAGTCACTTTCCATGTGAGATATTTAAAATCCACTTTTTTCAATGGTTCAAACCAATGGGATTTGAGGAAATCTAAAACTACATTTAGATCCCACGGTGCCACCGGAGGCACCACAGGAGGCTGTATATGCAGTACTCCTTTAACAAAAGTCTGTACCTCAGGAACTGAGGCCAATTCTTTTTGGAAGAATATTGACAGGGCCGAAATTTGAACCTTAATAGATCTCAATTTGAGACCCATAGACAATCCTGATTGTAGGAAATGTAGGAAACGACCCAGTTGAAATTCCTCCGTCGGAACACTCCGATCCTCGCACCACGCGACATATTTTCGCCAAATGCGGTGATAATGTTTCGCGGTGACTTCCTTCCTTGCCTTAATCAAGGTAGGAATGACTTCTTCTGGAATGCCTTTCCCTTTTAGGATCTGGCGTTCAACCGCCATGCCGTCAAACGCAGCCGCGGTAAGTCTTGAAAGAGACAGGGACCCTGTTGTAGCAGGTCCCTTCTCAGAAGTAGAGGGCACGGGTCGTCCGTGACCAACTCTTGAAGTTCCGGGTACCAAGTCCTTCTTGGCCAATCCGGAGCCACTAGTATTGTTCTTACTCCTCCTCACCGTATAATCTTCAATACCTTTGGTATGAGAGGCAGAGGAGGAAACACATATACTGATTTGTACACCCAAGGTGTTACCAGTGCGTCCACAGCTATTGCCTGTGGATCTCTTGACCTGGCGCAATACTTGTCCAGTTTCTTGTTGAGGCGAGACGCCATCATGTCTACCATTGGTCTTTCCCAACAGTTTATTAGCATGTGGAAGACTTCTGGATGAAGACCCCCCTCTCCCGGGTGAATATCGTGTCTGCTGAGGAAGTCTGCTTCCCAGTTGTCCACGCCCGGGAAGAACACTGCTGACAGTGCTATTACGTGATTCTCCGCCCAGCGAAGAATCTTGGCAGCTTCTGCCATTGCACTCCTGCTTCTTGTGCCGCCCTGTCTGTTTACATGGGCGACCGCCGTGATGTTGTCCGACTGAATCAACACCGGTTTTCCTTGCAGGAGTGGTTCCGCCTGGCTTAGAGCATTTTAGATTGCTCTTAGTACCAGAATGTTTATGTGAAGAGACTTTTCCAGGTTCGTCCATACCCCCTGGAAGTTTCTTCCTTGTGTGACTGCTCCCCAACCTCTCAGGCTGGCGTCCGTGGTCACCAGGATCAAATCCTGTATGCCGAATCTGCGGCCCTCCAATAGATGAGCCTTTTGCAACCACCACAGAAGATATACCCTTGTCCTTGGCGACAGGGTTATTCGCAGGTGCATCTGAGGATGCGACCCTGACCATTTGTCCAACAGATCCCTTTGGAAAATTCTTGCATGGAATCTGCCGAATGGAATTGCTTCGTAAAAAGCCACCATTTTTCCCAGGACTCTTGTGCATTGATGTACAGACACCTTTCCTGGTTTTAGGAGGTTCCTGACAGGTCGGATAACTCCTTGGCTTTTTCCTCGGGAAGAAAAACCTTTTTCTGAACCGTGTCCAGAATCATCCCTAGGAACAGCAGACGTATCGTCGGAAAACAGCTGCGATTCTTGGAATATTTAGAATCCAGTCGTGCCGTCGAAGAACTACTTTAGATAGTGCTCTTCCGACCTCCAACTGTTCTCTGGAACTTGCCCTTTTTAGGTCGTGCAAGTAAGGGATAATTTAGATGCCTTTTTTCTTTGAAGAAACATCTTTTCGGCCATTACCTTGGTAAAAAGGCCCGGGGTGCCGTGGATAATTCAAACGGCATCGTCTGAAACTGATATTGACAGTTCTGTACCACGAACCAGAGGTACCCTTGATGAGAAGGACAAAATTTGGACATGGAGGTAATCCTTGATGTCCAGGGACACCATATAGTCCCCTTTTTTCCGGTTCGCTATCACTGCTCTGAGTGACTTTATCTCGATTTGAACCTTTTATGTAAGTGTTCAAAACATTTTAGATTTAGACTATGTGTCACCAAGCCGTCTGGCTTCAGTACCACAATATAGTGTGGAAAAATAATACCCTTTTCCTTGTCGTAGGAGGGGTACTTTGATTATCACCTGCTGGATATACAGCTTGTGAATTGTTTCCAATGCTGCCTCCCTGTCGGAGGGAGCCGTTGGTAAAGCAGACTTCAGGAACCTGCGAGGAGAAGATGTCTCGACTCTCCAATCTTTACCCCTGGGATAATACTCGTACGATCTAGGGGTCAACTTGCGAGTGATCCCACTGCGCCCTGAGACTCTTGAGACTACCCCCCCACCTTGAGTCCGCTTGCACGGCCCCAGCGTCATGCTGAGGACTTGGCAGACGCGGTGGAGGGCTTCTTTTCCTGGGAAAGGGCTGCCTGCTGCAGTCTACTTCCCTTACCTCTATGTCTGGGCAGATATGACTGGCCTTTTGCCTGCATGCCCTCATGGGAAAGGAAAGATTGAGGCTGAAAAGACGGTGTCTTTTTTAGCTGAGATGTAACTTGGGGTAAAAAAGGTTGGATTTCCCAGCTGTTGCTGTGGTCCCCAGGTCCGATGGACCGACCCCCAAATAACTCCTTCCCTTTATACAGCAATACTTCCATCTGCCGTATGGGATCTGTATCACCTGACTACTGTCGTGTCCCTGACATCTTCTGGGAGATATGGACAACGCACTTATCTTGATGCCAGAGAGCAAATATCCCTCTGTGCATCTCACATACATATATATAGAATGCATCCTATTAAATGCTCTACATGAATAAAATATTTTCAGTCAGGGAATCCGACCAAGCCAACCCAGCACTGCATCTCCAGGCTGATGGCGATCGCTGGTCGCAGTATAACCACCGTATGTGTGTATATACTTTTTAGGATATTTTTCCAGCTTCCTATCAGCTGGCTCCTTGAGGGCGGCCGTATCTGGAGACGGTAACGCCACTTGATAAGCGTGTGAGCGCCTTATCACCCTAAGGGGTGTTTTCTGGCGGGAAAGGGTATAACGCCAATATTTGCTATCGGGGTAACCCTACGCATCATCACACACTTCATTTTATTTTATCTGATTCAGGAAAAACTACAGGTAGTTTTTTCCACTCCCACATAATACCCTTTCTTGTGGTACTTGTAGTATCAGAAACACGTAACACCTCCTTCATTGCCCTTAACGTGTGGCCCTAATGAGAAATACGTTTGTTTATTCACCGTCGACACTGTATTCAGTGTCCGTGTCTGTGTCTGTGTCGACCGACTGAGGTAAATGGGCGTTTTTAAAACCCCTGACGGTGTTTCTGAGACGCCTGGACCGGTCCTAATAGATTGTCGGCCGTCTCATGTCGTCAACCGACCTTGCAGCGTGTTGACATTCTCACGTAATTCTCTAAATAAGCCATCCATTCCGGTGTCGACTCCCTAGAGAGTGACATCACCATTACAGGCAATTTCTCCGCCTCCTCACCAACATCGTCCTCATACATGTCGACACACACGTACCGACACACAGCACACACACCGGGAATGCTCTGACAGAGGACAGGACCCACTAGCCCTTTGGGGAGACAGAGGGAGAGTCTGCCAGCACACACCAAAAACGCTATAATTATATAGGGACAACCTTATATAAGTGTTTCTCCCTTATAGCATCTTTTATATATATACAATATCGCCAAAATCAGTGCCCCCCCTCTCTGTTTTAACCCTGTTTCTGTAGTGCAGTGCAGGGGAGAGCCTGGGAGCCTTCTCTCCAGCTTTTCTGTGAGAGAAAATGGCGCTGTGTGCTGAGGAGATAGGCCCCGCCCCTTTTACGGCGGGCTCGTCTCCCGCTATTTTTGAAGTTAGGCAGGGGTTAAATATCTCCATATAGCCTCTGTGGGCTATATGTGAGGTATTTTTTTGCCTCTAATAAGGTTTTTATTTGCCTCTCAGAGCGCCCCCCCCAGCGCTCTGCACCCTCAGTGACTGTTGTGTGAAGTGTGCTGAGAGGAAAATGGCGCACAGCTGCAGTGCTGTGCGCTACCTTTATGAAGACTCAGGAGTCTTCAGCCGCCGATTTTGGACCTCTTCTCTCTTCAGCGTCTGCAAGGGGGCCGGCGGCGCGGCTCCGGTGACCATCCAGGCTGTACCTGTGATCGTCCCTCTGGAGCTAGTGTCCAGTAGCCAAGCAGCAAATCCACTCTGCACGCAGGTGAGTTCACTACTTCTCCCCTAAGTCCCTCGTTGCAGTGATCCTGTTGCCAGCAGGACTCACTGTAAAGTAAAAAACCTAAGCTA